>NC_026002.2:86908056-87218577 GCF_000442705.2 Elaeis guineensis
ACCAGTGGTTTTTAAGTGGGAGCTACTCGCAGTGATTCGATCTCTGACGAGTTAATGGCTTATCCCCACCACTGATCTCACTTACCTGGCCAACTTGGTGAATTAGATTTTGATTAGATCACTTGGTGATTAGGGCTCACCCATGTCACTAGGTAAATCAGTTTGATTGATTTAGGTGCTCCTAATGCCAGCTTTAAGTAAATTCTTTTTAATTCTGACTTGGTGAAGTCAGTGGGAGGATTAAAATTAGTTGGATATTTTTTTCTCATCTATTCTTTAATAAAATTCTCAAAAAAAAATTATTAGATCTTAAAAATGATTAAGTTATATTGATAACTAAGTCATAACCTCCCATTAATGAGTGATAATGAGTCCATTAGTTTAATAATCATTGGAGGCCAAAGGCCTGGTGCTTATTGACTAATGAAATTATCATTCATAGTATGATAATTTGGTTTGAGTCTTTCTGATAGTGGTTAGGTTGGCCGACCAAAGTCGGGCTTGATCATTTATTGGTCCGATTCACCAAATCAAATCATGTTAACGGTTTGGACCTAACCAGATTTTTTTAGTGGAGGCCAAGCCTACTACTACTGATTAGGTTCTGGGGCAAAATTAATTACTAGAAGTTGTTTAGAGAAACAACTAGTTATGAACCTACCCATAGATGCACATGGATTGACCAACCAAAGTTGGGCTCGTGTGTAGTCTGTGTGGATTCTAGTACCCACTAAGGAATTAAAGTAATTCCTCGAATTGGAGGTTGAGGCTATCAATTCGTAAAAATACTGGAGAAACTTTAGACTAAAGTCCAAGTCTTTAGTATTAATAATTTATGTACTAATATAGGTCTAATTTTTCTTTATGCAGCTATGCCCACTACTCTGTCGCTCCGATCATTATTAGATAATGATAAGCTCATGGGACCTAATTTCGATAGCTGGTATCGAAAATTAAAAAATCATTCTTGAGCATGAGCAGATCCTTTATGTAGTAACAGATCCGGCACCTAAGGAGCCAGCCCTGAATACTAGAGGGATGGTCCGAGACACTTACCAGAAGTGGCTCAACGACCGCACCATCATTCGGTACATTATGCTGGCGGTATTGAATGATGAGTTCAGCCGCAGGTTCGAGAATGCCCAACCATAGGAGATGCTTCAAATGTTGAACGACTCCTTTGGCACGCCTGACGATGTTGAAAGGCACAAAACTAGTTGTGCCATTTTCAATGCTCAGATGAGGGATGGAGCCTCAGTCACTGATCATGTACTGTATATGATCGAAATGATTGAGCGCCTAAGTAAACTGGGCTTTCCCCTGCACGAACAGCTCGATAAGGATGCGATTCTTAATTCTCTCTGCCAAGTCCTACCTTCCCTTCCTTACTCATTTTCGAATGACAAAGCTTGCAGTAAACTACCACGACTTGTTGGGGTTGCTGCAGAACTTTGAGAAGGACCACCAGCTCCATAAGGAGTCGGTAAATATTATGGGAGGGTCTTCTTCTGGTCGTTCGACCCTTTAAGAAAGGGAAGAAGAATAAGAAGGTGCAACTGCATGCTGGATGTCTGCACAGGGTCAGACCAAGAAGCGCAAGCCGACTAGAGCCAGGCGGAGTGCTTCTTTTGCAAGAAGCAGGGGCACTGGAAGAGGAACTATCCTCTATACATTGCCTCACTGGACCCGAACAGGCCGAAGAAGAAGCAAGGTACTTATATGATAATACTTGCAACTTTTTCATTTGTGATACTACTGCCTGGGTATTGGATACCCGAATCCCTTATCATATTTGCAATTTGATGCAGGGTCGCAGGTCAGTAGGAGATTTGATGAAGGCGAGAGATTCCTGAACGTTGGAGATGGAAGCAAAGTTCCAGTTCTAGCATTTGGAATCATGAACCTTGTAATCAATTCTCGAAATATAATTCTGAGTGAATATCACTATTGTCCAAGCTTTTTATTAAATATTATTTCTGTAGACCTTTTGGCCATGAATGATTATCAATTTTTAATAAAAAAAATATTTGCAATATCATTTTGAATGGTGTTATAATGTTTGTTGGACAACTTAATAATAGAATTTACTTTCTATCACAACCTGTTAATGTGGTTCAAACCTCCGGTAAATGCCCTCGAATAGATAATGTGTCAGAAGTCTACCTTTGGCACTGTAGGCTAGGTCATATCAATAAGAACAGGATAAACAGGTTGGCTCAAGAAGGAATTCTTGAAGTAGATAATTATGAATCACTCCCAACCTGTGAGTCCTATCTTCTTGGTAAAATGACCAAGTCACCTTTTACTGGAAAAGGTGAGCGAGCCAGTGAACTCTTGGCTCTGGTATATTCTGATGTATGTGGACCCATGAGCTCAAGTGCAAGAGGTGGATATTTCTACTTCAAAACCTTCACAGATGACCTATCGAGGTATGGGTATGTCTATTTAATGAAGCATAAGTCGGAGTCATTTGAAATGTTCAAACTATTCCGAAATGAGATAGAAAAACAAACTAGAAAGTGTATTAAAACTCTTCGATCTGATCGAGGAGGTGAATATCTTTCCAATAATTTTTCGACATATCTTGGGGAGAATGGGATTCTCTCTCAGTGGACACCTCTTGGAACACCACAGCATAATGGTGTGTCTGAAAGGAGGAATCGGACCTTGTTGGACATGGTTCGATCCATGATGGGGTTTGCTGGTCTGTCGATCTTTCTTTGGGGATATGCGCTCAAATCGGCTTGTTACCTTCTAAATAGGGTTCCGAGTAAGTCTGTAACCAAAATGCCATATGAGATATAGATAGGACGTAAGCCAGTACTCTCGCACCTTAGGGTTTGTGGGTGTCCGGCTTATGTTAAACGTTTAATTACGGACAAGCTTGGACCTAGGTCTGACAAGTGTAATTTTATAGGGTACCCAAAAGAGACCAAAGGGTATTACTTCTACCTAGCTGATGAGCAAAAAGTGTTTGTCAGCCTTAAGATAATCTTTTTGGAAAGGAAGTTCCTTGGTGAAAGGACTGTTGCCTCTAAGGTCGAACTTGACGAAATTCGACAGGTGAAAAATCTGACGCAAGTTACTGAACCAGATTTGATTAGATCAGATCCGAAGCCCATTGATCAAGCACCCTTAAGGCGATCTGATAGAGTACCATGTCAATCAGACAGATACTATAGTTTCTTGGTCCGGGATGACGATCCTATCGAACTTGATGAAAATGATGAAAATCCGATCACCTACATGGATGCAATGCAGAGACTCGACTCTGAGAAATGGCTAGAGGCCATGAAATCCGAAATGGAGTCCATGAAGGTCAACGATGTGTGGACATTGGTTGACCCACCCGAAGGAGTAAAACCCATAGGGTGTAAGTGGGTCTTCAAGAGGAAGAGGGGTGCAGACAGAAAGGTGGAAACCTATAAAGCCCGTCTGGTTGCCAAGGGATATCGTCAATGTTATGGTATAGACTATAACGAGATATTTTCTCCTGTGGAAATGCTCAAATCCATTCGGATTATGCTTGCGATAGCTGCCCATCTGGACTATGAAATCTGACAGATAGATGTGAAGACAGTTTTCCTAAATGGAGAGCTGGACGTGTATATGATACAACCTAAAGGATTCACATCCACAGATGAGTCTAAGGTGTGCAGACTATAGAGGTCCATTTATGGACTTAGGCAGGTATCCCGGAGTTGGAACATATGTTTTGATAGGACGATCAAGACGTATGGCTTCGTTAAGAACGGAGAAGAGCCTTGCATTAATAAGTGGGCTAATGGTCCAGTAGTGGTATTTCTTGTATTGTATGTGGATGATATTCTCTTAATCGGGAATGATGTCCCTGCATTATAGGGAATAAAGATTTTGATGGCGCTGCATCTTAGAAGCTTTTTTCCCTTCCAATATTTTTCTATTGGAGCTTCCCTCATTCCTTTTATCGAGCATAATGATGCGAATCGGGCTTTAATGAGTTCTAATATGCAGCGCCAAGCAGTCCCGCTTTCTCGATCCGAGAAGTGCATTGTTGGAACTGGGCTGGAACGCCAAACGGCTCTAGATTCGGGGGTTTCAGCTATAGCCGAACATGAGGGAAAGATCATTTATACTGATCTCCATGAAGGATTTGGGAGAAGCTTCCTACATCCTAGGGATAAGGATCTATAGGGATAGATCTAAAAGGTTGCTTGATTTATCCCAGTCTATGTACATAAATACTATGCTGAAGAGGTTCAGCATGGAGAATTCCAAGAAAGGCTATCTACCGATAGGCCATGGAATTTCTCTCTCGAAGAGGGATTGTCCGACAACACCTCAAGAGAGAGAGCATATAGGTAGGATTCCATATGCTTCGATAGTGGGATCTATCATGTATGCCATGACATGTACACGATCAGATGTGGCATACTCACTTGGGGTAGTGAGTAGATACCAATCTGATCCAGGGGAGAATCACTGGAAGGTTGTTAAAACCATCCTGAAGTATTTAAGAAATACTAAGGACCAGTGGCTTGTTTATGGTGAATCGAACTTGAGACTTATAGGGTTTACAAACTCTAGTTTCCAGTCTGATCATGATGACAGCAAAAGTGTGTCAGAATTTATTTTTACACTTAATGGTGGGGCTATCTGCTAGAAGAGTTCCAAGCAACACACAGTGGCTGATTCAGTTTGCGAGGCGGAGTATGTCGCTGCATCAGATGCTACCAAAGAAGCGGTGTGGCTGAGAAAATTCATCACCGAGCTCAGAGTAGCACCCTCCCTTGTTGGTCCAGTTCTGCTCTACTGTGACAGCTCTGGAGCCATTGCTCAGGCGAAGGAACCCAAGGCACACCAGTGGACGAAGCATATTCTGCGCCGCTACCATCTCATCCGAGAAATTATGGATCGAGGTGACGTCGACCTTCAGAAGATCGACGGAAAGGAGAACCTGACCGACCCATTCACAAAAGCCATTGCGGTGAAGGAGTTCGATGACTATAAATCGAAGATGGGTATTAGATATTGCACCGATTGGCTTTAGGCCAAGTGGGAGATTGTTGGGAATAGTGTCCCAAAGCCAATCATCAGTCTGTTGATGGTTGTGTTCATTTTTGTATATGTACATGAATTATGAATTAATAAAAATTATTTTGATATTTTTCATCACAAAATATTTCATCTTCTAATGAACTCCTATGTTGTGGTGAAGTCCTTAGGACTATTTAGACTCGACAAAGGAGGATTTGTCGTTTAGTCTTTAAATCTGTTCACGACCAAATGATACATTGTTACCAAGGACGATAATGTTTATCAAGCATAGGTCGTTGTGTGCCATATAGGTTGGTTGTCCTCTTAACCAATGAGTGTGGAGACACTGGTATGGCATACAGGTGAGATATAAGGGTACATCTACACTGAACGTGACCGACTCCGGAGCTATTTCTACTATCAAGATTTGCTCTGATTGAATATGGGTATAAATGTCTCTCTGACCTGAGACCGCCACGGTGACTTGCAAGCAACTCACTGCACTTAGGCACTGGACTACCTGAATTTCTAATTCAGTGATGGAAGGCTGCTGGGTGTGGTCAAGTACTTGACTTGTCGGTGCGTGTGTCAAGATGAGATTGACCACTCCAGTTTAGGAGCTGTGTACAGTCGTATTTCAATTTAGCAAAATCTTGGCCAGGATAGTCTTTGTGAGGAGTCACAGGACTGTTTGAGTTGAGCATGATTCGGATGATCTAATCAGGGTGGACAGTTTAACCTTGAGTCGTCCTAAACATAGAGGTCAAAAAGATGAATTATACAGTAACCATATTCACGTAAGTTCTGAGTGTTGCGATTGCGACTATTCGACCTATCCGATCATCGGGTACCATTGCTAGATGGTCACTTCGATTAGTATAGGAATTGATTTTTGTGCTACTGGCTTAGGTTCGAACCTGCGGGGTCACACACATTAGAGGTTCCTATCTGATCTGATGGCTGATGAAGTATCCTAATGCTCGTGGACTATGAGTCCTACATGTCTGGAACTCTGTGATCGAGAATCAGGATTCTCTGATCACGAGTCCCACACATTTTGGGTACTGGGGTCAAGAGTCCCACTGGTTTGAGACTCTTCGATCAGGGTTACATATCGATGAATTCTGATGCCCGATTATCCATCGAATTTGGACTCAATATTTAGGAGAGATTTGATTAGTGATTTGATCGTTAGTTAACTCAATTTGATTGAGTTATTAATTTTGGATCAAGTCCAATTGAATTGGATTCAGTTGGGTTTGACCCGATTAGGTTAAGAGTTGATCTAATCGTCGAGATGGTTTGGTTCCTGATATGATCAGGGGTTGGGCTTAATCAATTCTTGATTTGATTAAGATTTTATTGAGCCTAATTTAGTTGAGTTTAAATTAGTCTAATTGGGCCTAACTTATTTGGTTCAATTAGGTTGGTTTAAATAATGAAACCATCTTGACCCATTCTCCTTGCACCACCTCACTTCCACTACGCCCATTTGAATTCATGAGAAGGAAGTTCTCATGAATTTTTTCTCATGCAAATCTCTCCTCATGCCCTACTTTAATGCACCAAATGAGTGGATAAGGATGATTGGTTGGCCATTCAAATTCAAAACAAAGTTTGAATTTGAATGAGCAACCAATCTTAGCGCCTTGACCTTATCCTCTTTTAACGCCCCATTTATTACACGAGAAAATGTTTCTCATGAAATCACTCACACACAAATTAAGCCACGCCCTCCTCTTCTCACACCCTTAGTGGATAGGGATAAATTGGTTTCCATTTGAATTCAAAATTTGATTTGAATTCAAATGTGCAATTACTCATCTTTATCCTCTCACATGGATAAGACGTTTGACATTGTTTTAAAAAAAGGAGAAGAGTGGGGCATGTGCAAGAAAAATTTGGAGAGAAAATCTGGGCATGAGGAATCTTTGTGTGCAAGGTGAAGGTCAATATCCTTTCGAGAGAAAAAGAAAGAAAAGAAAGAAAAAGTGTGCGCAGGGTTTCAGTGAGTTCTTCAGGGTTTCAGCCTAGAGTTCGGGAAGTGAGAAGGTGAGCTACGAGTGTCGTGAGCCCACCAAATTTTAGAGAGATCTTCAACATCCTTTCAAGCACATCTGCTGATAATCTAGAGCATTCAAAGAATCGATAGACATTGATCGAAGGAGTTCGATCAATATCGGCTGTCGAAAGGGCTCTACAATGAGCTAGCACTCGTGTGAAGTCGATCAGATCGAGAGCTTCATGTGGACGATCCACAGAGGCCAGACACACTGTGTGGCTGCATCACGATGATCAGACTCTCTCGACGGTGATCAAATTACGACGATCTACTACCCGCACAAAGGTATTGTGTTCTGAACACATTACAATAAAGTGTTTACTGTTCAAATTTGAATTTCAAATTTTAAATGCATGCATGCTATATATTATATTTAGATCCTAATGTAGAGTAAATTTTTATTAATTAATTAGATTAATTAATAATTTTTACTGTAAAATAGTGATTTTCAAAAAATTTTAAAATTACCATTTTACCCCTGCACTGAATTTTTCCCACACTAAGCTGACTAAACCAGGGGACTAGGTTGACTCAGTTCAAAATTGAGTCGGCTTAGTTGGCATGCCAACAGGTATCATATAGTTTTAGATCTAAAAATTCTTGCATAAACTAAATTAAAGTCAATCATAATGAACTTTTAGATTATATCTAAATATTTTATGATTCTAAATTATATTTTTCATGATTAAAATAATTTTAATCATATAGATTAGATATTTTATTTTTTGTACAACTCATGCTTTGTATCACATACAATAATTCCCAAGGTCTCAACATCTAGAGTTTTGCAGAAAAGTAAGCTCTTCCTTTTGCATTCTTCTTTATGGGATTAAATTACATGGCACTCCTACATGCAATAAGAGCATCCTATCGAATAGGAAGAGAGGGCCTTTAAACCCTTTTTACTCCTATGATCAGATAGACTGGTGTTCAATCCAACCCAAGTACTTGCTAATCGGATCATCTAATCTACTCATATATCATATATACAAAAATTGAGATCTAATCTAAATTATGCCAGATCTGATTTTTATATTAGATCATATCTAAAATCAGATTATAACACATCTCATGCATTACTAAATCTAGATTTTAAATCTACATGCATATATGTTCATGTCATAACGAACCTTTGCTCTGATACCAATTGAAGAGAAGCATGACGATTTTGCATGTATATTTTTAACATTTTACAGTGTAACATATATTGATTAAATAATTTAATCTACAGTGTATGCATAGATCAAATCTAAAACTACCATCAAAATTTATGATATGGATTAATATGTATGTATATAAATCTGAAATCTAAAATTCTACAAACATAAATCATATATATATCAAATTAGATCATATCTAAATTATAAATTGAGTTTAAAACTCGATATCTAAGTATAGGTAGTAGATAATGACATCTAAAATCTATGATAGTTGGTTCTTCATGATGTTCAGCAGCTGCACACACATCCGACCTCTACAAGTATCCACATGAAGCCCTTATACTGATCGATCTCCATGGGAGTGCTAGCTTGTGAAGACATGTTTTGTTGGCTGATCTAAGAGAAATATGAAGAAGATAAAGAATAAAAGGACCCTCTCTTTTTCTTTCTGGATCCATACATCAAATCTCTATGATAGAGATCAAGAGAAGTATCTTTTCTTCTCAATTCTCCCACACACAAGAGAGAATCTTTCTCTCTTCCTTTCATGCCTTTAAGAAGATTTTTTTCTTCAATTTTTTATAATAAATATTAGATCTAATCTAATTTTTTATATTAAAACTAACATGAATTTCTATATCCTAGAAAAATTAAAAAGAAAAACCCAAGAGAAGAACCATTCTTCTCTTTTCTTCTCCCTTTTTCTCCTTGATCTAGAGCCCTAAGAAGCCCAGAACACCCAACCAGATTTTTTTTGATATTTTTTTTCTAAATTTTTATATTAAAAATTAGATCTAATCTAATTTTTATATAAAAAAAATTAGAGAGAAGAACTTCTTCTTCTCCAAGACTGCGCACTAGAAAGAAGATCTTTCTTCTTTCTTCTCTTTCTCTCATTGGGAAGAATTTTTTTCCTTATTTTTCTACTGTAAAACCAGCGAGAGAGACCCTCTTTGATGCCTTGAAACCACCAGCAAAATCCCTTGAAAATTTCTTCCAAAGAGGTGTGAGATGAGCGCTTGGCATGTGGAGTTTTGGGGCATCCAACTCTTGGATGCCCCTTCCTTCTTTTTTAGGCAACTTGGAGAAAGGGAGCACCATCTTTTGTTCATGGAAGATAGGAGAGGAGCACACTTCTTCATTGGGGCACGGGTTCTCATGGTGAAAGGAGAAGAGGCACGGGGAATAAATAGGCACATGGGGTTTTAGAGTTGGTTAAGTCCTATTCCAAATAGGACTCATGATTCTTGGTCCAACTCTAACTAATTCTTGGATCCAATCCTAACCAACTTAAGAATTAGTTACAACAAACTAACTAATTAGGTTGTAGTCCAATTAGAAAATCAATTAGGTCTTAATCTAATTCAAAAATTAGTTAGATTAAACCCCATCTATGGGAAGCATTTTTTATTCAATAGGGCTTGATCTAATCAAAAATATTATCCAATAGGATTTGATCCAATCAAATCTAAATCAAATTAAATTAAATCTTATTCAATTAAATTTAATTTGCATTCCTAAGATCAATTGAAATAAGTCCTATTATCTATTAGGACTGGATCCAATCAATCCAAAGCAAACCTAATTGAATCTAATTCAATTAGATCTGATCCAATCCCCATTGCTCAATCAAATTAAGTCAATTAATAATTAAATTATTAATTAATTATTCATCTAATTTATCAACCTTTAGTAAATAATTTATTATAATATTTATAAAGAATTAATCATCAATCACATTAATAGTTAAACCCTTCAATGATTCATAATTGTAAATCAGTCATTTGATCAGATAGGTACTTTTATGTGTATGACCTCAAAGATTTGAATCTAAACCGGTAGCATAAGAATAATTTCTATATCAATCGATGTAACCATCTAGCAATAGGATCCGATGTCTGGATAGGCCAAATGTATACTCAGCAATACTCTAGAACCTATGTGGATATAGTTACTGTATAATTCATCCATTGGACACTCGATGCTCAAGGATGATTTAGGATTAAACTGTCTACCCTAGATGAGTAGTCCATGTTGTATCTCAATCTCAAAAATCTTATGACTCCTCACTAAGACTACTCTGATTAGAGTTTTGCTGAATTAAAACACAATGATACATCATCTTCAATTTTACTTGGAACGGTCAATCCCATCTTGACTCATACTCAGACTTCACAAGTACTTGACTATACCCAAAACTTTTCATCATCAAATTAGAAATTCAGATAGTCCGACATCAAAGTATAATATGTTGCTTGCAAGTCACCGAGGTAGCTTCAGATTAGAGGAACACTTATACCTATATCCCATCAAAGTAACTCTTGATAGCAGAGTACTCCAGAGTTGGTCATGCTCAATGAAACGTACTCTTATATTTCATCTATACGCCATATTCATGTCACCACATGCCTTAGTTAAGAAGACAACCAACTAATATGGCACATAACGACCTACACTAGATACAATTATCATCTTTATAACAATTGAATCATTTGGTCATGAGCAAAATTTAAGAACTTCATAATAAATTCTCCTTTATCATTTTGGAAGTAGCTTCAAGGACTTCATCATAACATATGAGTTGTATTTAGGAAGATGTATTCCTTATGATGAATCTGTCAGATAACATTTATCAATTTATAATTCATATGCATATATGCAGCATAATCATCTACAACCTAGATGATTGTCTTTAGGACATATTTCCCAACAAGATGGCTAGGTAGAGACCTATAAGACCAGGTTGGTGGCAAAAGGTTTCAGACAAAGGCAAGGTATTGACTATGAAGAAACCTTTTCATCCATAGCCATGCTCAAGTCTATTCATATTATGCTTATTACAGCTGCATATCATGACTATGAGATCTGGTAGATGGATGTTAAGACTACTTTTCTCAATAAAAATCTTAAGAAAAAAATCTATATGACTGAGCTAGAGGGATTTGTTTCTAGTAGAAAGGCAAATTAAGTATGTAAGCTAAAGAAATCTATTTATGGATGAAAGTAGGCATCAAAGAGTTAGAACATTCATTTTGATGAGACAGTTAAATTGTTTGGCTTTATCAAAAATATGGATGAACCATGTGTGTACAAGAAGACAAATGGGAGTGCCATTATTTTCTTGGTCTTGTATATGGATGATATACTGCTTATTGAGAATGACATCGATATGTTGCAATTGGTCAAAACATGGCTACTACAAAAGTTTTTCATGAAAGACTTGGGTAAAGCATCCTATATACTTAGTATAAAGATCTATATGGATAGATCGAAAAGGATGCTTGGCTTGTCCCAATCTAGATACATAGATCTTGTGTTGAAGAGATTCAACATGGAGAGAAGTAAATGAGGTTACTTACCCATGAGTCATGACATACAACTCTCTAAGAAGATATCTCCTAAGACACCTGAACAAAGAAATAGAATGAGTTCTACTCCTTATGCTTCGATTGTAGGATCGATTAGGTATGCTATGCTGTGTATCAGGCTTGATGTGGCTTATGTTTTGGATAATATAGACAGATTTCAGGTAGATCCAAGAGAGGATCATTAGAAAGCTATAAAAAATATTCTCAAGTACTTAAAAAAGATTAGAGATGCTTTTCTTATATATGGTGGATCTAATTTGAAACTAAAAGGCTTCATAAATTTTAGTTTTCAGGCTTGATGTGGCTTATGTTTTGGATATTGTAGATAGATTTTAGGTAGATCCAAGAGAGGATCATTAAAAAGCTATAAAAAATATTCTCAAGTACTTAAAAAGGATTAGAGATGCTTTTCTTATATATGGTGGATCTAATTTGAAACTAAAAGGCTTTACAAATTTTAGTTTTCAATCTGATTTAGATGATAGCAAATCCATATCTGGATATGTGTTCACCCTGTATGGTGGTGCAGTGAGTTGGAAAAATTTCAAACAGCAAACTATTGTTGACTCAGGCATTGAGATCGAGTATATAACTGCTAGTAAGGCTGCTAAGGAGGCCGTCTAGATGAAGAAGTTCATCTGATGTGGCTTATGTTTTGGATATTGTAGACAGATTTCAGGTAGATCCAAGAGAGGATCATTAGAAAGCTATAAAAAATATTTTCAAGTACTCAAAAAGGATTAGAGATGCTTTTCTTATATATGGTGGATCTAATTTGAAACTAAAAGGCTTCATAAATTTTAGTTTTCAATCTGATCTAGATGATAGTAAATCCATATCTGGATATGTGTTCACCCTGTATGGTGGTGCAGTGAGTTGAAAAAATTTCAAACAGCAAACTATTGCTGACTCAGTCACTGAGATCAAGTATATAACTGCTAGTAAGGCTGCTAAGGAGGCCATCTAGATGAAGAAGTTCATCTCAGAGTTGGTTATGGTTCCTGAAATTAAACAACTAGTGCCTCTTTATTATGATAATGCTGGGATAGTTGCTCAAGCTAAGGATCCATGATCTAATCATAAAGCCAAACACATCCTAAGGTAGTTCCACCTCATTCGGGAGATAGTCCAAAGATGCGATGTGATTGTTGAACGATTTGACATCAAGAATAATATAGCCGATGTGTTCACTAAGGCCTTGTCATTGTAGCAGTTTGACTGCCATCTAGATTGCATGGGCATCAAATATAGGGGCGATTGGCTTGAGTGCAAGTGAGAGATTGAAAGAATAATATCCTACAAACCAATTGCATATGTGATGCGATGAGGTATTTTTCTACATTTTATCTTCCAAACTCATGTATTTAACATTATTTATTAAAAAAGCTAGGCATCTTTGATTCATTATATGCAGCAACTTTTACTTGTTTAAGATTATAATGAATTTCATAGATTAGAGCAATGGTTTTAAGGCCATGATGAGATTATATCAGTGAGACCTAAATCCTTGATAGTCCTGATCTAAAATATTTTCAATCATTGGTTCATTGAGTTGGAGATCAATAATATCGATTGTTGAGATTTGACGTCTCAAGATTTGATCTATACTGAGCCCACAGTGAGATCCAAGATGACGAATGAAGTCCAATGAGTCCAAGAACAGTCCAAATAGAGTCCAAACGATAAAGATACACACGAAAGAAGATCGGAGAAGGTGGCACGATGCACGAGGTACTGGTGGGTCGGTGACGGGCCGACGGTGGTGTGGTTGGGTTCGGTGGAGATGTGCATGTGTGTAGGCGCATGCGGCCCAACGCACAGGTGGGCCTAGTGCGGGAGCACACGTGGGCCAGCCCAACACGCGCGAGTGCCTAGCCCCAGTGCCTCGATGCGGTCCACTATGGACTGTGGAGTGCTAGGCTGTCCATGGGGCTGCATGGACCGAATATGTGGTCCACGCATGGTCTAGGGGTGTTTTTACGCGATCTGATAGTCCAGATCATAGCCGATCATGATTAGATGGCTAAAACTCAATCCGAGTGTGATCAAGAGTGATCAGAGGCTGTTTTGCATGATCAGATGGCTCTGGTGTGAGTCAGTCATGATCCGATGACCACAGATGGTTCTAGAGTTGATTGAAACTCTGTATTCCTATTGAAACAATATTTTTGAGATTCTGGAATCTATACAGGTCCAGTTGACAAGTCATTTGTTGCATTAGAGAGCTGGTGATATCTTAGAGGTACAGAAAGGCTTCAAAAGAGATTTCAGAGAGCTTTTGTGAGGGTGTTGGGGCTTTTTGTTGAAAGACTCTTGTACAAGGATTGAGTGGTGAGTTCCTCTTATATTGATTTTATTTTATTCTCTCATTATGAAGCTTGCACACCCCATGGAGGTAGGCTTGAGGCCGATCCACATATTTGTATTATGTTTCTTATTTTTTGTTTCTTCTTTCTTCCCACTGCACTGTGTGGTACCGATCCTATGCAACAATTGGTATCAGAGCAAGGTGGTGCCCAAGCATAGGTTACAATGGTGGTGGTCGAGATAGAAGATGGAGAAGATAAGCAAAGTCAAGGTAGAGATTAACAGATTTGATGGAAAGAGCTATTTCTCCTTGTGGCAGGTAAAGGTGAAGGATGTGCTCATCCATCAAGGGTTGATAGATGCTCTCTTGTGCGAGGAGAAGCAGACTACCATGGAGGTATAGGATTGGAGGCAGCTCCAAATATAGGTGATGAGTATGATCTGCTTGTACCTAATGGATGATGTGGTGATCCATGTGCTTGACGAGACTTCTCCGACGATGCTGTGGTTGAAGCTCGAGGAGTTGCACATGACGAAGTCTCTCACCAACAATCTCTTCCTCTGGAGGTAGTTCTACTAGCTACGAATGATTGAGGGATAGAGCGTGCAGGAGCATCTCAGCCACTTCCAAGAGATCCTCACCGACCTCCTCAATGTTGGCAAGAAATTTGAGGAGAAGATCAGGGTGCTGGTCTTGCTAGCGTCGCTTTTTCCTTCATATGAGTCCTTGATGACTGCTCTTCTAGTAGAGAAGAGAACCATCAAGATGGATGAGGTCACCATAGCGATTCTCCAGAATGAGGTTCTCAGGAGGGAGAACCTAGCTTCAAGCTTAGGTAGCGGTAGCTCAGCATTGGTTATTTCTGGAGGAACAAGAGGCAGCAGACGGAGCGACAGGAGATCACGATGAAGGTGGTCTAAATCTAGGATGAGAAATTTGAGCAAGATCAGATGTTACCAATGTGATGAGTTGGGCCATCTAGCCAGAGATTGCCCTCAACACAGGGATCGAACGAGAACTACTACAGCAACGGCTAGTAGCTAGTCAGAGAATGATGTCTTAGAGATATCTGATGAGGTATCTACTTCTTTCCAATAGTGAATTTTAGATTTTGCATGTACCTATTATGTATGTTATAGAGAAGAGTAGTTTGACTCTTTAGAGAGCAGTGAGGGCACTATTTATCTGTTGGATGGATTGAGCTGTGCGATCAGAGACATCAGAATAGTCAGCTAGAGGACACATGATTATGTAGTGAGGAGATTAGGAGAGGTCCGATACATATCTGATTTCAGACAGAATCTTATCTCACTGAGCTGACTGGATTCGAGAGGCTACAAGATGGTAGCTGATGGAGGAATCCTGAAAGTGTTGCACGATGATAGGGTTATTCTGAAGGAAAAGAAGAAGACGAGAGGATATTACTACTTGATGGAAAGTCCAGTGCGAGATAGAGCTTCAGGAGCCAGGAGGATCCCAGAGTAAGGTGGAGCTTCAGGTGGAGGTGGATCGAGCACTAGATTGGAGACTCGGGAGAATGAAAGATGACGTCACAGAGTGAAGTTCCTATTGCCACAAGAGACTTCTCTGAGCAGGTCTTTGCTCAAAGTGGACACAGCCTATGATGAAGGTGGGATAGAGTGGCCTGACTCGACTCCTGTATTTGCCCATCCATGAGACAGCAGGCACACCCCAGGACTTAGGGTTGAGATGGATCATAGGCTCTCAAAGATAGGTAGAGATCAAATATCGAGTCGAGATGAAGATTATTGAGATTTGATACCTCAAGATTCTATCTACACTAAGTACACAGTGAGGTCCAAGATGATGAACGGAGTCTAACGAGTCTAAAAATAGCCCAAACAGAGTCTAGACGGTGAAGATACGCATGAAAGAAGATCGAAGAAGATGGTACGATGCATGAGGCAGCGACGGGTTGGTGGCGGTGCGATCGGGCCTGACGGAGATGCGCATGCGGCCCAACACAAAGGCAGGCCCAGCATGGGTGCATGTGGGTGCCCATGCCCCAGTGCCCTTGCATGGTCCATCATGGATCGTTGGGTGCTGGGTGGTCCCTGGGGCCACGTGTATCGAACATGCGGTCCACGCATGATCCAGGGGTGCTTTTGCGCGATCCGATGGTCTAGATCATAGCCGATCATGATCGGATGGTTGAAACTCAATCCAAGTATGATCAAGTATAATCATAGGCTATTTTGCATGATCGCATGGCTCTGGTGTGAGCCAGTCATGATCAAACGGCCACAGATGATTGGGACTCTTTATTCTTACTGAAGCAGTATTTTTGAGATTCTGGAGCCTATATAGCTCTGATTGATGGGCTATTTATTGTGTTGGAGAGCTGGTGACATCCTAGAGGTGTAGAAAAGTTTTAAGAGAGATTTCAAAGAATTTTTGTGAGGATTTTAGAATTTTTTATTGAGAGACTATTGTATAAGGGTTGAGTGGTGAGTTCTTCTTGTATTGATTTTATTTTATTCTCTCATAGTGAAGCTTGCACACACTGTAGAGGTAGGCTTGAGGTCGATCCATATATTTATATAGTATTTCTTATTTTTATTTCTTCTTTCTTCCTGCTGCACCATGTGGTATCGGATCCTGCGCAACCACCGATAAGACTAGCATATCTTATGTATACTCAATGGAGAGGATGGTTGATCTCACAACCACTTATCTAGTGACAGTAATACAAAGATGTAGATGCTCAGTAGAGAATGAGTTCACTGAATTGACCTATGAGAAAATATTTGATAGAGCCTTATTTACATATCAGTAGGTTGTTCTCTAGTGGGAGTTGTGCAAGTGATCTTTGGATCTAAGATCATCATGGTACCTTGTGTACATGAACCCATATTTTGGTTCATTTCCTAGCTTAGTTCTTTGATCATTGTGGGGGTGTTCTAGATATGGTGAAGTATGCATGGAGATTGTGAGTGGTCAATAAGAGATCAGTTACTCCTAATAAGGAGAGCGAACATCCTATATGATCTCACAGATCGATGATTCAGACAGTCTTTGGTCAAAGCAGGATGATAATTAGAAAGGAGTTTCTAATATATCATCTACTGAATCATCATCTTCTGATCGAGATACATATAGATAAGCATTTGGGTTTGACATGATTCCATACCCATAGCTCATCTGGGATATTGTATGACTGAAGGATTGAATTGCACGATAACTTACCACTGAAAGATAATTTTGATATTTTTATCAAATTTTATCTCTTTTGGATAGTCATGATATGTTGCTAGATATCAATCTTGACTTGTAAACTCATAAGAATTATAAAATTTTAATTCAAAAATTAATTAGAAAGAGTTCTGATTAATTAGTGCAATTGAGCTAACCTAATTTAATCGGATTTAGGTTAGGTCAAGAGCTTGAGTCTACTGTGAAGTGAATTTTAGTGCAGGGGTAAAATGATAATTTTAAAATTTTTCAAAATCACTATTTTACAGCAAAAATTATTAATTAATCTAATTAATTAACATATATTTATCCTATACTAGAATCTAAATATGATATATAGCATGCATGCATTTAAATTTGAAATTCAAATTTGAACAGTAAATAATTTACTGTTTTGTGTTCAGAACACAATACCTTTATGCGGGTAGTCGATCACCATAATTTGATCATCGTCGAGAAGATCTGATCATTGCAACATAGCCACACAGCATGTCTGACCTCTGTGGATCATCCACATGAAGCTCCCGATCTGATCGGCTCCTCATGAGTGCTAGCTCGTTGTAGAGCCCTTTTGACGGCTGATGCTGATCGAACTCCTTCGATCGATGTCTGTCGACTCTTCAAATGCTCCAGATTGTTAGCAAGTGTGCTTGAGAGGTTGATGAAGTTTTTCTTAAAACTTGGTGGGCTCACAACACTCGTAGCTCACCTTCTCACTTCCCGAACCCTAGGCTAAAACCCTAGGGAACTCACTGAAAATCCTGCGCCCACTTTTCTTTCTTTTCTTTCTTTTTCTCTCGAAAGGTTTTGGACCTTCACCTCATGCACAAGGATTCCACACACCCCAGGCTTTCTCTCCCAAAAATTTTATGCACGCCCCATCCTTCTCCTTTTTTAAAACAATGTAGAACGTGTCTTATCCGCGTGAGAGGATAAAGATAAGTGGTTGCACATTTGAATTCAAATCAAATTTGAATTCAAATGCAAACCAACTCATCCCTATCCACTTGGGCATGAGAAGAGAAGGGGCGTGGCTTCATTTGTGCATGGAGAGTTTATACGAGAAATACTTTCTCATGTAGAACATGGGGTGCTAAAGAGGATAAGGACATGGCGCATGGATTGGTTGCTCATTCAAATTTAAACTTTCTTTTGAATTTGAATGGCCAACCAACCGTCCTTATCCACCTATATGGCGGACAAATGTGGGGCGTGGGAAGGGCTTTGCATGAGAGAAAATTCATGAGAAGTTGCTTCTCGTGAATTCAAATGGGCGCAGAGATATGAAGTGGCGCAGGGATTTGAATTCAAATGGTGGTTTAATCTTAATTGAACCAACCTAATCAAAATAGGTTAAGCACAATTAGACTAAATTAAACCCAACTTAATTAAGCTTAATTAAGCTCAATAAAATCTTAATCAAATCAGAAATTGACTAAGCCTAACCCCTGATCAAATCAGGGACCAATCCATCTCGACGATTAGGTCAACTCTTAACCTAATCGGGTCAAACCCAACTGAATCCAATTCAATTGGACTTGATCCAAAAATAATTACTCAATCAAATTGAGTTAATTAGTGATTAAATCATTAATTAAATCTCTCATAAATACTGAGTCCAAATCCGATGGGCAATCGGGTATCAAAGTCCATCGATATGAAACTTTGATCGAAGAGTCCCAAACCAGTGGGACTCTTGACCCCGGTACCCAAAATGTGTGGAACTCATGATCAAAGAATTCTGATTCTCGATCACAGAGCCCCAGATACGTAGGATTCATAGTCCACAAATATTAAGACTCTTCATCAGCCATCAGATCAGATAGGAACCTCTAATGTGTGTGACCCCGTAGGTTCGAACCTAAGCCGATAGCACAGGAATCAATTTCTGTACTAATCAAAGTGACCATCTAGCAATGGTATCCGACGTTCAGATAGGTCGAATAGTCGCAATCACAATATTCAAAACCTACGTGAATATGGCTACTATATAATTCATCCCTTTTGACCCCTGTGTATAGGATGACTCAGGATTAAACTGTCAACCCTGATTAGATCATCCGAGTCGTGCTCAACTCAATCAGTCCTGTGACTCCTCACTAGGACTACCCTGACCAAAGTTTTGCTAAATTGAAACACGACTGTACATAGCTCCTGAACTGGAGTGGTCAATTCCATCTTGACACACGCACCGACAAGTCAAGTACTTGACTACACCCAGCATCCTTCCGTCACTGAATTAGAAATTCAGGTAGTCCAGTGCCTAAGTGCAGTGAGTTGCTTGCAAGTCACCGTGGTAGTCTCAGGTCAGAGGGATATTTATACCCATATCCCATCAGAGCAAATCTTGACAGCAGAAATAGCTCCAGAGTCGGTCACGTTCAGTACAGAAGTACCCTTACATCTCACCTGTATGCCAACCAGTATCTCCACACTCCTTGGTTAAGAGGACAACCAACCCATATAGCACACAACGACCTATGCTTGATAAATATTGTCATCCTTGGTAACAACGTATCATTTGGTCGCGAATAGGTTTAAGGACTAAACGACAAATTCTCCTTTGTCGAGTCTAAATAGTCCCAAGGACTTCACCACAACACAGGAGTTCATTAGAAGATGAAATAATTTGTGATGAAAAATATCAAAATAACTTTTATTTATTTATAATTTATGTACTAATACAAAAGGAGCACAACCGTCAACAGGCTGACGATTGGCTTTGGAACACTATTCCCAACAATCTTCCACTTGGCCTAAAGCCAGTCGGTGTAGTATCTAATACCCATCTTCGACTTGAAGTCATCGAACTCCTTCGTCGTAATGGCTTTAGTGAATGGGTCGGCCAGGTTCTTCTTTCCATCGATCTTTGAAGATCGACGTCACCTCGATCCACGATTTTTTGGATGAGATGGTAGCGGCGCAGAATATGCTTCGTCCGCTGGTGTGCCTTTGGTTCCTTCGCATGTGCAATGGCTCCAGAGCTATCACAGTAGAGCAGAATTGGACCAACAAGGGAGGGTGCTACTCCGAGCTCGATGATGAATTTTCTCAGCCACACCACTTCTTTGACAGCATCTGATGCAGCGACATACTCCACCTCACAAACTGAATCAGCCACTGTGTGCTGCTTGAAACTCTTCCAGCAGACAACCCCACCATTAAGGATAAAAATAAATTCCGACACTCTCTTGCTGTCATTATGATGAGACTAAAAACTAGAGTCTGTAAACCCTATAAGTCTCAAGTCTGATTCACCATAAACAAGCCACTGATCCTTAGTATTTCTTAAATACTTCAGGATGGTTTTAACAACCTTCCAGTGATTCCCCCTGGATCAGATTGGTATCTACTCACTACCCCTAGTGAGTATGCCACATCTGGTCGTGTACATGTCATGGCGTACATGATAGATCTCACTGTCGAAGCATATAAAATTCTATCCATACGCTCTCTCTCTTGAGGTATTGTCGGACAATCCCTCTTCGAGAGAGAAATTTCATAGCCTATCGGTAGATAGCCTTTCTTGGAATTCTCCATGCTGAACCTTTTTAGCATTGTATCAATATACGTGGATTGGGATAAGCCAAGCAACCTTTTAGATCTATCCCTATAGATCGTCATCCCTAGGATGTAGGAAGCTTCTCCCAGATCCTTCATGGAGAATTATGACGATAGCCAAATCTTTATTCCCTATAATGCAGGGACATCATTCTCGATTAAGAGAATGTCATCCACATACAATACAAGAAATACTACTACTAGACCATTAGCCCATTTATAAATGCAGGGCTCTTCTCCGTTCTTAACGAAGCCATACATCTTGATCATCTTATCAAAATGTATGTTCCAACTCCGGGATGCCTGCTTAAGTCCATAAATAGACCTTTGTAGCCTGCACACCTTAGACTCATCTGTGGATGTGAACCCTTCAAGTTGTATTATATACACCTCTTCATCTAGCTCTCCATTTAGGAAAGCTGTTTTCACATCCATCTGCCAGATTTCATAGTCTAGATGGGCAGCTATCGCAAGCATAATCCGAATGGATTTCAGCATTGCCACAGGAGAAAATATCTTGTCATAGTCTATACTATAACGTTGACGATATCCCTTGGCAACCAGATGGGCTTTATAGGTTTTCACCTTTCCGTCTGCACCCCTCTTTCTCTTGAAGACCCACTTACACCCTATAAGTTTTACTCCTTTGGGTGGGTCAACCAATATCCACACATCGTTGACCTTCATGGACTCCATTTCGGATTTCATGGCCTCTAGTCATTTCTCAGAGTCAGATCTCTGCATTGCATCCATGTAGGTGATCGGATCCTCATCATTTTCATCAAGTTCGATAGGATTGCCATCCCGGACCAAGAAACCATAGTATCTATCCGGTTGACGTGGTACTCTACCAGATCACCTTAAGGGTATAGGAACAATGGGCTCCGGATCTGATCTAACCAAATCTGATTCAGGTTCAGCTACTTGTGTCAGTTTTTCCACCTACCGAACTTCCTCAAGTTCGACCTTAGAGGCAACAGTCCCTTCACCAAGGAACTTCTTTTCTAAAAAGATTGCCTTAAGGCTGACAAATACCTTTTGCTCATCAGCTAGGTAGAAATAATACCCTTTGATCTCTTTTGGGTATCCTATGAAATTACACTTGTCAGACCTAGGTCCAAGCTTGTCCGTAATTAAACGTTTAACATAAGCCGAACACCTCCAAACCCTAAGGTGCGAGAGTACTAGCTTACATCCTATCCATATCTCATATGGCATTTTGGTTACAGACTTACTCAAAATCCTATTTAGAAGGTAACAAGCCAATTCGAGCGCATATCCCCAGAGGAAGATCGGCAGACCAGCAAATTCCATCATGGATCGAACCATGTCCAACAAAGTCTGATTCCTCCTTTCAGACACACCATTATGCTGTGGTGTTCTAGGAGGTGTCCACTGAGAGAGAATTCCATTCTCCCCAAGATATGTCAGAAAATCATTGGAAAGGTATTCACCTCTTCGATCAGATATAAGAGTTTTAATACACTTCTGAGTTTATTTTTCTACCTCATTTCAGAATAGTTTGAATATTTCAAACGACTCCAACTTATGCTTCATTAAGTAGACATACCCATATCTTGATAGATCGTCTGTGAAGGTTATGAAGTAGAAATATCCACCTCTTGCACTTGAGCTCATGGATCCACATACATCAGAATGTACCAGACCTAAGAGTTCACTGGCTCGCTCATCTTTTTCAGTAAAAGGTGACTTGGTCATCTTTTCAAGAAGATAGGACTGACAGGATGAAAGTAATTCACAATCGCCTACTTCAAGAATTTTTTTTTGAGCCAACCTGTTTATCCTGTTCTTATTGATATGACCTAGCCTACAGTGCCAAAGATAGACTTCTGACATATTATCTATTCTAGGGCATTTACCGAAGGTTTGAACTACATTAACAGGCTGTGATAGTAAGTAAATTCCATTATTTAGTTATCCAACAAATATTGTAACACCATTCAAAATGATATTGCAAATATTTTTTTTATTAAAAATTCATAACCGTACATGACCAAAAGGCCTACAGAAATAATATTTAATAAAAAACTTGGATAATAGTGACATTCACTCAGAATTATATTTCGAGAATTGATTACAAGGTTCATGATTCCTAAAGCTAGAACTGAAACTTTGCTTCCATCTCCAACGTTCAGGAACCTCTCGCCGTCATCAAATCTCCTACTGACCTGCAGACCCTGCATCAAATTACAAATATGATAAGAACTTTCGGTATCCAATACCCAGATAGTAGTATCACATATGAAAAAGTTGCAAGATATCATCATATAATTACCTTGCTTCTTCTTCGGCCTGTTTGGATCCAAGGAGGCAATGTATAGAGGATAGTTCCTCTTCCAGTGCCCCTGCTTCTTGTAAAAGAAGCACTCTGCCTGGCTCTGGTCGGGCTTGCACTTCGTGGTCTGACCCTATGCAGACATCCCAGCATGTGGCTGCACCTTCTTATTCTTCTTCTTCTTGTTCTTCTTCCCTTTATTAAAGGGTCGACGATCAGAAGAAGACCCTCCCACAACATTCACCGACTCCTTATGGAGCTGGTGATCCTTCTCAAAGTTCTGTAGTAACCCCAACAAGCCTTGGTAGTTCACTGTAGGCTTTGTCATTCGAAAATGAGTAAGGAAGGGGAAGAAGGACTTGGGCAAAGAATTAAGGATCGCATCCTTATCGAGCTGCTCGTGTAGGGGAAAGCCCAGTTTACTTAGGCGCTCAATCATTTTGATCATGTACAATACATGATCAGTGATTGAGGCCCCATCCCTCATTCGAGCATTGAAAATGGCACAATTAGTTTTGTGCCTTTCAACATCGTCAGGCGTGCCAAAAGAGTCGTTCAATATTTGAAGCATCTCCTACGGTTGGGCATTCTCGAACCTACGGCTAAACTCATCATTCATTGCTGCCAGTATTATGCACCGAACGGTGGTGCGATCGTTGAGCCACTTCTGGTAAGTGTTTCAGACCGTCCCTCTTGCATTCGGGGCTGGCTCCTCGGGTGCTGGATTCTTTACTACATAAAGGATCCGCTCATGCTCAAGGATGATTTTTAATTTTCGATACCAGCTATCGAAATTCAGTCCCATGAGCTTGTCATTATCTAATAATGATCGGAGTGACAGGGTAGTGGCCATAGCTGTATAAAGAAAAATCAGACCTCTATTAGTATATAAATTATTAATACTAAAGACTTGAACTTTAGTCTAAAATTTCTTTCAATATTTTTACGAACTGGTAGCCTCAACCTCCAATTCGAAAAATTACTTTAATTCCTTAGTGGGTACTAGAATCCACACAAACTACACACGAGCCCAACTTTGGTTGGTCAACCCATGTGCATCTATGGGTAGGTTCATAACCAGTTGTTTCTCTAAACAACTTCTAGTAATTAATTTTGCCCCAGAACCTAATCAGTAGGCTTTGGCCTCCACTAAAAAGATCTGGTTAGGTCCAACCATTAACATGACTTGATTTGGTGAATCGGACCAATAAATGATCAGGCCCGACTTTAGCCGGCCAACCTGACCACCATCAGAAAGACTCAAACCAAATTATCATACTATGAATGATAATTTCATTAGTCAATAAGCACCAAGCCTTTGGGCCTCCAGTGATTATTAAACTAATGGACTCATTATCACTCACTTAATGAGAGGCTATGACTTAGTTATCACTATAACTTAATCATTTTTGGGACCTAATAATTTTTTAGGATTTTTATTAAAGGATAGAAGAGAAGAAATTAACCAGCCAATTTCAATCCTCCCACTGACTTCATCAAGTCAGATTAAAAAAAATTAATTAAAGCTGGCATTAGGAGCACCTAAATCAGTCACACTGATTTACCTAATGACATGAGTGAGCCCTAATCACCAAGTGATCTAATTAAAACCTAACTCACCAGGTTGGCTAGGTAAGTGAGATCAGTGGTGGGGATATGCCATTAACTCATCAAAGATCGAATCAATGCGAGTAGCTCCCACTTAAGAACCACTGGTCAAACTGCCGAACTTACCTTAGACACCAACCGGTTCATTAGTTTTAATTTGATCAACTTAGTAAATAGGGTTCCACCGCATAGCCATGAATTAAGTCCATCTTGATCTAGTTAAAGACATGGACCCATTCAACTGCAACTATTGGAGTTGAGTCTAGAGTGTCCTTGACCTAATCTAATTCAACTTTTGATTAAATTTGATCAATTACTCTAATTTAGTCCATTTCTTTAAGCTAACCTTAGGTCTAACCCAATTATGGACCTAATCCATCTAACCCATTGACCTACAAGTTTATGCAATTGTCTTAGGTCTCAATTCATAATTCTAGACCAACTTGACAACACTTAATTCTTTTAATTAAGTATTTAGACTGATGGGTCTGGGTTTGACTTTTCGAAAATAATTTTTAAATTTGAAAGGTTTTATTTTCTGTTCATTAAATAGGTTGACTCATTTCACAAATAGATCAGTACATTTCATAAATAGCAATCCTATTGCTAATTTTATAATAGAAAATAACTCAATCAAAATAAATCATGAATATTTCTTTAGATCTAATCTAACACATTCATGATAAATTTTATAATTGAACTTTTACAATTAAGTCCTTTCGCTACTTCATCTGCATGAGATATAATTACAGCGGCACTCCTACCACCATAGGAGACCCCATCGAATGGGAGGAGAGGGCCTTTAAACCCTACTTTTCTCCTATGACCGGACGACCATGGCAACCAACCTAATTAGATTACTTGCTATTTGGATCAAGTATATCTAAATATACCAATTTCAAAATTTAAATTTTAAATTTTAAATTTTAAATTTCAAATTTTGAATTTCAAATTTCAAACAAATTTCAAATTTCAAATTTTTGAATTTCAAATTTTAAATTTTAATTTTTGAATTTTAAATTTGAAATTTCAATCAAATTTTAAATTTCAAATTTCAAATTTTGAATTTCAAATTTTTAAATTTTAAAATTTGAATTTCAAATTTTAAAATTTAAATTTTAAATTTTGAATTTCAAATTTTTGAATTTTGAATTTCGAACAACTTTCAAAATTCAAATTTTAAATTTTAAATTTCAAATTTCAAATTTAAACTTTTAGATTACAACTTAATCTATGCATGTAAATATATATATCATATCTTAGAACCCGCTCTGATACCATTTGAAGCAAAATTTGAGTGTAGAGGTAAAATGGTAATTTTAAATTTTTTTTAAAATCACTACTTTACAGTAAAAATTATTAATTAATCTAATTAATTAATATATATTTATCCTACACTAGGATCTAAATATGATATATAGCATGCATGCATTTAAATTTGAAATTCAAATTTGAACAGTAGATAATTTACTGTTCTATGTTCAGAACACAATACCTTTGTGCGGATAGTCGATCGTCATAATCTGATCACCGTCGGGAGGATCTGATCATCGTAACATAGTCACACAGTATGTCTGGCCTCTGCAGATCATCCACACGAAGCTTCCAATCTGATCGGCTCCTCACGAGTGCTAGCTCGTTGTAGAGCCCTTTCGACGGTCGATGCTGATCGAACTCCTTCGATCGATGTCTGTCGACTCTTCAGATACTCTGGATCATTAGCAAGTATGCTTGAGAGGTTAATAAAGTTCTCCCTAAAATTTGGTGGGCTCACGATACTCGTAGCTCACCTTCTCACTTCCCGAACCCCAGGCTAAAACCCTAGGGAACTCACTGAAAACCCTGCGCCCACTTTTCTTTCTTTTCTTCTTTTTCTCTCGAAAGGTTTTGGACCTTCACCTCATGCACAAGGCTTCCTCATGCCCCAGGCTTTCTCTCTCAAAAATTCTATGCATGCCCTATCCTTCTCCTCTTTTTAAAACAACGTAGAACGTGTCTTATCCGCATGAGAGGATAAAGATAAGTGGTTGCACATTTGAATTCAAATCAAATTTGAATTCAAATGCAAACCAACTCATCCCTATCCACTTGGGCATGAGAAGAGAAGGGGTGTGGCTTCATTTGTGCATGGAGAGTTTATACGAAAAATACTTTCTCATGTAGAACATGGGGCGCTAAAGAGGATAAGGACATGGCGCATGGATTGGTTGCTCATTCAAATTCAAACTTTCTTTTGAATTTGAATGGCCAACCAACCATCCTTATCCACCTATATGGCACACAAATGTGGGGCGTGGGAAGGGCTTTGCGTGAGAGAAAATTCATGAGAAGTTGCTTCTCGTGAATTCAAATGGGTGCAGAGATATGAGGTGGCGCAAGGATTTGAATTCAAATGGTGGTTTAATCTTAATTGAACCAACCTAATCAAAATAGGTTAAGCACAATTAGACTAAATTAAATCCAACTTAATTAGGCTTAATTAGGCTCAATAAAATTCTAATCAAATCAGGAATTAACTAAGCCCAACCCCTGATCAAATCAGGGACCAATCCATCTCGACGATTAGGTCAACTCTTAACCTAATGGGTCAAACCCAACTGAATCCAATTCAATTGAACTTGATCCAAAAATAATTACTCAATTAAATTGAGTTAATTAATGATCAAATCACTAATTAAACCTCTCATAAATACTAAATCTAAATTCGATGGGCAATCAGGTATCAAAATCCATCGATATGAAACCTTGATCGAAGAGTCCCAAACCAGTGGGACTCTTGACCCCGGTACCCAAAATGTGTGGAACTCGTTATCAGAGAATCTTGATTCTCGATCACAGAGTTTCAAATATATAGGACTCATAGTTTACAAATATTAAGACTCTTCATCAGCCATCAGATCAGATAGAAACTTTTAATGTGTGTGACCCCGCAGGTTCGAACCTAAACCGGTTGTACAGGAACTAATTCCTGTATTAATCAAAGTGACCATGTAGCAATGGTACCCGACATTTGGATAGGTCGAATAGTCACAATTGCAACATTCAGAACCTACGTGAATTTGGCTACTGTATAATTCATCCCTTTTGACCCCTGTGTATAGGACGACTCAGGATTAAACTGTCAACCCTGATTAGATCATTCGAGTCGTGCTCAACTCAATCAGTCCTGTGACTCCTCACTAGGACTACCCTGACCAAGATTTTGCTAAATTGAAATACGACTGTACATAGCTCCTGAACTGGAGTGGTCAATCCCATCTTGACACACGCACCGACAAGTCAAGTACTTGACTACACCCAGCATCCTTCCGTCACTGAATTAGAAATTCAAGTAGTCCAGTGCCTAAGTACAGTGAGTTGCTTGCAAGTCACCATGGCGGTCTCGGATCAGAGGGACATTTATACCCATATCCCATCGGAGCAAATCTTGACAGTAGAAATAGCTCCAGAGTCGGTCACGTTCAGTGCAGATGTACCTTTACATCTCACCTGTATGCCATACCAATATCTCCACACTCCTTGATTAAGAGGACAACCAACCCATATGGCACACAATGATCTATGCTTGATAAATATTGTCATCCTTGGTAACAATGTATCATTTGATCGTGAACAAATTTAAGGACTAAACGATAAATCCTCCTTTATCGAGTCTAAATAGTCCTAAGGACTTCACCACAACACAGGAGTTCATTAGAAGATCAAACAATTTGTGGTGAAAAATACCAAAATAATTTTTATTTATTTATAATTTATATACTAATATAAAAAGAGCACAACCGTCAATAGACTGACGATTGACTTTGGGACACTATTCCCAATACATGGGTCTCAAGGAGCTCTTATAGTGGATGTTGGCGACATTTGATCCACTGTAGGAGTGGGGTATGCATCAAGATGGGATCTATCGATCCTAGCAAAAAGGAGTAGTCCTGTAAAATTTAAGAGGCTGAGTCTTTAAGTCTATGGCCATAGCAGTATGATTGATGAAAAAAAGTTTTCATAGAATCACATATGGACTTAAGCTGATAGAATCTATCATATGATCGATGTTGATGTTTGATGATTTATCCATGACCTGCCATCTGTCAGAACTTACGATAGAGGGACTGAATCACACGTTAACTATTCCTAGAGATTCATTTCAATTCTACTGGATTGCCACTACATACTGCTAGATGTCACTAGTAGATTGTGAGAGCTCACTAGGGTTGTTCTGGATCGACAATCTTTATTGAGTTAGAGTGAAATTATTCTGATCCATTGAAAAGAGTTTCAATGATACAATGATAGAGATCATTGTATATCTCACTACCAGATAGAATTGAACCTATAAGGTCACACAACAAAGGGACTAGATCTGGAATAAATAATTGAGCTTATAAAGTATCAATTAGGTTTAGAGAAACTCATTGGGTTCATTGTAACCTTGCTAGCACATGGTTGGACCCAATTTTTCTTTCCATTAGGATTACTTATTTGATTAATTAATTCTAACTTAATTATCTGCTAATAACCTATATGAATAAGATTTATGAGACTCTAATTATTGGGTGTCTAAGGTTATGGATCATATAAATTAAGGGTGCAAGTTCCCTATGAATCTCCTTGATAGTTATTATGGGGTGCCACTTTGATTTGATCAATTTGGGCATTTTCATTAATTAGAGGACTTTTGATTTTCATATGGGGTGTCTCTTGGGTGCAAAAGAGGATGTCTAATTATGGGTGCAAGGACTCTAATAGTTAGCACCTAATGGACTTCTTAATGTAGGTTAGATAACTTAAGTTAATAAAAATCCTAATGCAAGTAGAACTTATATTATGAGATTGAATAGATTCAATCCTTATGCCTATTTCAAGGGATTTCTCTTAAGATCCCTAGAACATCAAAACTAGTAGCTCCTAACACCCAAAGGCTCTCCCCACGCCCTCTCTTCCTTTCCCCTTCTCTCCTCTTTGGTGTTCTATACACCACTTCCTTAGGATGCGCATCCCAAGGAGTTTCATGCCTAAAGGAGTTTGGGTGCCTCTTATTTGTAGATTTCTAACATCTGGTAGCAGCACATTGAAAGAAGAGTACCCTATAAGCCAATCACAAGTGTGTTACGACAAAACTTTTCTTTGTAATTTTTTAACTTATGTAATGATATTTATTATTTGATAATAAAATGAGACATTGATTCATCATATTAGCTGTTTCTTATTATGACTAAGATTATGATAAACTCCAGAGATTAGAATAATGATTTTAAGAGATACGAATGGGTCATGCTAGTGAGACCTAAAATTCTAAAATCCTAATCTTAAATATTCCTGATCATAGGAACATTGAGTCGGAGATCAATATTTTGGATAGACTGGCACATCCTATGTATGCTCGATGGAGAGGGTAGCAGATCTCACTAGCCACTTGTGTGGGATACACTAATATAAGGATGTGGATACTCATTTGAGAAATGAGTCCACTAAATTAATTTGATGAAAGAGAATATCTTATGAAAGCCTTACTTGCATGTCAAAGATGGTTCTCTAAGTGAGAGTTGTGTAAGTGATCCTTAGACCTGAAATCATCATAAAATCTTATGCACATGAATCCATATTTTGGTTCATACTCAAGCATGGCTTTAAGATATGTACGGGATGTTTTGGATATGGTAGGAGTGTGTACGAAGGTTGTGAGTAGGTCAATATGGAATCGATCGCTCCTAGTAAGAGGAGATCGCATCCCGTGTATTCTCATTCGTAGATGACTCAGAAAAAATCTTTTGGCCAAAAGTAGGAAGGAGATTAGAAAGAGTTTCTAATGCTTCTTCATTGGAGTCATCATTAGTTAATTGAGAATCGATATGAATATGTGTTTGAGTTTGACATGATTCCATACTCATGAACATATTCAGGGTGCTAGGATGATCGAAGGATTGTATTACATGGTAACTTGCCACTGAAGAGTATATTTGATATTTTTATCAAATTTTTACATCTTCTAGGTAGTTATGATACATTGCTAGATATCAATCTTGACTTATAAATTTTTTATCTTGTAGATTTTTGATCAAATTAAAGAGTTTAATTGGAACGCCAATTAGAAAGAGTTTTAATTACTGAAATCGGGTTAGCTCGATTGGACCTAAATCGATTAGATTAAATTCTAATTAAATTAAGTCAACTTATATCTGGACCTACTACTAGCTAGATGTGGAACCCAATGGGTCACACATATATGAAAATTGGCCAAGGATCCTTTTTTAAAAAGGTTGATTGAAATTTTGGATTCAATCGGGGTTCCAGTAAGCATGCTAACACATGTGAAATTCCTAGCTCTTTTAGAGATCAATTTGATCTCATGCCTTGCTCATTTGCTAGCCTAATTTGGTGAGCATTTGGGTCAGGTCAAGCTACTTGGAAGCAGCCAAAAAAAGGCACCATATCTGGTGTACACGCCAAATAACTAAGAGTCCAACTTAAGAAGGACTCTTGGTGCTAATATGTAGAATGCATGCGTAGTTTATTTGTGGCATGGAGAAGGACTAACAATCCTTTTGTTTTAGGCTTCTATTTTCTATGACAAGTAGATTAGATGATGATCCACCTAGTATACTTTTTGAAATATGAAAAATCTATTAGATTATGCATAAAAAAATTGTTTGAAACATTGCTGCACGCGCGACAGATTTTTCTAGATGTGTGAAGGGACGTGAAGACTCCTTCTGTTTAGGGAGTCTTAAGCAACTTTTCATCTAATAATTTTGTAATAAGAATCAATTTTAAGTGCTGATCATGTGGTAAAAGTCTAAAAAATTATCAGATTAAGAAAGATTGCTTTTCACACCCTTTTCTGGGTGTGCACGCACACGATAGGGAGAAGGTGCTAGCGCGTCTCTTTGGTGAAGAGTGCTTCTCACATATGAACTCTTATCCAAATAATATGTCATTTGGTGATGGCCTTTCTATTTGAATAAAGGTTTATGTGGCAAAATTTCACACTAATCTGATATGTGAAGAGATACAAAAAGTATCTCATTCTAGGCATGCATGCGTGAGAAGGCAGGAATCGACATATCACCCCCTGAAGAGTCCTTCTATTTAAGGACTCTCAGATAAGTGATACAAGGACTTGATATACCTTTCCAAATGAGACATGCCTTCTCTGTTAGTGCCCCATCTGGTGCTATAAATAAGGGACAGCAGATGGGGTGATCATTCAATTCTTACATCCCCTATCCACTCCCTCTCTCCCTCTCTTACAACTCTAGGTTTTAAGACAAGGCTTGTTCTTTTAAGACAAGCCTAATCCTAATAGCTCTAAGGTTTTAAGAGGTTTAGAAAAAGATGGTCAAGTCTAGTAGATGGTTCAGAAAGGTTCAGACTCAGGTCTGGAGGAAGATCTGATCGATTGGTGGCTGGTTGAGTTCTAGGGGTTAGAACTCTTGAAGCAAGGTGAAGGAGCGCTGTCCTTGATTCAATTTTCGTATGGATCATCGTTGGAGGGCAGACACTTGGATGCCTTATAAAAATTAGATTAGCATTACAGGTATTCTTCTGATCCAAATTTATTTTATTATACTTTGATTGATATAGTCAAGAGTTTTTGGACATTAGGATTTTCGGTATATTAGATATTTTTAATAAAAATTTTAAACACCTAATCCTTCTGCTACACCACTAAAACCCAATAGTGATATCAGAGCCTACCTTGATCTATATAATCAAAGGTTAAATTATAATCTTGATTGTAATCAAGCATGGATTTTTAGTTTGGTTCAAGTCGGCTCAAGGGTTGAACCCGATTGAACATCCAAACCCTAGTATGTCTTAGAGATATGTTTTAAATATAAAATGTATGATGTATGTGTAGAACATTTTTTGTAGCTTAGTACTCTAATTAAAGTTCATCACCAGACCGTCCGGTCATAAGAGCAAGTAAGGTTCAGAGACCCTCTCTTCCTATTTAATAGGGTACTCTTATGGCGTGTAGAGGTACCACTGCGATGTCCCAAGAAGAACTGTGAAAAGAGTATTTTATATTCATACATATTATTAAAACTTCATACATATTATTAAAACTTCATACATATTATTAAAACTTTATACATATATAATATACTTTAAAATGCTAGTTATAGTCATATTGTATGATTATATTTCTCATATCTTAGATGTTGCTCCTTGGATTGATTTTGATGATTACAAAGTATTTGAAGGGGTACTAATGATTTTCGCTTGAAAAAGATTTATTACTTTTCAGGGACAAAATCATAATTTTACCAAACCCTGATTTGAAAGCATCAAGTGATAGAATAAAAGATTTGTGATCCATTGATGAATATTTTATTATTTTTGGACTTACATTTTGAAAGATATCCATGTTTGAAAATTTGAGTCGACTCATGAGTCGACTCATGGCACAATGAGCTGATTGGCACGCAGATTTTTTGGCTGGCACAGTCTGTGAGTCGACCCATGAGTCGACCCCCAAGGCATGAGTCGATCCATGAGTCGACCTCTGCTATTTTTAGGCTAAATTTACAGAACCTTGGTTTTCTGTTGGTTTTCTGTTGTTTTTCCACAGAGGTCGACCCATGAGTCGACCCATGAGCATGAGTCGACCCATGAGTCGACCCCTGTGACAGGAAAGTTTCACAACTGCTAGTTTTTAACCCATTTTAAGTACTTTTAATGCTCATTTAATGTGGTCTAACGGCTCTATTTCAGTCCAGATTATTCTCCACCATTTTTTAAAGCTATAAAAGGGACAAAAAGGTAAGAATCAAAGAAGAATCAAGAGGAGAGATTTTTGAAAAGAGGATTTCAAGTAAACTTTTCAGCCCTAAGTAAGAGTTCACTCAAAGCATTCAAGAAGCCTTTAATTCAAGCTCACCAACTCTTCAAGTGCACATTCAAGTCTCCAACCACCTTGAAAAAATCAAAAAGAGCTTTCTTCTCTTTGAGTAAAGTGTATTTAAAGTCTCATTCGCTCATTAAAGGAGCTTCTTTTGTATTCTCTGAGCTATTGATTGTTATACTCTGTTTAAGCTATTGTTTTTATTTTGGAAGGGTTCCAAAACAAAGGAAGATTGATCCAAACCTTGAATCAGAGTGTATTGGGTTGGCTTGTATCCAAAAAATAAGTGGACTAGCTTGGGATAGCTAGAGTCAGAGTTTTCGATGTTTGTATTCAGGTTGAATACAAGTTAGTGGATTGGAATTCCCAAGTAGGAGCTTGGGGAGTGGATGTAGGTGCAAGGTTGGCACTGAACCACTATAAATCTTTTTGTTTGTGTTGTGCCTAATTGCTCTTCTTTAGAATTTCTTTATTCTCTTGTATTCTTGCATTCAACCATTAGCCTTGAATCAACTATACTCTCCTCATTTATTTAGCTATTGTTAAATATTTGTTGTAAGTCATAAGTTAAGTTTAAAATTTTTAGAAACCCAATTCACCCCCCCTCTTGGGTTGCATAGCTGGGCAACAAGTGGTATCAGAGCTCGGTGCTCAAGCCCTACTTTGATCTAACCAATCAAAGAGCTAAAGATCTATGACAACTCAAGTTGGTACTTCTCTAGCCGAGGGGCAGTCCACTAACCGACCTCCACTTTTCAATGGGTCCAATTATACCTATTGGAAAGCTCGGATGAAAATCTTTATTCAAACACTCGACTATGATATGTGAAGTATCATAGTGAACAGTCCTCACACATCCACTAAAATTATTGATGGTGTGGAATCAGCCAAATCCGAAAAAGAGTGGGATAAGGTTGATAAGAAAATGGCCCAACTAAATGCTAAAGCTATGAATATTCTATATTGTGCTCTTGATGCTAACGAATTTAATCGCATTTCAACTTGCTTGTCTGCTAAAGAAATATGGGATAGATTAGAAGTAACCCATAAAGAAACTAATCAAGTAAAGGAGTCCAAAATTTACATGCTCGTGCATAAATATGAATTATTTAAAATGGAGCATGATGAGTCTCTAACTAAAATATTTACTCACTTTACTGATATTATAAATGGTTTAAAGAGTCTTGGTAAGTCCTATTCTAATAGTGAGCTTGTAAGAAAGATTTTCAGGTCCTTACCAAGGGCAAAGTGACCGCCATCCAAGAAGCCAAAGATTTGAACATTCTACCCTTGGAAGAGCTTCTTGGATCATTGATGACACATGAGCTGAGCATGAAACAACATCAAGAGGAAGAAGTTAAAAAGAAGAGAATAATCGCCCTCAAATCCACAGCTCCACCAGATGAAGAAACTGATGACACCGAAAATGAAGAGCAGGATGAAGAGATGGCACTCATTATCCGAAGGTTTAAAAAATTTTTGAGAAAAAAGAAACAAGGAATGAGGAAGAGACCATTCACAAAAAGAGAACAGAGCAAAGAAAAGGATAAAGACCAACCCCTTATCTGCTATGAATGTAAGAAACTGGGACACTTCAAGTCCGAATGCCCACAACTGAAGAAGGATCCCAAGAAGTACAAGAAGAAGGCCATAATGGCCACTTGGAGTGGGAGTGATGACTCAAGCTCTGAAGAGGAAGACTCAACTGAATAAGCCAACTTGTGCCTTATGGCACATGAGAATGAGGTAAATTCTGAAACTCCTAGTGACTTTACATTTGAAGAACTGCATGAAGCTTTTTATGATTTAATTGAACTAAAGAAACTAGGGATAAAGAACAATGATCTAAAATCAAAAAATCAATCTTTACTGAAACAAAATGAGAGCATTTCAATTGAAAAGTCTATCCTGGTTCAAGAAAATCAAAATTTAAAGAATGAAATCGTCAAGCTAAAACCAATAGTTGAAAAATTCACCTTGAGTTCTAATAAACTGAATATGATTCTTGAAAATCAAAAGGCCGTGTATGATAAGGCTGGACTTGGCTATAAACCCTTGAAGAAACAAAAGTATCTGAAAAATATCTATGTAAACTCTTTAAGTAACAAGTTTTCTAATATTACTTGCTTCAAATGTGATAGAGTAGGACACAAGTCATATACTTGCTTCTCTAACAAATCTGTAAACTCAAATGTAAAGAAAATATGGGTTCCAAAAGGAACCATTATGACTAACCAAAAAGGACCCAAGAAAGCTTGGGTACCTAAAATAAAAACTTGACTTTTGCCTGCAGGTGTGTCTAGCAACCCAAGGAGGAAACAGGAAATGGTATCTTGATAGTGGATGCTCGAGACACATGACTGGTGATGAATCCCAATTCATCACACTTGATGCTAAGAATGGAGGGATGGTCACCTTTGGAGATAATGGTAAAGGAAAGATCATTGGCATAGGTAACATTGGTATCACTCCCTCCAAATATATAGAAAATATTTTGTTAGTAGATGGTTTAAAGCATAATTTACTAAGTATTAGTCAATTCTGTGACAAAGGATATAAAGTTATTTTTGAATCTTCTGTTTGCATTGTAACTAGTCCTATTAATGAAGGCAATAAATTTGTTGTACATAGACATGGTAATGTTTATATGGTAGATTTGAATGATCTATCCAAGATAAACATACAATGCCTAGTATCCTTGAATGCCAAGATTAATGAGACTAGTTGGCTTTGGCATCGTAGGCTTGCACATATTAGCATGCATTCACTTTCAAAATTAATTAAGAAAGAATTGGTTCTTGGTTTGCCAAAATTGAATTTTGAAAAGGATAAAATTTGTGATGTGTTGGGTATAAAATACCCACAGCCGAAGTCCTCAGCAGAGTTGACTCCAGGAGAACTCCGCCCGGACTCCTACGGGAGCTAGGCTTCGTCGCCAACGTCAAGATCCGCCCGGACTCCTACGGGAGCCGGGCTCCGTCGCTGACGTCAAGCTCCGCCCGGACTCCTACGGGAGTTGGGCTTCGTCGCCAATGTCAAGATCCGCCCGGACTCCTACGGGAGCCGGGCTCCGTCGCCAGCGTCAAGCTCCGCCCGGACTCCTACGGGAGCCGGGCTCCATCGCCAACGTCAAGATCCGCCCGGACTCCTACAGGAGCCGAGCTCCGTCGCCGACGTCAAGCTCCGCCCGGACTCCTACGGGAGCCGGGCTCCGTCGCCAACGTCAAGATCCGCCCGGACTCCTACGGGAGCTGGGCTCCGTCGCCGATGTCAAGCTCCGCCCGGACTCCTACGGGAGCCGGGCTTCGTCGCCAACGTCAAGATCCGCCCGGACTCCTATGGGAGCCGGGCTTCATCGCCAACGTCAAGCTCGTCAAGATCCGCCCGGACTCCTACGGGAGCTGGGCTCTGTCACCGACGTCAAGCTCCGCCCGGACTCTTACGGGAGCCGGGCTTCGTCGCCAACGTCCAGCGTCAAGCTCCGCCCGGACTCCTACGGGAGCCGGGCTCCGTCGCCAACGTCCAGATCCGCCCGGACTCCTACGGGAGTCGGGCTCCGTCGCCCACGTCAAGCTCCGCCCGGACTCCTACGGGAGCCGGGCTCCGTCGCCGACATCAAGCTCCGCCCGGACTCCTACGAGAGCCGGGCTCCGTCGCCAACGTCAAGATCCGCCCGGACTCCTACGGGAGCCGGGCTCCGTCGCCTACGTCAAGATCCGCACGGACTCCTACGGGAGCCGGGCTCCGTCACCGACATCAAGCTCCGCCCGGACTCCTACGGGAGTCGGGCTCCGTCGCCAACATCAAGATCCGCCCGGACTCCTACGGGAGCCGGGCTCCGTCGCCAACGTCAAGATCCACCCGGACTCCTACGGGAGCCGGGCTCCATCGCCAACGTCAAGCTCCGCCCGGACTCCTACGGGAGCCGGGCTCCGTCGCCGACGTCAAGATCCGCCCGGACTCCTACGGGAGCCGGGCTCCATCGCCGACGTCAAGATCCGCCCGGACTCCTACGGGAGCCGAGCTCCGTCGCCGACGTCAAGCTCCGCCCGGGCTCCTACGGGAGCCGGGCTCCGTCGCCGACGTCAAGATCCGCCCGGGCTCCTACGGGAGCCGGGCTCCGTCTCCAACGTCAAGCTCCGCCCGAGCTCCTACGGGAGCCGGGCTCCGTCGCCGACGTCAAGATCCGCCCGGACTCCTACGGGAGCCGGGCTCCGTCGCCAACGTCAAGCTCCGCCCGGGCTCCTACGGGAGCCGGGCTCCGTCGCCAACGTCAAGATTCTTCTTCCTCCCTCCAAAACCTTAGGTCACCTTCTTCTTCCTCTCCAAATCCAAGTCCTACCCCCAAGATTCTTCTCCCATCACCCCTTCCACCTCAAATCGCCCCTTGGGAATCGAGTTTTTCCCCTTTTCCTCCCTTGTTTGGAATGGATTGAGCATGCCCTAGATTTTATCCTTCTCCTCCAAATCGGGGTATCACTCCTCCAAAAATCCCTATCCTTCACCTAAAATCCCTCTATCTCTTCACACATTTGACCTCCCAAGACCCCTTGCTTGCTCTGGTGGTGGAAATGGCTCCAAAAATGAAGCTCCCACAAAGAAGGAAGTCGGTCCAGGAGTTGGAAGAAGGCATGTGCAGAAAGAGACAGGCTTCACAGACCTCATCAACTTCCATCCCTGTATCGGCATCTGCTCCTGGTTCTTCTCGATCTCCATTAAGCCCTAGTAAAATTTCCTTATCTGTTCGAAAGGTAGAACCCGAAAAAAATAAAGATTTCAGATTTTTTGAAAAAGAGGGATTCTCCATTAGTTCAAAAATCAAAGATCAAGGTTGGAGATTTTACTACTCTCTTAAAAAAATTACCTATGTAGATTTGGTTAGAACATTTTATCTGAACTTAAGCTATAGCAATGGAACAGTAACATCCACTGTTAAGGGTATAGATATCTGTTTAGATCCTGTACTTTTGGGAGAGATTCTTCATTTACCCTGTGAGGGATACTCAAACATGGAACTCTCAGTCAAGGAAGAAGGAATTAATGTGATTTTAGGAGGAACCTTCTCGGAAAGTCTAAATAAACTAGAGGCCAAGATTCTTTCCATTGAGATGAGGATACTACATCAACTGGTAACAAAGCTTTTCTTCCCAAGAAGTGGTAGACATGACCTCCTCTCAGGCCGAGACATCTGCATCATGTTTCATGTGATTACCCAAACCCCCCTAAACCTCCCTGTATTAATGATAGAAGCCATGAGGGAAACCCTGAATAGATCCAAGGCACATCTGCCTTTCGGTATGGCCCTCACTTTGGTATTCAGGAGGTTTGGAGTTAGTTTTGAGGGGGAGGCAGCAGCTAGGCTCTCTCACTCTGACACCATCAACCAACATACTTTGCACCGCATGGGATTTACTAGAACTGATGGTGGTTGGATTAAAGGTGTAGAAGAGAGAGTTGAGGATAGAGCTGAGGAAGAAGGACCATCTTCACCTCTCCATGATATCAGGGCAGCATCTCCAGACATTCAATTCTTTTCAGATCCCAAGGCTGGCCCATCAGAGTCTACTAGGAGGCACACTCCAGTCCAGCAGCCAGACAGCAGAGCACATCCCTCAGAGATCAGATTGGCTGATGATCAGATTGAGATGATCTCTCAGCGTGTGGCTTCCTTACTTTCTCGACAGTGGGGTACTTCAGCTTTTGCACAGGGATCCACATCACATGATGTATCTGATCAGACTTTGATCCCTCACATCTCCACTGTCTTCCATATGATCTCAGATCAGTCAGTTCGCATTCAACAGCTTGAGGATTATATATTGAGACTGACTGGGAGAGTACTTGACTTGCAGGGGCAAGTGTTAGCTCTGGCACATCCACAGCCACAGGAGTGCACCACTGAGGTCTCAGACCTATCTACGGAGGCAGCCAGACTTAGAGGAGTATTGGAGAGTGGATTTGATTTCCTGAGGAGAGAGATCAGAGGCTCTAGTGAGCATGCATCCACCCAGTTCACTGCACTACTACAGTCTGTTTCGAGAGCTCTGAACCTTCTGGACACCATTAGACTCTCTCTTGCAGTTCAGTCTGTTGCTTCTCAGCCTTCAGGATCATCTCATCCGCCCACGCGTGCTGGCACCTCCACTCGTGGTAGAGGCAGATGGGGTAGAGGATGAGCCCTTGGTCGTGATCCTTCATCTCCCCACCCTATCTTCGATACATCTGACTCTGATCCATCCAATCATGAGCTCTACTAGATCCTTGTAGTTAGTCTTATCTTTTATCTCTTTCTAGGATCTATCTTTTGGGCCATGTAATGATGTTGACTGGTTGACTTTTGTATTTTGATATTTGTATTGGAACAACTATATGGTATCAGTCACTTTTTGATTATATATATATCTACTCTTTGACTTTTAATGTATGACCTTTAAATTGAGTTACTTTCAATTATGTGCATACTATGAATTGCAATTTCATATCTATGATATCCAATGGTATATCTTTTATGTTTCTGTATTCAGGGGGAGTAAACAAAAGTAACATTAGTAAAATTATTTTCATCAAAAGCAAGAAATAGAGAAAATATATTCAGAAAAGGGGAAGTAAACAATTTTTTTGTTGATGCTGTCAAAAAAGGAGAGAAATTAAAGAATCAAAAGTAAATTGATAAAAGAATCAAAAGTAAATTGATAAAAGAATTAAAAGTAAATTGATAAAAGAATCAAAAGCAAATTGAGCAAAAAGTTAAGCAAATGAGCAAATTTTCAAATTCTTAGGCATGCTCTGATACCAAAATTAAATAATCAAATGAACAAATGAGATATTTTCAAATGAGCAAAGAGCAAATTTTCAAATTCTTAAGCAAATTCTGCTTTGTTCTGATACCAAAAATTCTGCTCTGATATCAAAAATCACATAATCCAATAAGCAAATATTTTCAAATGAGCAAACTTTCAAATGAGCAAATGAGCAAATTTTTAAATTATTAAGCAATAGGCAAATTGTTAGGCAAATGAGCAACACAAGCAAATGGGCACATGTATCACGTGCCAAAGAATCAATCTTCTTTTCAAGCAAATGCACTTATAAGTAATTTTCAAATTGGTAGCAAATTTCTTATTTTTCTTCAAACTACCTATGATGCATTTCATTCCTTTGAAATTCATGCTCAATGTTTCATATATATGCTTTTGCTCAAGTATTTTATCATCATCAAAAAGGAGGAGATTGTTGCTCCTTGGATTGATTTTGATGATTACAAAGTATTTGAAGGGGTACTAATGATTTTTGCTTGAAAAAGACTTATTGCTTTTCAAGGGCAAAATTATAATTTTATCAAACCCTGATTTGAAAGCATCAAGTGATAGAACAAAAGATTTGTGATCCATTGGTGAAAATTTTATTATTTTTGGACTTATATTTTGAAAGATATCCATGTTTGAAAATTTGAGTCGACCCATGAGTCGACTCATGGCACAATGAGCTGATTGGCACGCAGATTTTTTGGCTGGCACAGTCTGTGAGTCGATCCATGAGTCGACCCTCAAGACATGAGTCGACCCATGAGTCGACCTCTGCTATTTTTAGGCCAAATTTACAGAACCTTGATTTTCTGTTGATTTTCTGTTGTTTTTCCACAGAGGTCGACCCATGAGTCGACCCATGAGTATGAGTTGACCCATGAGTCGACCCCTGTGACAGAAAAGTTCCGCAATGGCTAGTTTTTAACCCATTTTAAGTACTTTTAATGCTCATTTAATGTGGTCTAACGGCTCTATTTTAGCCCAGATTGTTCTCCACCATTCCTTAAAGCTATAAAAAGGACAAAAAGGTGAGAATCAAAGAAGAATCAAGAAGAGAGATTTTTGAAAAGAGAATTTCAAGTAAACTTTTCAGCTTTAAGCAAGAGCTCACTCAAAGCATTCAAGAAGCCTTTAATTCAAGCTCACCAACTCCTCAAGTGCATATTCAAGTCTCCAACCACCTTGAGGAAATCGAAAAGAGCTTTCTTCTCTTTGAGTAAAGTGTATTTAAAGTCTCATTCGCTCATTAAAGGAGCTTCTTTTGTATTCTCTGAGCTATTGATGTTATACTCTGTTTAAGTTATTGTTTTTGTTTTGGAAGGGTTCCAAAATAAGGGAAGGTTGATCCGAACCTTGAATCGGAGTGTATTGGGTTGGCTTGTACTCGAAAAATAAATGGACTAGCTTGGGATAGCTAGAGTCAGAGTTTTCGACGTTTGTATTCAGGTTGAATACAAGTTAGTGGATTGAAATTCTCAAGTAGGAGCTTGGAGAGTGGATGTAGGTGCAAGGTTGGCATCGAACCACTATAAATCCTTTTATTTATGTTGTGCCTAATTGCTCTTCTTTAGAATTTCTTTATTCTCTTGCATTCTTGCATTCAACCATTAGCCTTGAATCAACTATACTCTCCTCATTTATTTAGCTATTGTTAAACATTTGTTGTAAGTCATAAGTTAAGTTTAAAATTTTTAGAAACCCAATTCACCCCTCCTCTTGGGTTGCATAGCTGCACAACATTAGAGATATTACTGGATGCTATGTTTAATTGTTATGATTTTTAAGATACAACTATATTTGTGCATCATTGTGATTGATTGATTTAAGATGTGTTTGAGACCATTAAAGTCATCATAAAAATCATATTAAGTCATAGTATTGTGAACTAGTAGCTGACCTATTTTTTTAAATCGATTAACTAATTGGTGTCTAAGGAGTGTTTCAAATACGGTGGTTATTTAATTGGTTCCGTTGTTGGCCTGACCAATTTTATTGGTATCTAAGAAAAGCAACGGGGGGACCTCCACCAATCTTAACACTTTTCTATCTAATTAAATTAGTTTGAATCTTAAATGATGGTAGCTCAGTATTTTAAATACTACATATACCTTCTTTCATGCCTAGTCAATATCCTATCAAAAATCATAGTAGGTTTGTTGTGATATCCACAAGACTTGCTATGAGGATTGATATGGATTTGTCTTGATGGATATTAGATGCTTTACGGTATATTTTAGATATGTTGCTTTATTGTGATATCCATAAGGGCAGTATTTTTCAGATATGACTGTATGAAAATGAAGGGACTGACTTAACTATAAAACACTATAGTTTGTTGTGATATTCATAAGGCTATGAGTATTTTTAGAGATAAAGTTTATGTTGAGAGTTGTATGAGATACAATTGGATAGATTTTTTTACTTTTAAACTTATTGAGATTTATTGTGATATCCATAATGCTTCAATAACAGATTAGGGTCTCAACCCCATTAAAAAATCAGATTAGGATTTCTCGTTTGCCATATGAGAGGGCTATGGTATCCAATAAAATAGTGAGAGACATAACTAGTTTTTTAAAAGTCCTCAATTAGTTATGCATGTCAAACTTGAGTGGTTTGCTTATACTATTATTTTTTATTTATACAGATTTAAGTCTGCATTATGACTTCTTTATTTTTATTGCATAACAGTATAGATAAAAATATGTTGACCGATCCCAACTATGTAGATGGGTTGAGAAACTTGCAAGTTAAGTTCATATCGGAGAAGAACTCCAATGTACTAGATATTTCTGACCTTGAGATGGTCAGTAATAAAGAGAAGGCAAAAGATGTCTATATAGATATTAGCTATTTATTTTATGACAAGTTTGGACATTGGGAGTATAATTGCAAGAATAATTTTGCAAGTTTGAAGCAGAGTGCAAGTATAGCACCAAAAGATGTGTATATGATACAAACTTATTTTTTATTGAGTGGCTTAGACTCTGATACATGGATATTAGACACCATCTATGGATCGCATATTTGTAATTTATTATAGCGACTACAGAATATCAAAAGTTTGAAAAGAGGTGACCTCAAATTTTTTGGTGCAAGTGGAGAGTCCATTAACGTAGAGGCTGTAGGAACCTATATGCTTGATTTATCTTCAAGTAAAATTTTAGTATTGAAAGACTGTTATTACATGCCAAAGGTCATTAAAAATATTATTTTTGTACCTTTATTATTAAAATAAGATTATGAAATAAGGCTAATGGGAAATGGATGCTCTATTTTTTTTCTAATAAATTTTGTGACAGTAGTTATATTGATAACAATCTTTTAATTTTTGCACTCAATAAAAATATTTTTTATATTGAAAGAAATATGAAAAGAAAGAGAAAAGATGTGAATATCACATATCTCTGACATTGCTGCTTTGGTCATATTAGTGAGTCAAAGATAAACAGGTTATACAAAGAGAATTTCTTTGATCCGTATGAGTATGAATCATTCAAAATTTGTGAATCTTGTCTCATAGATAAGATGATCAAGACTCCATTTTCTAGACATGGAGAGAGGACAAGTGAATTGTTAGCCCTAGTACATACGGATGTATATGGACCAATGACAACTTAGGCTAGAGGTGGATACTCCTACTTTATTATCTTTACAAATGATTTATCAAAGTTCGGGTATATGTATCTTATGAACCATAAATTCGAAACTTTTGATAAGTTCAAGGAGTATCAATGCATGGTTGAGAAATAAACTAAAAAAAGTATCAATATTCTTCAATCTGATCGAGGAGGAGAATATTTATCCAGTGAATTTTTTTATCATCTTAAAAGTAAAGGTATTCTCTCTGAATGGACCCCTCCTTATACATCTCAGTTAAATGGTGTAGTAGAAAGGAAGAATCATACTTTAATAGATATAGTGCAATCTATGATGTACTTCACTGATCTTCTAATATCTTTTTGAGGATATGCCCTAGAGACTCCGCATACATATTAAACAAAGTACCTTCAAAGTCTATTGCAAGCACACCATATGAGATATGGAAGGAAAGAAAACCTAATCTTAAACATCTTAAGATTTGAGACTGTCCAGCTTATGTCAAAAATATTTTTAGACATAAGCTTAGTGCTAGATCAGACAAGTATAGATTTATAAGGTATCCTAAGAAAACTAATGGATATTATTTCTACTACCCTACTGATCAAAAAGTATTTGTTAGTAGGCACGTCACTTTTTTGGAGAATGATTCATCCAAGAAGAAAGCAGTAGGAGGAATATTGAACTTACTGAAGTTTATGATCTACAAATTGATCCAGAAATATCAGTGGTTGGACCACAAGAAGATCCTCAATCAAAAGTTTCTAAAGATGAGGTACATCCACAATAGACACCTCCTCTCTGAAGATCAGATAGAGTGTGCCAAGCATCTTTGAGATATAATTTTATCATTGAGAATGATAATTCGATCAATATCATTCAAGATGATGATCCACTGACCTATTCGGAAGCTATCATGAGTAGAGACTCAGACAGATGGCTAGAAGCTATGAAATCTGAGATGAACTCGATGTACACCAACCAAGTGTGGACCTTGGTTGATGCACCTGAGGGTGTGATCTTAATAAGGTGCAAGTGGGTCTTCAAAAAGAAGATCAGAGTAGATGACCAGTAGAAACTTACAAAGCTAGGTTGGTGGCGAAGGGTTTCAGACAAAAGTAAAGAATTGACTATGATGAAATCTTCTCACCAGTGGCTATGCTCAAGTCCATCAAAATTTTGCTTGCTATAGTAGCATACTACGATTATGAGATCTAGCAGATGGATGTCAAGACTGTATTTCTCAATGGTAATCTAGAAGAAGAAGTCTATATGACTCAACCAGAGGGATTTGTCTCAAGTGGGAGGACAAATCAAGTATGCAGCTAAAGAGATCCATCTATGGATTAAAGCAAGCATCGAGGAGCTGGAACATCCTTACAAAGCTCGGTTGGTGGCGAAGGGTTTCAGATAAAAATAAAGAATTGACTATGATGAAACCTTCTCACCAGTGGCTATGCTCAAGTCCATCAGGATTTTGCTCGCTATAGTAGCATACTACGATTATGAGATCTGGCAGATAGATGTTAAGACTGTATTTCTCAATGGTAATCTAGAAAAAGAAGTCTATATGACTCAGCCAGAGAAATTTATCTCAAGTGGGAGGAAAAATCAAGTATGCAGTTAAAGAGATCCATCTATAGATTAAAGCAGGCTTCGAGGAGTTGGAACATCCGATTTGATATGACAGTCAAAAAGTTTGGCTTTATCAAAAATAAGGATGAACCATGTGTATATAAGAAGATAAGTGAAAGTATTGTTCTCTTCTTGATTGTGTATGTCGATGACATACTGCTCATTGAGAATGATATCCCAATAATGCAATCGATCAAGATTTGGCTATCGAATAAGTTTTCTATGAAAGACTTGGGTGAAGCATCCTATATACTGGGTATAAAGATCTATAGAGATAGATCTAAAAGGATGTTAGATTTATCCCAGTCACGGTACATAGATCTCATATTAAAGAGATTTAATATAGAGGTTAGTAAGAGAAATTACCTGCCTGCAAGTCATGGTATATGTCTCTCTAAGAAAATATATCCTAAGACACCAGAAGAGAGAAAGAAGATGAGTGAAATTCCTTATGCTTCGACTGTGGGATCAATTACGTATGTCATACTATACACTAGGCCTGATGTAGCTTATACTTTAGGCGTAGCTAGCAGATTTTAGGCTGATCCAGAGGAGGATCATTGAAAAGCTATGAAAAATATTTTGAATTACCTAAAAAGGACTAAAGATATTTTTTTTATATATGGAGGAGGATCAGAGTTAAAACTAGAGAGATATACAGATTTTAATTTTCAATCTGATCCAGATGATAGTAAGTTAATATCAGGGTCCGTGTTTACCCTAAATGATGGGGCAATAAGTTAGAAGAGTTTTAAGTAGTAGACAGTAGCTAACTCAACTACTGAGGCAGAGTACATCGCTGCTCGTGAAGCCGCTAAGGAAGCTGTCTGGATGAAGAAGTTCATCATGAATTTAAGAGTAGTTCCTGAGATTGAAGAACCAGTGCCACTATATTGTGATAACACTGGGGCCGTTATTTAAGCTAAGGAACCTAGATCTCATCAAAGATCCAAGTATATCCTCAGACGCTTCCACTTCGTTCGAAAAATTATAGAGAGATAAGATGTTGCCCTTGAACGAGTAGATACAAAGAACAATATAGCAGATCTATTCACTAAGGCCATACCAAAGCAACTATTTGATCGCCATCTTGATTGTATGGGATTGAGATACAAAGACAATTGGCTTTAGTGCAAGTGAGAGATTGAAAGAAGAGTGCTCTATAAGCCAATCATAAGTGTGTTACGATGAAACTTTTTTTTATAATTTTTTAACTCATGTAATGATATTTATTATTTGATAATAAAATAAGGTATTGATTTATCATATTAGCTGCTTCTTATTATGACTAAGATTATGATGAACTTCAAAGATTAGGATAATGATTTTAGGAGACATGAATGGATCATGCTAGTGAGACCTAAAATCTTAAAATCTTAATCTTAAATATTTTTTATCGTAAGAATATTGAGTCGGGGATTAATATTCTGGATAGACTGGTACATCCTATGTATGCTCGATGGAGAGGGTGATAGATCTCACTAGCCACTTGTATGGGATACTAATATAAAGATGTGGGTGCTCGTTTGAGAAATAAATCTACTGAATTGACTTAATGAAAGAGAATATCTTATGGAAGCCTTACTTGCATGTGAAAGATGGTTCTCTAAGTGAGAGTTATGCAAGTGATCCTTAGACCTGAGATTACCATGAAATCTTATGCACATGAATCCATATTTTGGTTCATACTCAAGCATAGTTTTAAGACATGTATGAGGTGTTCTGGATATGATAGGAGGGTGTACGAGGTTGTGAGTAGGTCAATATGAAATCGATTGCTCCTAGTAAGAGGAGATCACATCCTACGTATTCTCATTTGTAGATGACTAAGGAAAAATCTTTTGGCCAAAAGTAGGAAGGAGAATAGAAAGAGTTTCTAATGCTTCTTCATTGGAGTCATCATTGATTAATTGAGAATCGATATGAATATGTGTTTGAGTTTGACATGATTCCATACTCATGAATATATTTAGGGTGCTGGGATGATCGAAGGATTGTATTGCATGGTAACTTACCACTGAAGGGTATATTTGATATTTTTATCAAATTTTCATATCTTCTGGGTAGTCATGATACGTCGTTAGACGTCAATCTTGACTTGTAGATTTTTGATCAAATTAAAAAGTTTAATTCGAATGTCAATTAGAAAGAGTTCTAATTACTGAAATCAGGTTAGCTCGATTGGACCTAAATCAATTAGATTAAATTCTAATCAAATTAGGTCAACTTGCATCTAGACCTAGTACTAGCTAGATATGGAACCCAATGGGCCACACACATATAAAAATTAGCCAAGGACCCTTTTCTAAAATGGTTGATTGAAATTTTGGATTCAATCGGAGTTTCGGTAAGCATGCTAGCACGTGTGGAATCCCTAGCTCTTTTAGAGATCAATTTGGTCTAATACCTTGCTCATTTGCTAGCTTAATTTAGTGGGTACTTGGGTCAGGTCAAACCACCTAGAAGCAGCTAAAAAGAGGCACCATATCTGGTGTACATGCCAAATAACTAAGAGTCCAACTTAAGGACTCTTGGCGCTAATATGCAGAATGCATGTGCACTTTATTTGTGGCATGGAGAAGGACTAAGAATCCTTCTATTTTTGACCTCTATTTTTTATGACAACTAGATCAGATGATGAGCCACCTAGTACACCTTTTGAAGTATGAAAAATCTATTAGATTGTGCATAAAAAAATTACTTGAAACATTGCTGCACATGCGACAGGTTTTTCTAGATGCACGAAGGGACGCAAAGACACCTTCTATTTAGGGAGTCTTAAGTAACTTTTTATCTAATAATTTTTATGATAAGGATTAGTTTTAAGTGCTGATCATGTAATAAAAATATAAAAAATTATCAGATTAAGAAAGGTTGCTTTTCACATCCTTTTTTGGACGTGCATGCGCACGACAGGGAGAAGGTGCTCGCATGTCTCTTCGGTGAAGAGTCCTTCTCACATATGAACTCTTATCCAAATAACATGTCATTTGGTGATGGCCTTTCTATTTGAATAAAGGTTTATGTGACAAAATTTTATGCTAATATGATGTGTGAAAAGATGCATAATGTATCTCATTCTGGGCATGTGCGCGTGAGAAGACAGGAATCGATGTATCACCCCCTGAAGAGTCCTTCTATTTAAGGACTCTCAGATAAGTGATATGAGGACTTGATACATCTTTCAAAATAAGACTTGCCTTCTCTGTTAGCAACTCATTTGGTGCTATAAATAGGGGATGGCAGATGGGGTGATCATTCAATTCTTACATCCCCTATCCACTCCCTCTCTCCCTCTTTTACAACTCTAGATTTTAGGACAAGGCTTGTTCTTTTAAGATAAGCCTAATCTTAATATCTCTAAAGATTTAAAAGGTCTAGAAAAAAATAATCAAATCTAATGAATGGTTCAGAAAGGTTCAGACTCAGCTCTGGAGGAAGATCTGATCGATTGGTGGCTGGTTAAGTTCTAGGGGCTAGAACTCTTGAAGCAAGGTGAAGGAGTGCTGTCCTTTGTTCAATTTTCATGTGAATCACTGTTGAAGGATAGATACTTGGATGCCTCATAAAAATTAGATTAACATTATAGGTATTCTTCTGATCCAAATTTATTTTATTGTACTTTGATTGATATACTCAAGAGTTTCTGGGCATTAGGATTTTCGGTGCATTAGGTATTTTTAATGAAAATTTTAAACACCTAATCCTTTTGCTGTACCACCGAAATACAACACACATAGCAAGGAGAAACTCTAGAGAAGAGGAGAAGAAAAAGGTCAAGGAAAAAGATCAAGTGTTGATTGAGATCTAGGCTTCGATCAAATTCAGCATGCTGAATTTTCGAGAATCAAAATTCAGATTATAGAGGACTGTTCCAGGCTGATCCTGAGTGGATACTCATAGAGACCGAACACTTATACAGCTAACAGAGAGCCTCTTCTCTTTCAAATTTAATTTTGAAGAAAGAGATTACGAAACAGGTATGTGATTTGATTACAATCTGAATTTCAGCATATATCAATTTCAGCATATAAAATAGATCATGTGGTTTTATGTTTTTATGCATGCAAAATTAAGATTAAAATTATTTTAATCTTATTCTTCACTATGATATTTAGAAAATAAAATTTTTAAAACACATATACATGCATCAAACCCCAAAATCCAATATGAAGCAGCGACATACTCAGCCTCCATGGTCGAATTCGCTATGATGGATTGTTTGGAACTCTTCCAGCTAACTGTACCACCATTACATACAAACACATATCCTGACGTAAATTTTCTATCATCAAGATCAGACATAAAGTCTGAGTCAGTATACCCCTCGACTCGCAACTCAGAATCTCCTTCAAAGACTAAAAATAAATCCTTAGTCTTTCTTAAGTACTTAAGGATGTTCTTCATAGCTATCCAATGCTCTTCATCTGGATTCGACTGATATTTGTTCGTGACACTCACAGCAAAAGCAATATCAGGTTGAGTATATAGCATGGCATACATGAGGCTTCCTATAGCTAGGGCATAAGAAATCCTACTCATGCGCTGAACTTCTTCAGATGTGGTCGGACACATCGTCTTAGAAAAATTAATACCATGCCTAAGAGGTAAAAGTCCTCTATTGAAATTTCTCATGTTGAACCTTTTCAGCACCTTCTCTATGTACAGCTTTTGTGACAGGCCTAGCATCCATTAAGGTTTATCCCTATAGACCTTTATTTCGAGAATATAGGATGCTTCCCCTAGATCTTTCATGGAGAATTCTTTGGACAACCATCTTTTGACCATGATCAGTATGGGAATATCATTTCCAATGAGGAGAATATCATCCACATACAATACGAGAAATGTTATTACGCTCTCACTAACTATTTTATATACACATGATTCTTCTTTATTTTTGATGAAATCAAACGATTTGATTGCCTTATCAAAACGATGATTTCAACTTTGAGAAGCTTGCTTTAATCCGTATATGGACCTTTGTAGCTTACAGACTTTGTGATCACCATCACCACATGTGAAATCTATAGGCTGATCTATATAGATATCTTCCTCAAGATATCTATTCAGAAAAGTAATTTTCACATCCATCTGCTAGATTTCATAATCATAGTAAGCTGTAAGAGCAAGCAGAGTGCGGATGAATTTCAACATAGCTACGGATGAAAAGGTTTCTTGATAGTCAATGCCCTCACACTGACTATAATATTTAGCCACAAGCCTAGCTTTATAGGTCTCTACCTTACCATCGACATCTATTTTTCTTTTGTAGATCCATTTACATCCAATGGGTACAATACTCTCAGGTGGATCCACTAAGGTCTAGACTTGGTTCAAGTGCATTGAGTCAATTTCTGACTTCATTGCATCTAACCATTTCTTAGAATCAATGTCAGATATCATCTCGTCAAAGATATTAGGATCATCATCATAACTCTTATCTCCCATAAGAAATATTTTTTTTACTTCCTCTTATTGGGTTTCGGCCACACAGTGAAAAGTAATTTTTAAAATTTTTTAAACACTCAAATCAATTACTTTATCAAATAAAACTATTAAGCCGAACCCAAAATCCTAGAATCACCTTGCCGAACATGATCAAAGCAAATTCAAGCATACAAAGAGATAGAATATTATACTTTAACTAAAATAAAAAAATGGCATGTTGGTGTTCTCCATAAGACCCCAAGGGAGAAGTCCTCCAATGATGATCCACATGAAAGTTGGCCAAGGTCCTTCCCAACCGATGCGCAGCTGCAGCCTTATCTTCTCAAGAACACTATCGGCTTCAAACTTACGTCACGATCACACCAAAGCTCAGTTGCTTTTGATCTTACTATCAAAACAACATCAAGAAAATACTCTTTAGATATCATATAACCTAGAATTTAATTTTTGGCTCCAACATATGAAAAAACTAAATTCTAGGGCACTCCAGCAACACATGCTGAAAATCTCACCACCCTTGTAGCAAATTTTGCCACTCAAATTCTCCTCTTTTTTTTTCTTAAAATTTTGTAGATTTTTTATTATGATTTTCACATCCCTTCTATCTAGCTCACCCAAAAATCTCAGCTAAAAGCCATCTGGGGCATCTCTTATAAATAGGGGACCAGGGGACGTTACATGGGATGAAGGGGTACCAACTTTTGGCGCTCCAACTTCCCACGCACCAAATAAATTCACCAAGTGAATCTTTAGCAATTTAAATAATTGAGAAGGACTCTTCCTTCTCTACATGTTATAAAAATTCTATTAATTTTTGACATTAAAACATAGGATTTCTGATTTATCTTCTAAGGCAACACGTTTAATAAAGAGCCTTCTTTAAGAAGGACTCTTTATTTCTCACGCTGATTTGAGGTGGGCGGCAATTATATTTTAGTGTGGCTTTTGGTGAATGTGGAGAAGTCCTTCTCCACTTGAAATTAATCTAAGTTGCATAAGAATCCAATCCAAATTGACCCAATCTCATTAGGTCAAAGCCAACTGGTCTAGGTTAGCTCAAATACTTTGAACCAAACTAATTTGAGAACTTGAGTTAATATAATGTGCTAGCATATCAAATTAACTCATAGAATTTATATTAAACTCTAATTAAATTAGACCAAAGCTAAATCTCAAAGTGTGTGATCCATTGGATTTTGTTGGTGCAGAATTCTGTCGAAGTCGGAGTTGCTGGAGTTGAGATGACCGCGATCGCCGTCGGAACCTATAAGGAAAGTCTAAACTGAAGTTGGGGGTGCTCCAGCAAGACCCTCCGATGCTCCAGTCAGTACTCTGCTTCAACAGAAATAGAGTCCTCGAGTGAAAAATTTAGCAGAGTTTTGAGATAAAGTTTTTGAGCTTAGAGAAGAACGTATCTGGAGATCCCTTTTTATAGATGGAGTGCATAACTAATTGACAGCGATATCTGTAACCGCCTGGTAGTGGGCTGTTCAGAGCCGCCTAGAGTTTGTTACAGAGAGTAGTGGCGTCAGGGGTCATTCAGAGCCACGTGGAGTTTGTTACGGAGAGTAGAGTGATGTCCATTGTCATGACTTGCCAGAGAGTAGTGGAGCCACGCAGAATCCATTGCAGAGAGTGGAGCAGGGTAGTGGCCATTGTCGTGACTTGCCAGAGAGTTCGGATCTGTCAGTTGGAGCTCGGTTGGAACATCTGATGGAGAGGGATGGCTCTCTATCCCATCGATCTGGGAGAAGCTCGGATGTCTCCGAGGCTGCTAACGAGTCTACTGTTGTCGAATACCTTAGGCACTGATACTACAGGTGGGAGTCATCTACTGTAGAAGCTCGGATGGAGACTTTCTGTTGGTGAAGCCCGGTAGGAATCTGATTGCTAGAGAAATCCGTCTGAGATTCACCAGATGTGGAAGCTCGTCCGAAGATGATCCACCAGAGAAGTTCGATTTCATGAAGGATCTGGCGGGAGGTCGGCCGGCGATGGACTTCGGATGGCGCTGGGGAGGTTCGACAGACGTTGGAGGTGATCGATCATTGTAAGAATCTAGCCGCTGGAGTCCATCCGTTGCGAAAGCTCGTTCGGAATCCATCCACTGTGGAGGCTCGGACGGAGTTTGGTTCTTGTGGGAGGCCGAAAGGAGGCCGCTTATTGTTGGAGCTCGATCGAAGATCGATTGTCGTGGGAGCTCGGAGTAACGACCTGGCCGGTGGATCCCGTCCCATGGTAGAAGCTCATTTGGGATCCGGCTACGAAGAAGCTCGGATGAAGTCTACCTGTAATGGAAGTTCGGAAGAAATTTGTTTACAGCAGAGGCTCGAATGAAATTTACTTACAGTAGATATCCAGAGTAGACCACCCACCGTAGGAGTTCGGAGTAGACCGCTCGCTGTAGGAGTTCAGAGTAGACTGCTCGTAGTAGAAGTTCGGAGTAGACCATCCGTAGTAGAAGTTCGGAGTAGACCGCTCGTAGTAGAAGTTCAGCTCTCACAAGAGCCCAGTTAGAATCTTGAAGGTGGATGACCGTCGTAGAAACTCGGATGGAGTCCAATTTCTGTAGAAACCTCGTTGTCGAAGAAGCTCGGATATTGACAAAGTCTGGAAGGAGTTCGAAGAATAGTTGGTCATTGTAGAAGGTCGACTGACAGTGAGGCCTAGAGAGCCTTTGGAGCGGCACAGTAGATGGATGGAGAAGCTCATTGTCGGAGAAGTCCGAAAGGGTCGGTCTTTTACAAACTTCGGTCGGAGGGTATTTTGTTCCCAACACCAGTCCCCCTACTTCTGAGTTTGGGTTCCGGATGAAGAAAGTACAGAGAAATTCTCACGATCAAAGTTGCCCCTCTCGATTGCCGTACTCGGAGGTTGCCAGATATTTTGGTGCTCGGCACACTGGTACTAGAGCTTTTTCTAAAAAAATTTCTTCTTTTTGGAATTCCCGCTGGAGCGCTACCCCAAGTACGATGCAATAATGGTTTTACTAATTATCGGCCACCTTCAGCCACTTGCCACAGCGAGTGGGCCACGTGGTGGTCACGGACTGGCCAGAGGAGTCCCGCAGTCATTATTGCTCCGGACCCCATCGCCTATTTAAACCCGTCTCCCCCCTTCGGGGGTTTCACTTCGCATGAGAGTTTCTTCAGTCCTTCCCTCTTGGCCTTAGGCATCCTTCGAGTCATCCTCATCTCTGCATCCCTGCATCCCTCACATCAGCCTAGGTTAGCCCTAGAACTTTCTCCACTTCCGCAGCCCCATTCATAGACTGTGCCGATCATCCTTCATTGCAGATATGGGCACAGATGCGGCTCGGATGTTGGCCCAGAATCTCAAAGCCCACGAGTGAGAAGACACTGCAACTTTCAGATCGACGAAGAAGGCGAGGGTAGAAGAGACAGATCCGACCGTATTTCACCCTGATCATCTAGGGGCCGCGCTTAGGCACACCTTCGACTGCGAGTGCTTCCCGGTGTGCGTCATTGTGTGAGGAAACCTGACCTCTGAGAGAAGGTCATGCCCGCCGTCACTGCGAGGGGGAACCTGACCTCAGAAAGAAGGTCATGCCCGCCGTCATCGTGAGGCAGCGGGACCCATGGCACAGAAAAGATGGCGTCTACATGTACTTTGAAGATAATGCTGGAGTAATTGCTGAAAAGGGGGCTGGAAGAAGAAGTCAGATACTTAAAGTAATCCTCGACGATGGCTGGAATCGAGAGTACGAAGTCTGATGAAGCCGAGCTTCCTTAGAACTTTTCTCCTCTTCTCTTCATCTCTTTTTTTTTTTGATCGTTTCTCTTTTTGTTTTTGACCTTCAAGGCTTTGTAATATGTACTTTACCAATGAAATGAAAATGAAATTGTCTATCACCTTGTCCATTCTGGTATTAAATGGTTGTTTACCGAACTTTCTTTGTCTTCCACCTTGTTTGGCATTGGCGTAATTTTTAATTCCTTGTCTGTTCTTGCTTCGAGTCATCATTTATCGAACTCCTTTTGTCTTCCATCTTGCTCGATGTCGGCATTGTTTGAAGGTTCCAGGTCGTCGCTATGCTAATTCGCCCTTAGGGACTGGAAATTTTCGACAAGGGTTTTCTTCCTCATTGAGACGAGATCCCTTGTGCCTTTGATGTAGTTCATTTTCACTTATCGCTGGCGTAGTTCGTCGCTTTCTCCTTTCATCTCCCCTTTTCTTCTATGCTCGAGTGAGGGTCTTCCCTCTGCTCTTGATGGGGTCATGAGAGTGTAGAGGGGCCATTGAGAAGGCTTTCCTCCTTGTCCGATCTTGATCGATCGAGCCTTTGTTTGTGTCAGGATGAGGTTCTCTTCTTGTTCCCGACAGTCAATTTCAGCTCATGTTAGGATGAGGTTCTCCTTTTGTTTCTAACAGGATTGTGAGGGCATGTGAGGGCCGCTACAAGGGCCTCTCCCCCCATCCGATCTTTAAGTAATCAGGCCTTCGACTTTGCTCATGTTAGGACGAGATTCTCCTCCTGTTCCTAACAAGATTGAGGGGGCACATAAGGGCCATTGCAAGGGCCTCTCCCCCCATCCGATCTTTAAGAAACTGGGCCTTCATCTTTGCTCAAGTTAGGATGAGGTTCTCCTCCTGTTCCTAACAAGGCTGTGGGGGTACATAAAGATCGTTGCAAGGGCCTCTCTCTCCATCCGGTCTTTAAGAAATTGGGTCTTCGTCTTTGCTCATGTTAGGACGAGATTCTCCTTCTATTCCTAACAAGGCTGTGGGGGCAAGTAAGGGCCGTTGCAAGGGCCTCTCTCCCCATCCGATCTTTAAGAAATCGGGCCTTCGTCTTTGCTCATGTTAGGATGAGGTTCTCCTCCTATTCCTAATAAGACTGTGGGGGCACATAAGGGCCGTTGCAAGGGTCTCTTCTCCCATCCGATCTTTAAGAAATCGGGCCTTCGTCTTTGCTCATGTTAGGATGAGGTTCTCCTCTTGTTCCTAACAAGGCTGTGGAGGCACATAAGGGCCGTTGCAAGGGCCTCTCCTCCCGTCCGATCTTTAAGAAATCGGGCCTTTGTCTTTGCTCATGTTAGGACGAGGTTCTCCTCCTATTCCTAACATGCTTAATTTTGTTTGTATAGGAGAGTTACTTTCTGTCGTTATAAGCTTATGCTAGAAGAAAAAATATGCAAATATGAAAGAAATTTTTATTCAGGGCAAAGTTGTTGGTAATACATTCGTAGATTTCTCGAACCCTATAGCTGCGGAAGGTCTGCTCCCCGTCGGGGTCCTCCTGAGATGGAGTTGATAATCTCAATCGGAGGCTAATCTTCAGGTTGCCCCTCCCTCCTTGGCGGCTCCGGCTGCGGCAGGGCCCTAGGCCGGTCTTCCCTACCTTCAAGTCGGCATCAAATGAATCTGTTGAGCAGACCTCGCCTGATGAGCTCCTCGATTTCATCTCAGAGCTGAATGCATTCTTTCGTGTCGTGGTCGTGGTCACGGTGATAGACGCAGAATTTGTTCGGGTTGCACTTTCTGGGGTGCGAGCGCATCCTTTCCGGCCTTGACAGCTGCTCCCTAACCTCCATCAGCACTTGAGTTTTCGATGTATTGAGAGGGGCGTAACTGTGGAATCTTCCGAGGGGAGAGCTCTACTGAACTCTATGGTCCGGGCTTCTCTACTTACGAGCTCGGGGAGGAGTTTGAGAACGCGGCCGAGCTTCACTCTGCCCTTTTTCAACTGCGAGCTTGCTTGAGTCTCCCACCTGCTACTCCTTCGCGGTCTCCTCATCCTTCATCTTGAAGGCTTCTTCTTCTCGGGCATATCCTTCAGCCCGGACTAGCAAATCAGCAAAGTCCCTGGGATACTTCTTTTCCAGAGAAAATAAAAGATCATTCTTCTGAAGACCGCCTTTCAGGGTGGCCATCGCGATCGATTGGTCCAAGTTCCGGACCTCCAATGCAGCGATGTTGAAATGGTTGATGTAAGCTCGGATGGATTCTTCCTCCCTTTGCTTGATGTTGATGAGGGACTCCGATCCTCTCCGGGGATGCCAGCTGCTAACAAAATAAGCCACAAACTGGTGGCTCATCTGGTCAAAGGAGAAGATGATACCCAACTTCAACGCTGAGTACCAGTTCCTTGCTGCTCCCTTCAGAGTGGATAGGAAAGCTTGGCACAGGATGGCGTCTGGCACGCCATGGAGCAGCATCATTGTTTGGAAGGCCTCCAGGTGGTCAACCGGATCCGAGGTCCTGTCGTAGCTTTCGAATTGGGGGAGCTTGAAGTTTGGTGAGATCGGTTCCTGCATGATCATTTGAGAAAAAGGAGGGTCAGTGCAGATGTCCTCACCATAAGTAGGGGGAGCGTGGCAGAGCTCTTCGATCCATCAGTTCATCTCCTGGAGCCTTCGATACAGGAGGTCCTCTCGACTGCGATTCTCGAGGGTCTTCTAATAGAGTGAAGGTAGGGATCCTCCAGGAGTGGAATCATGATCAGACCGAGGGTTCTCCACCCTCGGATCCCCCTTGTCGGGGAAGATAGGACGACTGGCCCAAGTGGCCCACCCCACTGTCGGATCTTGGAGCTCCGACGATGCTCTTTCCAACCGCACTGATACCTGCGGCTGTTGCTGCTGCTGTTGCATGGCCTGCACTGCTTCAGTGAGGCCTCTGACCTACTGAACCAGCAGGTCGAACTGCTCTATACCGACTGCCATTGTCGGAGGAGGAGGAGGAGCCTGAAAAACTAGAGGCGAGGCCGGAGCCTGAGATCTGGCCGCGGAGGCCGTGGATCGTCTGGTGGATGCCTTTCGAGGAGGCATCAGGTGGAGATCTAATAGGAGAAGGAGAGGAGGACGTCGGAGATGACTGGAGGCAGTCCCGTCGGAAGAGATAAGCAAGGATGAAGGCCCGATTTCTTAAAGACCGATGGGGGGAGAGGCCCTTGCAACGGCCCTTATGTGCCTCCACAGCCTTGTTAGGAACACGAGGAGAACCTCATCCTAACATGAGCAAAGACGAAGGTCCAATTTCTTAAAGACCGGATGGGGGGAGAGGCCCTTGCAACGGCTCTTATGTGCCCCCACAGCCTTGTTAGGAATAGGAGGAGAATCTCGTCCTAACATGAGCAAAGACGAAGGCCCAGTTTCTTAAAGACCGGATGGAGGGAGAGGCCCTTGCAATGGCCCTTACGTGCCCCCACAGCCTTGTTAGGAACAGGAGGAGAACCTCATCCTAACATGAGCAAAGATGAAGGCCCAGTTTCTTAAAGACCGGATGGGGGGAGAGGCCCTTGCAACGGTCCTTATGTGCCCCCACAGCTTTGTTAGGAACAGGAGGAGAACCTCTTCCTAATATGAGCAAAGTCGAAGGCCTGGTTACTTAAAGATTGGATGGGGGGAGAGGCCCTTGCAGCGGCCCTCGCGTGCCCCCACAACCCTGTTAGGAACAGAAGGAGAACCTCGTCCTAACATGAGCTGAAACTGACTGTCAGGAATAAGAGGAGAACCTCATCCTGACACAAACAAATGCTCGATCGATCAAGATCGAACAAGGAGGAAAGCCTCCTCAATGGCCCCTCTACACTCTCATGACCCCATCAAAAGCAAAGGGAAGACCCTCACTCGAGCACAGAAGAAAATGGAAAACGAAAGGAGAAAGCGACGAACTACGCCAGCGATAAGTGAAAATGAACTACATCAAAGGCACAAGGGACCTCGTCTCAATGAGGAAGAAAATTCTTGTTGAAAATCTCTAGTCCCTAAGGGTGAATCAGCATAGCGACGACCTGGAACCTTCAAACAACGACGACATCAAGCAAGATGGAAGACAAAAGGAGCTCGATAAATGATGACTTAAAGCTAGAACAGACGAGGAATTACAAATTATGCCGACACCAAATGAGGTGGAAGACAAAGAAAGTTTGGTAAACAACCATTTAATACCAGAATGGACAAGGTGATAGACAATTTTATTTTTATTTCATTGGTAAAGTATACATTACAAAGCCTTAAAGGCCAAAAACAAAAAGAGAAACGACCAGAAAAAAAAAAAAAGAGAAGAAGAGAAGAGGAGAAAAGTTTTAAGGAAGCTCGGCTTCATCAGACTTCGAACTCTCGGTTCCGACCATCGTCGAGGATTACTTTAAGTACCTGACTTCTTCTTCCAGCCCCCTTTTCAACAATTACTCCAGCATTATCTTCAAAGTGTAGGAACCAGATCTAGGGTTTCAGGGTTAGATCTTGAAACTTTTTCAAGATCATACAGCGGAAGACTAAAATAAATCAAAATTTATTTTCTAAAAATAGAAAATCCCTAGATCTAAGATCCTATTACATGATTATTACATAGCATTAAATCAGAAATTAAAATATATAAATATGGCATGAACTACATGTTGATCATATCAACATATTTCTATACTACATCTAATGTATGTATTAAACAATAGATCAGATCTATTACCTTGCAAGTTAGACGTTCTAACCTTGTTGATCTGGGCTTGAGGATGATGTTGCAAGCCGCACATGCATCCGATCTCTAAGAGTCATCCACACGAGCCCACGAATCTTGATCAGAAGTCCTGCTTCAGAAAATCAGCACAGTATGCTAGTACTGCGCTGATCCTTCTTTGATGGTTGATCAGGTGCCTCCTTCTTCTTGATTTGGACTCTTCCAAAGATGGAAAGTAGAAGGAGGAGTTTCAGATCTGAGACGCTCTCAGGAAACTCAAGATGGAGGGAGGAAAGATATGAAAACAAAAACCCTAGAAGAAGACCCTCTTCTTCTTCACGTTTTTCTCTCTAGACGCCCAAACTTGCATCTTTTATATCTCCACGACCCAAAGGTATTTCTCTTTGATTTTTGGATGGCACAAAGGTCTCTCAAATCTCTGACTTCACCTAAAATTTTATGAAGAAACTCATCTTATATAGAGAGATATGGTAGAGTCCTTATCTAGGTCAAACACCTAGTCAAGGCTTATCCAAACATGGCAAGTTAAGGGATGCCCAGCTCTTGAGCACCTCCTTCATATTTTCGTATATAGATCATCAAAAAAAGGTGTACAATATATACCCTAAAAGCCATAAAAATTTCAAAAAAAATTTGGATAAATTCGGTGCAAAATTGAAAGAGTTTTGGATTTCTAAAACTCTATCTCATAGAATTCAAAATCCAAACTTATTCCTTTTAGATTTGATCCAAACCACCTTCCATGTAAGAAAGAAGAGAGGAGACCTTTTGTGAACGTGGGAGAGATCTGGGAGAGGGCTTTTATCGCACAAAATAAGTGGAGATTGGCATTGAATAAGAGAGAGGGCATGGAGAAGGCTTATGTGGCACAAGGTGGAATCTTAGTCCTACTAGGATTCTGTCTTATGACTTGTTTTAATTTGGTTTTCCAAACCAAATCAAATCAAAATTAGATCAACCCAATTAAAATAGGTCTTAACCCAATTAAAAATCTAATTTAATCAGATTAAATTAGATTTAAATCTGATTTAATTTTCTAATCAAATTAGAAATTAGATTGACCCAAGTCCTAGTTGAACTAGGACTAGTTTTTCCTTGCACTTGGCTTATCCAATAAACTAATTGGACTTGATCCAATTAAGCCCAAACCAAATCTAATTAAATCATATTTAATTAGACTTAATCTCAGCCTATTAGCTTAATTAAATTAAGTCAATCAGCAATCGAATTGCTAATAGATCCTCCTGCAATACTTGCACTGGGTCAAATGTCAATCGTATTGATCATTTACCCCTAGAACGATTCTCAATTGTTGATCAACCATCTGATCGGATCATGAACTCTAATGTGTGTGACCTCATAGGTCCGAACCTAAGTCGGTAGCACAAAAATAAATTTCTGTACCAATCGAAGTGATCATCTAGCAATGGTACCCGACGATCGGATAGGTCGAATGTGTAGTACAACATCCTTAGAACCCATGCGGATATAGTTTTCATATAATTCATCCCCTTGACCAAAATGATCATAGGACACCCCAGAGTTCAACTGTCAACTTTGATTAGGTTGTCCACATTGTATTTCAAAATATCAAATCCATCTGATGGATTACCCTGGCCAAGGTTTTGCTAAATTGAAATACAGCGACTCATTCTTCTCCAACTCTTGGAATGGCCAATCCCATCTCGATCACACTCTGACTTCGCAAGTACTTGACTGTGCCCAGAAGCCTTCCATCCCTGAATTAGAAATTCAGTTAGTCCAGTACCAAAGCACAGTGAGTTGCTTGCAAGTCACTGAGGTGATCTCAAGTCTAAGGGACACTTATACCTATATCCCATCAGAGACATTCTCGACAGCAGAATACTCTAAAGTTGGTCACGTTCAATGATGATGTACCCTTACATCTCACCTGTATGCCATACCAGTGTCTCCACACTCTTTGGTTAAGAGGACAACCAACCCATATGGCCTACAGCGACCTATGCTCGATAGAAGCTGTCGTCCTTATTAACAGCTTATCATTTGATCGTGAACAGTTTTAAAGACTAATCGATAAATCCTCTCTTTATCGAACTTAAATAGTCCTAAGGACTTCATCATAACAATGGAGTTCATTAGAAGATGAAAGCTTATGATGAAGATACCAAATATATTTTATTTATTAACAAATCAATTACAATACTTAGTTGCTCAACCGTCAACAGCTTGACGATTGGCTTTTTAGGACACATTTTCCAACAACTCCCACTTATCCTAAAGCCACTCGGCACAGTATCTAATACCCATCTTCGACTTGTGGTTGTCGAACTCCTTTATCGTCAGGGCTTTAGTGAAGGGATCGGCTAGGTTCTCTTTTTCGTCGATCTTCTGAAGGTCGATGTCACCTCGATCCACGATCTCCCGGATCAGGTGGAAGCGATGCAAGATGTGCTTCATCCGCTGATGTGCTTTGGGTTCCTTCGCCTGAGCTATGGTACTAGTACTGTCGCAGTAGAGCAGGACTGGACCATCGAGGGAGGGTGCTACTCCAAGCTCAGTGATGGATTTCCTCAGCCACACAGCTTCCTTTGCAACATCTAATGCTGCGATGTACTCCACTTCACAAACAAAGTCCACCAAGTATGCTGCTTGGAACTCTTCCAGTAGATGGTTCCACCATTCAGAGTAAAGACATAACCCGACATGCTCCTGCTGTCATCATGGTCAGATTGAAAGCTAGAGTCTGTGAACCCCACAAGTTTCAGATCTGACTTGCCATAAACCAACCATTGGTCTTTAGTATTTCTCAAATACTTAAGGATGGCTTTAACCACTTTTCAGTGATTTTCTCCAGGATCAGATTGGTATCTACTCACTACTCCTAGTGAGTATGCCACATCTGGTCTTGTACATGTCATGACGTACATGATAGATCCCACGGCTGAAGCATATGGGACTCTACTCATACGCTCTCTCTCTTTAGGAGTTGTCAGACAATCCTTCTTAGAGAGAGAAATTTTTTGGCCTATCGGTATATAGTCCTTCTTGGAATTCTCTATGCTGAACCTCTTCAGCATAGTGTCTATGTACATGGACTGGGATAACCCAAGCATCCTTTTAGATCTATCCCTATAGATCTTCATCCCTAGGATGTAGGATGCTTCACCCAAGTCCTTCATGGAGAACTGTGATGACAACCAAACTTTTATTCCCTGTAGTGCGGGGATGTCATTTTCGATTAAGAGAATGTCATCCACGTACAAGATAAGGAATACCACAACTGGACCATTTGTCCATTTATAGATGCAGGGCTCTTCTCTATTCTTAATGAAGCCATACGTTTTGATCACCTTATCAAAATGCATGTTCCAACTCCGAGAAGCTTGCTTCAGTCCATAAATGGATCTCTGAAGCTTGCACATCTTGGACTCATCTGTGGATGTAAACCCCTCAGGTTGTATCATATACACCTCTTCAGTCAGCTCTTCATTCAGGAAAGCTATCTTTACATCCATCTGTCAGATCTCATAATCCAGATGGGCAGCTATTGCAAGCATTATCCGAATGGATTTGAGCATTGCCACAGGGGAAAACGTCTCATCATAGTCAATACCATAACATTGACGATACCCCTTGACGACCAGACGGGCTTTATAAGTCTCCACCTTTCCGTCTGTGCCCCTCTTCCTTTTGAAGATCCATTTACACCCAATGGGTTTAACCCCTTCAGGTGGGTCAACCAATGTCCATATATCGTTGACCTTCATGGACTCCATTTCGGATTTCATGGCTTCAAGCCATTTCTCGGAATCAGATCTCTACATTGCATCCATGTAGGTGATCGCATCCTCATTATTCTCATCAAGTTCGATGGGATCACCATCCTGGATCAAGAAATCATAGTATCTGTCCGACTGACGTGGTACTCTACCAGATCGCCTTAATGGTGCAAGTACATTGGGCTCCGAATATGATCTAATCATATCAGACTCAGGTTCAGCTATTGGTGTCGGTCCTTCTACCTGTTGAACTTCATCAAGTTCAACCTTAGAGGCAACGGTTCCTTCACCAAGGAACTCCTTTTCTAAAATGATTGCCTTAAGACTGACGAACACCTTTTGTTCATCAGCATGGTAGAAAAAATATCCTTTTGTCTCTTTGGGGTACCCTATGAATGAGCATTTGTCAGACCTAGGTCCAAGTTTGTCTGTGACTAATCGTTTGACATAGACCGGGCACCCCCAGACCCTAAGGTGTGAAAGTGCTGCTTACGTCCCATCCATATCTCATATGGAGTGTTAATTACAGACTTACTTGGAACCCTATTTAACAGATAACTGGCCGATTCGAGTGCATATCTCCAGAAGGATATCGGCAAGCTAGCAAAACCCATCATGGATCGGACCATGTCTAACAAAGTCCGATTCCTCCTTTCAGACACACCATTATGCTGTGGTGTTCCTGGAGGAGTCCATTGAGAGAGAATCTCATTCTCCTAGATATGTGAAAAACTCACTAGAAAGGTATTCTCCTCCTCGATCAGATCGAAGAGTTTTAATACTCTTCCCAGTTTGTTTTTCTACTTCACTTCAGAATCGTTTGAACATTTCAAATGAATCCGACTTATGTTTCATCAGATAGACATATCCATATCAGGATAGGTCATTCGTAAAAGTTATGAAGTAGAAATATCCACCTCTAGCACTGGTGCTCATGGACCCGCATACATCAGTATGTATTAGGCCCAAGAGCTCAGTAGCTCTCTCACCTTTTTCAGTAAAAGGTGACTTGGTCATTTTACCAAGAAGACAGGACTCATAGGTTGGAAGTGATTCACAATCACTGACTTCGAGGATTCCCTCTTGAGTCAACCTATTTATTCTGTTCTTATTTATATGACCTAGCCTACAGTGCCATAAGTAGATATCTGACACACTATCTAATCTAGGGTGCTTGCCAATAGAATAGACTCTTATCAGGCTTGATCTTTTTGGTCTGGCTCTGCACAGATGTCTCAGCCTGAACTTGCACCTTCTTCACTTTCTTCTTCTTGCTCTTCTTCCCTTTCTCAAAGGGTCGAGAACCAGAAGATGAACCTCCCACTGAGTTCACCGACTCCTTGAGGAGTTGGTGATCCTTCTCAAAGTTCTGAAGCAACCCCAGTAACCCGTGGTAGTTCTCTTCAGGCTTTGTCATTCTATAATGAGTGAGGAATGGGAGATAAGACTTGGGCAGCGAGTTCAGTATTGCATCTTTCCCAAGCTGCTCATGCAAGGGAAAGTCGAGCTTGCTCAATCACTCTATCAGCTCGATCATGTATAATACATGATCAGTGACAGAGGCACCATCCCATATTTTGGCGTTGAAGATGGCACAACTAGTCTTGTGCCTCTCCACGTCATCGGGTGTGCCAAAGGCATCCTCCAATACTTGAAGCATGTCCTTTGGCTGAGCTGTCTCGAATCTGCGACTGAACTCATCACTCATAGCAGCCAGCATGATACAGCGCACCGTGGTCCGATCACTGAGCCACTTCTGGTAAGTATCTCTGACTGTTCCACGTGCATTGACAGCTGGCTCCTCAAGTGCAGGATCCATTATCACATATAGGATCCGTTCATGCTCCAGGACTATCTTCAACTTTCGATACCAGCTATCGAAGTTGGATCCCATCAACTTATCATTGTCCAACAATGATCGGAGCAATAGGGAAGTGGCCATATTTGCACAAAGGAGAACCATAACCTAATTAGTAATTGATTCATTAAACCTAAAGATTTAGACTTTAATCAAAAGGTTTCTCTCACTATTTTATTCAAATTGGTAGCCTCTACCTCCAACTCGAGGAATTACCCTAATTTCTTAGCGGGTACTAGAATCCACTTAGACTGCACACAAGCCCAACTTTGGTTGGTCAACCCATGTACATCTAAGGGTAGGTTCATAACCAATTGTTTCTCTAAATAATTTCTAGTAATTTTAATTTTGCCCCAGAAACCTAATCAGTAGGCTTTGGCCTCCACTGTAAGGATCCGATTAGGTCCAACCATTAACATGATCATACTTGGTGTATCTAACCAACGAATGATTAAGTCCAACTTTGGTTGGCTCACCTAACCACCATTAGAGAGACACTTCCAAGTCATCATATGATGAGTGATAATTCCATTAGTCAACAAGCACCAGGCCTTTGGGTCTGTAATGATTATTGAGTTAATGGACTCATTATCAAACACCTTAATGGGAGGCTATGACTTAGTTATCTCCATAACTTTATCATTTTAAGGACCTAATAATTTTAGAGGATTTAAATAATATAGAGGATGAAGTCAGATGAACCAGCTTATCATGATCCTCCCACTGGCTTCACCAAGTCAGCTTAAGGGAGACCATTAAAAGGGCTGGTCTAGGAGCACCTAAATCAGTCACACTGATTTACCTAGCTAACATGGGTTAGCTCGAATAGTCAAGTGATCCGATTAAAACATAATTTCACCAAGAGGCCAGGTAAGTTCGATCAGTGGGAGGGTCTACCAAAGCTTGCCTTAGACACCATCAGAAATGGCCAGGTAAGCGGGCTCCCAATTAAAAACCACCGGTCTGGTTTACCTTAGACACCAACTGGTTTAATTAGTTTCGATTAGATCAACCTAACAGTTCATGCTAGACCGCTTAGCCAAGAATCAAGTCTATTTGGTTCTCATTAAAGACATGGACTTGACCAACTACAACTATTGTAATTAATCTAGAGAATCCTTGACCTAATCTAAGATAATAATAGATTAGATTTAGTCAATTCTCTAATTAAGTCCATCTTTAATCTAACCATAGGTCTAACCCAATTAATGGACCTAATTCCCACTAACCCATTAACCCAATGTGTTATGATTTATGTCTTAGGTTCTTCAATTCACAATCCTAGAACCTAATCAAACAACTTCTTAATTCTTAATTAAGTTTTGGGCTGAGGATTGGGTTCGGCTTTTCAAAAAATAATTTTTATATTTGTAAAATAATTTTACAATATGATTCTACCAACTATATTGCATGTTTGATTCATAATCAAGATACAAGTGAATTAAACATGAAACTACTTTAGATCTAATCTAAACAGGTTCATGTAATTGAAACAATTTCAACTTTAAACAATTTCTTTGCACAAAAATTATTAACAAAGAAATTTTATTTCAGATTTAAACATCTTTTAAATCTAATAAATCATAAATTTAATCTAGATCATATCTAACAAATTTATGATTAAAGATAGATCTACACAAACTAGGACAACCTTTGCACTGTAAGGGGTAAACCTTATAGCAGGACAACCTTGCAGTCTGTGATTGATCTAAAATTTTAATTTTAGATTTAATAATCAGATTATAAATTAGATCTAATCTAAGAAATAATCTAAGCATGTATAAATAATTATGTAATAAAGAACCTAGGCTCTGATACCAATTGTAGGAACCAGATCTAGGGTTTCAGGGTTAGATCTTGAAACTTTTTCAAGATCATACAGCGGAAGACTAAAATAAATCAAAATTTATTTTCTAAAATCAAAAAATTCTTAGATCTAAGATCCTATTATATGATTATTACATAGTATTAAATCAAAAATTAAAATATATAAATATAGCATGAACTACATGTTGATCATATCAACATGTTTCTATACTACATCTAATGTATGTATTAAACAATAGATCAGATCTATTACCTTGCAAGTTAGACGTTCTAACCTTGTTGATCTAGGTTTGAGGATGATGTTGCAAGCCGCACACGCGTCCGGCCTCTAGGAGTCGTCCACACGAGCCCACGAATCTCGATCAGAAGTCCTGCTTCAGGAAATCAGCACAGTATGCTAGTACTGCGCTGATCCTTCTTTGATGGTTGATCAGGTGCCTCCTTCTTCTTGATTTGGACTCTTCCAAAGATGAAAAGTAGAAGGAGGAGTTTCAGATCTGAGACGCTCTCAGAAAACTCAAGATGGAGGGAGGAAAGATATGAAAACAAAAACCCTAGAAGAAGACCCTCTTCTTCTTCACGTTTTTCTCTCTAGACGCCCAAACTTGCGTCTTTTATATCTCCACGACCTAAAGGTATTTCTCTCTGATTTTTGGATGGCATAAAGGTCTCTCAAATCTCTGACTTCACCTAAAATTTTACGAAGAAACTCATCTTATATAGAGAGATACGATAGAGTCCTTGTCTAGGTCAAACACCTAGTCAAGGCTTATCCAAACATGGCAAGTTAAGGGACGCCCAGCTCTTGAGTACCTCTTTCATATTTTCATGCATGGATCATCAAAAAAGGGTGCACAATGTATACCTTAAAATCCACAAAAATTTCAAAAAAAATTTGGATAAATTCGGTGCAAAATTGAAAGAGTTTTGGATTTCTAAAACTCTATCTCATAGAATTCAAAATCCAAACTTATTCCTTTTAGATTTGATCCAAACCACCTTCCATGTAAGAAAGAAGAGAGGAGACCTTTTGTGAACATGGGAGAGATCTGGGAGAGGGCTTTTGTCGCACAAAATAAGTGGAGATTGGCATTGAATAAGAGAGAGGGCGTGGAGAAGGCTTATGTGGCGCAAGGTGGAATCCTAGTCCTACTAGGATTCTGTCTTATGACTTGTTTTAATTTGGTTTCCCAAACCAAATCAAATCAAAATTAGATCAACCCAATTAAAATAGGTCTTAACCCAATTAAGAACCTAATTTAATCAGATTAAATTAGATTTAAATCTGATTTAATTTTCTAATCAAATTAAAAATTAGATTGACCCAAGTCCTAGTTGAACTAGGACTAGTTTTTCCTTGCACTTGGCTTATCCAATAAACCAATTGAACTTGATCCAATCAAGCCCAAACTAAATCTAATTAAATTATATTTAATTAGACTTAATCTCAGCCTATTGGCTTAATCAAATTAAGCCAATCAGCAATCAAATTGCTAATAGATCCTCCTGCAACACTTGCACTGGGTTAAATATCAATCGTATTGATCATTTAACCCTAGAACGATTCTCAATCGTTGATCAACCATCTGATCGGATCATGAACTCTAATGTGTGTGACCTCATAGGTCCGAACCTAAGTCGATAGCACAGGAATAAATTTTTGTACCAATCGAAGTGACCATCTAGCAATGATAGCCGACGATCGGATAGGTCGAATGTGTAGAACAACATCTTTAGAACCCATGCGGATATAATTTTCATATAATTCATCTCCTTGACCAAAATGATCATAGGACACCCCAGAGTTCAATTGTCAACTCTGATTAGGTTGTCGACATTGTATTTCAAAATATCAAATCCATCTGATGGATTACCCTGGCCAAGGTTTTGCTAAATTGAAATACAGTGACTCATTCTTCTCCAACTCTTGGAGTGGTCAATCCCATCTCGATCACACTCTGACTTTGCAAGTACTTGACTGTACCTAGAAGCCTTCCGTCCCTGAATTAGAAATTCAGTTAGTCCAGTACCAATGCACAGTGAGTTGCTTGCAAGTCACTGAGGCGATCTCAAGTCTAAGGGACACTTATACCTATATCCCATCAGAGACATTCTCGATAGCAGAATACTCTGGAGTTGGTCACGTTCAATGATGATGTACCCTTACATCTCACCTGTATGCCATACCAGTGTCTCCACACTCTTTAGTTAAGAGGACAACCAACCCATATGGCCTACAGCGACCTATGCTCGATAGAAGTTGTCGTCCTTATTAACAGCTTATCATTTGGTCGTGAATAATTTTAAGGACTAATCGATAAATCCTCTTTTTATCGAACTTAAATAGTCCTAAGGACTTCATCATAACAATGGAGTTCATTAAAAGATAAAAGCTTATGATGAAGATGCCAAATATATTTTATTTATTAACAAATCAATTACAATACTTAGTTGCTCAACCGTCAACAGCTTGACGATTGGCTTTTTGGTATACATTTCCCAACACAAAGTACTTGTAGATGCCATCTTTTCCGTGCCATGGGTCCCGCTGCCTCATGATGACGGCGAGCATGACCTTCTTTCTGAGGTCAGGTTCCCCCTCGCAGTGACGGTGGGCATGACCTTCTCTCAGAGGTCAGGTTTCTCCACACAATGACGCACACCGGGAAGCACTCGTGGTCAAAGATGTGCCTAAGCGCAGCTCCTGGACGATCAGGGCGAAATACGATCGGATCTGTCTCTTCTACCCTCACCTTCTTCGCCGACTCGGAAGTTGCAGCGCCTTCCCGCTCGTGGGCTCTGAGATTCTGGGCTAACATCCGAGCCACGTCCGTGCCCATATCTGCAACGGAGGATGATCGGCACAGTCTGTGAACGGGGCCGCAGAAGCAGAGAAAGTTCTGGAGCTAACTTAAGCTGATGTGAGGGATGCAGGGATGCAGAGATGAGGATGACTCGAAGGACGCCTAAGGCCAAGAGGGAAGGACTGAAGAAACTCCCATGCGAAGTGAAACCCCCAAAGAGGGGAGACGGGTTTAAATAGGCGACGGGGTCCAGAGCAATAATGACTGTGGGACTCCTCTGGCCAGTCCGTGACCACCGTGTGGCCCACTCGCTGTGGCAAGCGGCTGAAGGTGGCCGATAATTAGTAAAACCATTATTGCGCCGTACTTAGGGTAGCGCTCCAGCGAGAATTCTAGAAAGAAGAAATCTTTTTCGAAAAGGCTCTAGTACCAGTGTGTCGAGCCCCAAAATATCTGGCAACCTCCGAGTACGACAATCGAGAGGGGCAACTTTAAACGTGAGAATTTCTCTGTACTTCCTTCATCTGGAATCCAAACTCGAAAGTAGGGAGATTGGTGTTGGGAACAAAATACCCTCCGATCGAAGTTTGTAAAAGACCGACCCTTTCAGACTTCTCCGACAATGAGCTTCTCCATCCATCTACCGTGCCGCTCCAAAGGCTCTCTAGGCCTCACTGTCAGCCGACCTTCTACAATGACCAACTATTCTCTGAACTCCTTCCGGACTCCATCAATATCCGAGCTTCTTTGACAATGAGATTTCTACAGAAATTGGACTCCATCCGAGTTTCTATGATAGTCGACCGCCTTCAAGATTCTAACTGAGCTCTTGTGAGAGCTGAACTTCTACTACGAGCGGTCTACTCTGAACTTCTACTACGGGCGGTCTACTCCGAACTTCTACTACGAGCAGTCTACTCCGAACTCCTACAGCTAGCAGTCTACTCTGAACTCCTACGACGGGCGGTCTACTCTGGATATCTACTGTAAGTAAATTCCATTCGAGCCTCTGCTGTAAACAAATTTCTTCCGAACTTCCATTACAGGTAAACTTCAGCCGAGCTTCTTCGTAGTCGGATCCCAGACGAGCTTCTACCATGGGGCGGGATCCACCGGCCAGGTCGTTACTCTGAGCTCCCATGACAACCGATCTTCGATCGAGCTCCAACAATAAGCAACCTCCTTTTGGCCTCCCATAAGAATCAGACTCCGTCCGAGCCTCCACAGTGGATGGATTCCGAATGAGCTTTCACAACGGATGGACTCCGACAGCTGGATTCTTACAACGATCGATCACCTCCGACATCTGTCGAACCTCCCCAGCGCCATCCGAAGTCCATCGCCGGCCGACCCCCCACCAGATCCTTCATGAAACCGAACTTCTCTGGCGGATCATCTTCGGATGAGCTTCCACATTAGGCGAATCCCAGACGGACTTCTCTAGCAATCAGATTCCTACCAGGCTTCACCAATGAAAAGTCTCCATCTGAACTTCTACAGCAGATGACTCCCACCTGTAGTATCAGCACCTAAGATATCCGACAACAGTAGACTCGTTAGCAGCCTCGAAGACATCTGAGCTTCTCCTAGATCGACGGGATAGAGAGCCATCCCACTCCATCAGATGTTCCAGCCGAGCTCCAGCCGACAGATCCGAACTCTTTGGCAAGTCACGACAATGGCCATTACCCTGCTCCACTCTCTGCAATGGATTCTGCGTGGCTCCACTACTCTCTGGCAAGTCACGACAACGGACACCACTCTACTCTCCGTAACAAACTCCACGTGGCTCTGAATGACCTCTGACGCCACTACTCTCTATAACAAACTCTGGGCAGCTCTGAATAGCCCACTACCAGGCGGTTACAGACATCGCTGTCAATTAGTTATGCACTCCGTCTATAAAAAGAGACCTCTAGATACGTTCTTCTCTAAGCTCAAAAATTTTATCTCAAAACTCTGCTAAATTTTTTACTCGAGCACTCCATTTCTGTTGAAGCAGAGTACTAACTTGAGCATCGGAGGATCTTGCCGGAGCACCCTCAACTCCGGTTTAGACTTTCCTTGCAGGTCCCGACGGCGGCCGCGGTCATCTCGACTCTAGCAACTCTGACTTCAGCAAAATTCTGCACCAACAGATTTCAAATCTAGCCAGCAGTGGATTCAAATTTTCGACGTAATCCTAATCTGATGAGATTAGGTCACTCGAAGAGTCCCAATCAACTTGGACTCTTCCAAATTGATTTTAAAATCAAATTCTTTCAATTTTTATCAAGCCCACAAGTCAAGATTGATATCTAGCAATATGTCATGACTATCCAGAAGATTTAAAATTTTGATGAAAAATTACCAAAATCTCCTTCAGAGGTAAGTTTTCGTGTAATTCAATCCTTCAATCAAACAACATCTCAGATGAGCTATGAACATGAAAATATGTCAAACCCAATCACTTATCTTTATGTATCTCGATCTGAAGGCGATAATTCAGTTGATGATATATTAAAATTATTTTTTAATTATCACCCTACTTTGACCAAAGACTTTCAGAATCACCGTCCTATGAGATCACATAGGATGTTCGCTCTCCTTATTAGGAGTGACTGATCTCTTATTGATCACTCGCAACCTGCATGTATACTTCACCATATCTAGAACACCCCACACAAGGATCAGAGAACCAAGTTAGGTAGTGAACGAAAATATGGATCTATGTACACTTGGTACCATGATGATCTCAGGTCAAAGGATCACTTACACAACTCTCACTAGAGAATTATCAATTAACATGTAAATAAGACTCCATCTGATTATTCTTCCATAGGTCAATTTAGTAAACTCATTATCTAATGAGCACCCATCTCCTTATATTAGTGTCACCACACAAGTGGTTGTGAGGTCAACCATCCTTATTTCTGAGCATATATAGGACATGCTAGTCTTACCGTATCATTAATCTCCGACTTAATGTATCAATGACTAAAAATATTTTAGATCAGGGCTATCAAAAATTTAGGTCTCACTGGCATGATCTTATCACGGTCCTAAAACTATTGCCTAGACGTATGAGATTTATTATAATCTTAAAATTAATAAGATGCAGCATATAATGAATCAAAAATATCAATTTTATTAATAATATTAATATCAATTACATGAGATTGGAAAATAAATTACAATAAACATGCTATCATATCCCATATAAGATTGGCATGTAGGGCATAATTCTTTCAATCTCCCACTTGCACTAAAGCCAATAACCCCTATACTTGATACCCATGCTATTAAGGTGACGGTCAATCTGCTGCATTAACAAGGCCTTAGTGAACGGGTCTGCTATATTATTCTTGGTGTCAACTTGCTCTATGATCATATTGCATCTTTCGACTATCTCTTGAATGAGGTGGAACCGTCTTAGGATGTACTTGGATTTATGATGAGATTTTGGTTCTTTGGCTTGAGCAACTGTTCCAGTATTATCACAATAAAGAGGCACTAGTTGTTCAATCTTGGAACCACATCCAACTCTATGATGAATTTTTTCATCTAGATGGCCTCCTTAGCAGCCTCACTTGCACAATATACTCAACCTCAGTGATCAAGTCAGCAACAGTTTGCTATTTAAAACTTTTTCAACTTACTGCACCACCATACAAGGTGAACACATATCTAGATATCGATTTGCTATCATCCGGATCAGATTAAAAACTAGAATCGGTATAACCTTTCAATTTTAAATCAGATTCATCATATATTAGAAAAATATCTCTAGTTCTTCTCAAGTACTTGAGTATGTTTTTCACAGCTTTCTAATGATCCTCCCTGGGATTAGCCTGAAATCTGCTTACAATGCCTAAGGCATAAGCCACATCAGGTTTGGTACATAATATAGCATACATTATTGATCCTACTACCAAAGCATAAGGAATAGAACTCATTCTATTTTTCTCTTCAGGTGTCTTAGGAGACATCTTCTTAGAGAGTTGTATACCATGACCTATGGGCAAGTAACCTCTTTTACTTTCTTCTATGTTGAACCTCTTCAACACAAGGTTAATGTACCTAGAGTGGGATAAGCCTAACATCTTTTTCAATCTATCCCTATAGATCTTTATACCAAGTATATAGGATGCTTCACCCAAGTCTTTCATGAAAAATTTTTGTGATAGTCAAGTCTTGACTGATTGCAATATCGGGATATCATTCTCAATAAGCAGTATGTCATCCACATACAAGACCAAGAAGATAATAGCACTTTCACTACTCTTCTTGTACATACAAGGTTCATCCATATTTTTGATGAAGCCAAATAATTTGACTATCTCATCAAAACAGATGTTCCAGATCCTCGATGCTTCCTTTAATCCATATAAGGATCTATTCAGCTTGCATACCTGATTTGCTCTCTCACTTGAGATAAATTTCTCTGGCTGAGTCATATAGACTTTTTCCTTAAGATTTTCATTGAGGAAGGCAGTCTTGACATCCACCTACTAGATCTCATAGTCATGGTATATTGCAATAGCAAGCATTATCCGAATAGACTTAAGCATGGCTACCGGCAAAAAGATTTCTTCATAATCAACACCTTATTTTTGTCTGAAACTTTTTACCACAAACCTGACCTTATAGGTCTCTACCTGGCCATCTACTCCAATCTTCTTTTTGAAGATCCATTTGCAACCTATTGGGGTCACATCCTCAGGTGCATCAACCAACGTCCAAACTTGGTTGGCATACATGGAGTCTATTTCAAATTTCTTGGTATTGAGCCACTTGTCAGAGTCACTACTCATGACAGCTTTCGAATAGGTCGTAGGCTCATCATTCTCAATGATGTGGGTTGAGTTGTCATTCTCAATGATAAACCCATAGCTAAGTGGTACACTATGTACTCTACTCGACCTTCGGAGAGGTGTATGTAGTGGCTGTGCCTCAACAATGGGCACATCTGGTTGAGAACCATCTGGTAAATCTTGGATGGATTGTAGGTTTTGAACTTTCTCAAGTTCAACAGACCTCCCACTGCCTCCTTCTTGGATACCTACCAACAAACATCCTTTGTTAAGTAAGGTTATATAAGTAGTATCCTATATTCTCTTTGGGATAACCTACAAACCTGTATTTTTTTTATCCAGCATCCAGCTTATATCCATCAATATTTTTTATATAAGCTGGGCAGCCTCAAATCTTAAGATGCTTAAAATTGAATCTTTTTTCTTTCCATATTTCGTATGGAGTGCTAGAAACATATTTTGAAGGTACTTTATTTAAAATATACACTGCAGCCTCGAGGGCGTATCCTCAAAAGGATAATGGAAGATCCGTGAAATACATCATGGACCATACCATATTTAATAAGGTATAATTTTTTCTTTCCATAATTTTATTTAATTATGGAGTATAAGGATGTATCCATTAAGAGAGTATATCATTTTATTTTAAATAATCAAGGAACTCACTAGACAAGTATTCTTCTTCTCAATCCGATCGAAGAGCTTGAATACTTTTACCAGTTTGTTTCTCGATCATTCTTTGATACTCTTTAAATTTGTCAAAGGCTTCGAATTTATATTTCATTAAATACATATATTCAAACCTAGATATATCATCAGTAAATGTAATAAAGTAAGAGTATTCATCTCTGGCTTGAATTGACATTGGACCACACACATCAATATGTACAAGATCCAAAATATCACTCGCCCGATCTTCTTGTCCAGTAAATGGAGCCTTGGTCATTTTTTTCATGAGACAAGATTCACAAGTTCTATATAATTCATAATCATAAGGATTAAAAAAATTATCTTTGTATAACTTATTAATCTTTGACTCATTTATATGGTCAAGTCAGCAGTGCCAGAGGTATGTGATATTCACATCTTCTCTCTTTCTTTTCTTCATATTATCAACATGAACCACATCATCATTAAGTGAAAGAAACATAAAATCATTATCAATAAAAGTACTTCCATAATATTCATTAGAAAAATATATAGAACAACTATTGTTCTTTGCAATTATTTCAAAACTTTATTCCAATAATAATGATACAGAAATAATATTTTTAATAATATTTAGAATGTAATAACAGGTCTTTAGTTTCAAAACTTTTTTTGAAGGCAACTTTAAAATCCTGGTTCCTACAGCTTCGGCTTGAATGGACTCTCCACTTGCATCGAACAGCTCGAAGATACCTTTATTCAGATTCTTTATTTCTCGTAGATCCTGTAACGATTTGCAAAGGTGTGAACCACAGACAGAATCCAATACCTAAGAATCTGACATTGAAGTACTTAATGATAAATTAATTTGTATCATATACAAACCTTTAGCAACATTTACTGATTTCACGGTTGCAAGGTACTTCTTGCAATTTCTCTTCTAGTGGCCCTCCTTGCTACAGTGATAACAAGTATCTTTGGTGGAGACCTTTTTCACCTTTTTCTTGGAGATGCCAGCCTTAGGGTTCAGCTTTTTCTTAGAACCCTTCTTCACCTTCTTCTTGCTAATCTTATCAACATGAAGAATCTGAGCCTTTTCACCCTTGAAATGGCTCTCTGCTATTTTTAACATATTCAGCAGCTCAGGCAAGCTGATGTTCAATTTGTTTATATGATAATTAAAGACAAACTGAGAAAAAGAGTCAGGGAGAGACTGCAGGATCAAATTCTGGCTTAGTTCACCATCCATGGCAAAATCCAACTATCCCAGACAAGTGATCAAATCAATCATCTTTAGGACATGCATTTGCATGGAAGAACCTTCAATCATACGGGTACGGAACAGTTGCTTCGATGTCTTATATCGAGCAGTTCAATTTTGTTCTCCACATAACTCCTTAAGATTAAGGAGAATAGAGGGAACATCCATATCCTCATACTGCCTTTGGAGCTCATTGCTCATGAAGACAAGCATGATACATTTGACAGTCACACTATCATCTTTCCACATCTTATATATGATCCTTTCCTCCTCGGAAGCATATTTTTTAAGAGAATCTGGAGCAGGTGTATCCAAAATGTAAAAGATTTTCTTCTGGGTGAGAATAATTCTCAAGTTTCTTAACCAGTCGACAAAGTTGGGTTTGATCAACTTATTAGTATCTAGGATACCTCTAAGGGACAGTGAGGATGCTATAAGTGTAGTTAATCTATAATAACAAGAACATAATATAAGCAGACAACTCATGAAGATATTCATAACTAGACTAGAACTTTTATCTAATTGTGTCTCCCACTATTTTATCGAACTTCATAGCCCTCAAATATGAAAATCGAGAAATATACTAATGTTTCTTAGTAGGGTTGAGATCTCTATTCCTCACAAACATCTTGTAGATAGCACAACAAGTATTCATGAGTTCAAGAGTAGGTAACTCTTTACCAATTATACCTTTACAATTCTCAACATCTTTCATTCTGACCTCTAGATCACATATAGTCTTGTAGATAGCACAACAAACTATAGTGTTCTAGTTAAGTTGACCCTTCAATCTCATATAATCATACTTAAATAATGCTGTCCTTGTGGATAGCACAATAAAGTAACACTATTCAAATATACCACAAGCATCAATATGCACTTGATCAACATCATGTCAATTTTTATAGTAAGCCTTATGGATAGCACAACAAGTTCACTAAGATTTTGACGTACTCTATCAATCAAGTTTGAAGGAAAGCCCTTGTAGTGTCTACATCACTAATCAATCTAAGTCTAAAATTCAACAAGACCAAATTAGTCAGGTAAGTAGGTGGGAGGCTCTCCATAGCTTTTCTAGACACCAACAGAGTTGGCCAAACTAGCATACGGACTTAATTAAAAAATCACCTTTCATATTTTTTTTGACACCAATTGATCTTAAGAATTTAACTTTTGATTTAAAAGTGAATCCCAACATTACAACTTAATATAATTTTATGAAGGACTTTAAACTGGTCTCGACACATCCTAACTATATAAGCGCATAAAATGTACACTACAAATTATGCAAATTTGCATGCTTCTACTATTCAAAATATCAATCACATTATTATGGCAAAAAATATATCAGGGTACAATCAAAATCATAACATATGACTAACAAATTCATATAATATAACATACTCTAATCTAATTAGGCATGCATAACATCCTTATTAGCTATATATCGATTTAATCATCATGCAACCATGATAATAAAATTCTAAATTATCATAAAATTATAATTTAATAATTAAAATTTAGAATCATGGTTCATAAAAAGTCAAAAATATTTTTTCTGAGTTTGAAGAATCGATGCAATAATAATGATACATTTTTGACCGGATATGAACAAGAACAATTCTAAGCTACTATATTGCACTTGTTTGATCGAATCAGACAAGGATGGCTCTGATATCACTGGTGGATTCTAGTCACACAGTGAAAAATAATTTTTAATTTTTTTTAAAATACTCAAATCAATAGCTTTATCAAATAAAACTATCGAGCCGAATCCAAAACCCTAAAATCACCTTGCCGAACACGATCAAAGCAAATTTAAGCATGCAAAGAGATAGAACATTATACTTTAACCAAAATAAAAAAATGGCATGTTGGTGTTCTCTACAAGACCCCAAGGTAGAAGTCCTATAATGGTGATCCATACAAAAGTTGGCCAAGGTCCTTCCCAACCGGTACGCAGCTGCAGCCTTGTCTTCTCAAGAATACTGTCAGCTTCAAACTTGCATCATGATCACACCAAAGCCTAGTTGCTTTTGATCTTATCATCAAAATGACATCAAGAAGATACTCTTTAGATGTCATACAATCTAGGATTTAATTTTTGGCTCCAACATATAGAAGAACCAAATCTTAGGGCACTCCAGCAACACTTACTGAAAATCTCACCACCCTTGTAGCAACTTTTGCCACTCAAATTCTCCTCTTTTTTTTTTCTTAAAATTTTTTCAATTTTTTTCCTATGATTTTCACATCTCTTCTCTCTGGCTTACCTAAAAATCTCAGCCAGAAGCCACCTGGGGTGTCCCCTATAAATAGGGGACCATGTGCCAAATAAATTCACCGAGTGAATTTTTGATGATTCAGATACTTGGAGCAGAAGACTCTTCCTTCTCTATATGCCATAAAAATTTTATTAATTTTTGATATTAAAGCATAGAATTTTTGATTTATCTTCTAAGGCAATGCGTTTAATAAAGAGATTTCTTTAAGAAGGACTCTTTATTTCTCATGCTGATTTGAGGTGGGCGGCAATTATATTTTTGCATGGCTTTTGGTGAACATGGAAGAGTCTTTATCCACTTGAAATTAGTCTAAGTTAGATAAGGATCCAATCCAAATTGACCCAATCCCATTAGGTCAAAGCCAACTGGTTTAGGTTAGCTCAAATACTTTGAACCAAACCAATTTGGGAACCTAGGTTAATAAATGTGCTAGCATATCAAATTAACCCATTAAATTTATATTAAACTCTAATTAAATCAGACCAGAGCCAAATTCTAAAGTGTGTAATCCATTGAGTTCCAAATCTAGCTAGCAGTGGACCCGAATTTTCGACGTAATCCTAATTAGATGAGATTAGGTCATCCGAAGAGTCTCAATCAACTTGGACTCTTCTAAATTGATTCCAAAATCAAATTCTTTCAATTTTTGTCAAGCCCACAAGTCAAGATTAATGTCTAACAACATGTCATGACTATCCGAAAGATTTAAAATTTTGATAAAAAAATTATCAAAATATATTTTAGTGGTAAGTTTTCGTGTAATTCAATCCTTCAGTTAGACAACATCTCAGATAAGATGTGGGTATGAAAATATGTCAAACCCAATTACTTATTTTTATATATCTCAATCTGAAGATGATAATTCAGTTGATAATATATTAAAAAAAAAAATTCTAATTATCATCCTGCTTTGGTCAAAGACTTTCAGAATCACCATCCTATGACATCGCATAGGATGTTCGCTCCCCTTATTAAGAGTGACTGATCCCTTTTTGATCACTCATAACCTCCATGCACACTTCATCATATCCAGAAGACTCCACACAAGGATCAGAGAATCAAGTTAGATAGTGAACTAAAATATGGATCCATGTACACAAGGTACCATTGTGACCTCAGGTCAAAAGATCACTTACATAACTCTCACTAGAGAATTATCAGTTGACATATAAATAAGACTCCATCTGATTATTCTCTTACAGATCAATTCAGTGAACTCATTCTCTAATGAGCACCCATATTCTTATATTAGTATCACCACACAAGTAGTTGTGAGATCAACCATCTTCATTTCTGAGCATACATAGGACATGCCAGTCTTACCGGTATCATTGATCTCTGACTTAATGTACCAATGACTAGAAATATTTTAGATCAGGACTAACAAAGATTTAGGTCTCACTGGCATTCATCACGACCCTAAAACTATTGTCCAGACCTATGGGATTCATTATAATCTTAAAATTAATAAGATGCAGCATATAATGAATCAAAAATATCAATTTTATTATTAATATTAATGTCAATTACATAAGATTGAAAGATAAATTACAATAAATACTCTATCATATCACATATGCGATTGGCTTGTAGGACATAATTCTTTCACCTCCATAGCATATCCATGTATCTTTCAAGAGATCGAAAGATCCTGCTAGATCTATGAGGTGGTAGACGAACATCGACTACTGGCTCATGAATAATGGATTCCTGAAGATCTATAGCTCTTTACTCTTCAGAGACCTCTTCGAGCTCAACTAACCTCCCACTGCCACCATCCTAGATAAATTAATTTTCTAAGAATATGACATTTCGACTCACAATCACATTGTGATCTTGTAGAAAGTAGTAGTATTTCATAGATTCTTTAGGATACCCAATGAAACGAGCTATAATAAATCTATCCTCTAACTTATCCGCCATCTGTCTCTTGACATAAGCTGGACATCCCCAAGTCTTAAGATAATCTAGACTCGGCTTCTTACCGAACCATATCTTATATGGTGTGGTAGGAATATATTTTGATGAAATCCTATTCAACAAGTGAATGACAGTTAACAAGGTATGTCTCCAAAGATATAAAGATAGATCAGTGAAGTTCATCATAGATCTGACCATATCTAATAGGATCCTATTCTTCTTTTTGGATATCTTGTTAAGCTGAGATATTCCGAGAGGCATCCATTGAGAGACTATGCCATTGTCCTTAAGATATTTCAGAAATTTTTGACTAAGGTATTCATTTTCTCGATCAGATCGAAGAACCTTAATGGGTTTATCAGTTTATTTTTCTACCTCATGTCTGTATTCTTTGAAATTTTCAAAGGCCTCAGACTTATATTTCATTAGATACACATATATGTACCTAGATAGATCATCAATAAAGGTAATGAAGTAGCTATAACCATCCCTGACCTGTACATCAAATGGCCTACACACATCGATGTGTACCAAGGCAAGTAACTTAGTGGCCCTTTCCTCATGTCCTACAAAGGATAACTTGACCATTTTTTTTTGAAGGCAAGATTCGCAAGCTGGATACGACTCTGGGTTAAGAGAGCCAAGGATCCCATCCTTTTTCAGTCTGTTTATCCTGTCCTCTCCAATATGACCTAGTCTATGATGCTACAAGTACTTTTGATTAATTTCATCTTTAGATCTTTTTTGACTTACGGCACTCACTATTTGCTCGTTTAAGTTCACATTCACATCAATATGCAAGTGATAAAGATTCAATTAAAAGACCACATGCAATCAATTTATTTCATAAATAATTAAAATAAAAATCTTTATTGAAACTAATTTCAAAATCTTCCTGTACTAGCACAGAAATGAAAATCAAATTCCAACTAGCTACGAAAATATAATAACAGTTCTTTAAATCTAATCTAAATCCTGACGGTAATCGAAGAAAAAAAGTACCAACGACCTCTGCAGCAATTTTTGCTCCATTGCTGATCCGAAGGATCATGTCACCTTTCCTCAACTTTCTACTTTCTATCAGACCCTACATTGAGGTACATATATGAGCATTCGAGCCAGAGTCTAATACCCAGCTAAAAGTAGAAGAAATCATAAGGTTAGATTCAATTACGAGCATATCTTCAGAAGGTTTATCACCTTTTTTGATCTTTAGGCTCTCCAGATATGTTGGACAGTTCTTCCTCCAGTGGCCTTCAGCATGATAGTGGAAACATTTTCTCCTTGCTTTAGCCTTCTTAGAAACTTCCTTCTTTGGCCTGTTCTCCTTCTTCTGCTTCTTAGTGGATTTAACATTCTTCCCAATAGACTTTTTCTTGGAAGAAGACTACTCCATAGTGAGAATAGTGCCCCTTAAACCCTTCAAGATTTCCTCCGTAGTGACCAATATGTTAACCAGTTTGGGTATAGTGCAATCGAACTTGTTCATATAAAAATTTATAATAAATTATTTATATGAACTCGTAAGGAATTGAAAGATTAGATCCATCTATAATTCCTTTTGTATTTCAAGTCTGAGCTTCTCAAGCTCCTCAATATTCTTGATCACTATCATATAGTGCTTATGGACTGGCTATCCTTCACGTATCTTCAGATTGAAGAGTCTTTTGAATACCTCAAAGTGTGCTATACAGCTCTGCTCACCATACAACTCTTACAGATGAGTGATCATGGCCTAGACAGTGGGCATATGCTCATGCTGGCTTTACAATTTATTTGACATAGATGCTAGTACATAACACTTAACACGACTATCTTCATCCGTCCACTTTTTAAAAGCAACCCTTTGCTCAGCAGTAGGATGGTTTGATAACACTATGGATTCCTGATCGAGTACATGACCTAGTTTTTCTGAGGTCAAGATAATCTTGAGATTTCTGAGTTAGTCTTTGTAATTTGTACCGATCAAAAGATTAGTTTCAAAGATGCGGACTAGAGGGTTTGAGGCTGACATTATTTAACTACGAGAGTAGAGATTTAAGTTAGACTTTTGTACTTAATGTTAAATTTACTTCTAAAAATTTTAAAATGCAAATAATGACTCTCACTAATTTTTCAGATCCCTCCGCTCCCCGGATAGGATACAAAAATCCTAATGCGATAAAAGATTCCTAGTGGGTGCTACAGTCCCACCAATGCTATGCATCTCACCTAACAACTATTGGTAATATATACATCAATACGTGTGCAACTCTTTGTTCAGATGCTTCTCTAAGCATGTTGCAGCGACTTAGTCTCTAAGTCATGTGGGCTCACCTAACAGTTATTACCCATACTCCTCAGTTAAGCCCGACCCACCATTCACAAGCAGGTGCAAGGCCATTATTGGGTCCCTCACCTAATAGTTGTTGGGCCCAACCCCATCCTTACTCTGGAGCAACTCTTTGCTAATAGAATGGTTGCATGTTTTTGATGCAACTAAACCACTATGATCAGTCGAGAATAATCAACGCCGGTAGCATACCCGCATATCTACAATGGTAGAAGATCTATGGACTTAATATTTATGAAGAGATTTAGATTTAGGTATCATATAATCAGTCATCATATGATCGATCTAATTGGTATGGGCTAAATCAAATCTGCTAAGCAACCTTGTTGAAGACTCAATCTTTCAAATTGGCCAAAGTCGAGATCGGTGGGGGTCCCCCCATTGCTTTTCTTAGACACCAATAAATTGATCAGATAAGTAAACAGAACTAATTAAATAATCACATCTCAATTACTTACCTTAGACATCAATAGGTCAATTGGTCCAAACAGGTTAACTCAAGCAAATCGGGCTCAAACCATCGAGCCAAATTAGGTCCTTAGATTAATCGATTCTACATATGGAACTTAAATGATTTGATCAACAATAATTGCATGATAATTTAACTTAATTGATCTAACTCTGATCAACACTTGACTCAGTTTGATCAATTATTTAATCAAATTAGACCCATATGATTCAAATCAAAAACCCTAGATGCAATCCTATTACATGACCAAATTTTTGATTTTTTCATAACCAAAATCCTTATACACAAACACTAATTTCAGATTTCAAAATTAAATTCTAGATCAAAAATTTTTTATATGAAAATAAGTTTTAAATCATGAAAATAATTTTCAGATTCAACTTACAAACATATATCACATATATGCTTATAAAATTCAGATCTAAATAAAATTCAAATCTAAAACATAATATCATATATATTACATACTAATCATAGATCATATCAGAAGTAACTTTATGACCTAAACATGCAATCACATATCTCATATATAAATCATAAATTAGGTCATGAAAAATTTCAGGTTCGTGCATGCATCTGCATATCACGTGAACATGAACTAGAAACGGTTCTAGATTAAAATTCAGATCCATACATGCTTTCATATAACAACTATATGTTTTAAAATTAAATCTAAAATTAAATTTTAGATTCAAAGATTCATCTATACATCTTATGTATCAAGAAAAAATCAGATTTTGAAATACTTTTCAAAACATGTATGACAATTCAGTAATATGAAATCTGTGACTCTGATACCACTGTTGAAATTTGAGGTTTAGGATATGCATATGTGTTTCAAATTTTTTTTTTCTAAATATCATAGCAGAATACAAGATTAAAATATTTTTAATCTGAATTATGCATGCATAAAAATATAAAACTACAAGGATCTAATTCATATGCTGAAATTAACATATACTAAAATTTAGATTGTGATCAAATCGCATATCTGTTTCATAATTCCTTTCTTTAAATCTGGATTTGGAAGAAAATTTTTTTTTTCTAGTTGTACAAGTATTCGACCTCTATGGATATCCACTCGAGATCAGTCTGGAACAGTCCTCTTCAAGTTAAATTTTTTTCTCTAAGAAAATTCAGTCTACTGAATCTGAACGAAGTCTGAATCATGATCAACACTTGATCTCTTTTTCTGATCTTCTTCTTTTTCTTTTCTTGCCTTTCTCTCTTGCTTTGTGCTACTACCAAGCTTTGGAAACCAGCAATGGAGGGACACCCAACAGCTTGGGCATGAGGAAGAAGTGGGACATCCCAAAGGATGGGACGTGTGGGATGCCAAGGGAGAAGAGAGGGAGAGAAGAAGAGAGGGCATGGGGGTCTCCAAAGGTCGCTTGGGGCTGCTGGTTTGGATCTTCTAGCGACCTTAGAGGAGGTCCCTTTAAATAGGCATGAGGATTGAATCCTATTCAATCTCATAATACAAGTCCTACTTGCATTGGGTTTCCTAATAACTTAAGTTATTCAACTTATATTAGGAATCCTATTAGGTGCTAACTCTTAGAGCCCTTGCATCCATTATTTTATACCCTCTTTTGCACCCAAGGGATGCCCCATATGAAATCAAAAGGCCCTCTAATCATAGAACACGCCTAAATTTATCCAATCAAGATGGCACCCCATAATAACTATCAAAATAATTAATAAAGGACTTGCACCATTATTCATGTTGTACAAGATTCCAATGCATATTTGATGAGACCCAGAAAGATGTTGGTAGCCAAAAAGGACTCGATGAGACTCTGAGAGAGGATGGTAGCTGAGGGAGTTTGGTGAGATAGCCGAAGAGAACTTAATGAGACTCTGAAAGAGGATGGTAGCCGAAGAAGTTCGGTGAGACTCAAACTGGGGTTGGTAGCCAAAGGTGGCTGATGTATTAACAACAATTATGGGAGTCGACAAGGAGGATTGATTGGTGCCTGATTGATAAGATTAAATAAGTCTAACCGCCCAGCCTGCTGATTGAGGGTGATCGAGCTTGATGCGGATCAACTCAAGTATGAAGCCCCTGTGCCTAGTGGATAAAGGCTAATAAACCCCACCTTCCAATGGATATTTATCTTTTGAAAAGTTGGTTAGGGGCTACAGTCCTAACATGTGGTATCAGAGCAAGGTTGCAGGTTCGAAACCTGACAGGCTCTAGAGTGTTAAAAAAAATATTGATGGGGAGAGAAAATTGTTATGCAAGTTTTCAACGCACATTTAGTGAGATCCAGAGAGAGATTGGTAGCCGAAGAGGACTCGGTGAGACTCTGAGAGAGGATGGTAGCCGAGAGAGTTTGGTGAGGTAGTTGAAGAGGACTCGATGAGACTCTGAAAAAGGATGGTAGCCGAGGCAGTTTGGTGAGCCTCAGACTGGGGTTGGTAGCCAAAGGTGGCTGATGTATTGACAACAATTATGAGAGTTGACAAGGAGGATCGATTGATGCCTGATTTGTAAGATTAAATGGGTCTATCCATCTAGCCTACTAATTGAGGGTGATCTAACTTGATGCGGGTCAACTCAAGTGTGAAGCCCCTGTGCCTAGTGGATAAAGGCTAATAAATCCTGCCTCCCAATAGGCATTTATCTTTTAAGAAGTTGGTTAGGGGCTACGGTCTTAATAATTCAATTGATCCATAACCTTAGACACCTAATAATTAAAGTCTAATGAATCTAATTCATGTAGGTTGTTAGCAAGTAATTAAGTTAGAATTATCTTATCAAATAAGAAATCCAAATGTAAAGAGAAAATTGGGTCTAACCATATGCTAGCAAGGTTACCTTGAACCCAATCAGATTTTTCTAAACTCATTGGTACTTCATAAGCTCAATTACTTATTCCAGACCTAATTCTTTTGTTGTGTGACCCCATAGGTTCAATTCTATCTGATAGTGAGATATACAATGATCTCTATCAAAGTACCTGTTGGTGCAAAAATTCGCCTGCGCCAGAGAAGCTGGAGTCGAGGGAGTCGCGGTCACTATCGAGACCTGCAAAAGAAGTCTAAATCGGAGGTGGGGTTGCTCTGGCAAGACCCTCCGACGCTCAAGTCAGCTCTCTACCTCAACAAGAATGGAGTGCTCGAACGAAAATTTTAGTAGAGTTTCTAGGTAAAAATGAGAGCTTATAGAATAACGTATCTGGGGTTCCCCCTTTTATAGGCGGAGGGGGCAACAAACTGATGGTGATGCCTGTAACCGTCTGGTAGTGGGCCGCCCATAGTCAGAAAAAGTTTGTTGCGGAGAGTAGTGGGGTGGACCCATGGCTATTACCGGGGTGTGCCACATGGAGTCTGCCACGAGGAGTGGAGTGACGTCCATTGTCGCGACTTGCCAGAGGATAGAAGAATCGTACGGTATCCGTCGCAGGAAGTGGAGCAGGACCGTGGCCATTATTACAGCCTGCCAGGGAGTGATGGAGCCGCATGGAATCCGTTGCAGGAGGTGGAGCAGGGTCGTGGAGTGATGGAGCCACGTAGAATCTACCGCAGGGAATGGAGCAGAATCGCGATTGTTACTGCGACGTGCCAGGGGGTGAAGGTCTGCCGGCTGAAGTCCGACAGGAGTGTCTGGCGGAGAGAGGTAGTTAGCCATCTGTCCGAGAGGAGCTCGAAATTTGGCTTCGGCAGGAGCTCGGATGGAGTCTTCCTTCAGTCACAGCCGGGGGTGAAGTCCGGCTCCCGTAGGAGTCCGGACAGAGCTTACCAGCAGTTGAAGTTGGTGACGGAGTCCGACTCCCGCAGGAGTCCGGGTGGAGTCTTCCTGCAATTAAAGTCAGGTGCGAAGTCCGGCTCCCGTGGGAGTCTGGACGGAGCTTACCAGCAGTTGAAGTTGGTGACGGAGCCCGGCTCCAGTAGGAGTCCGAGCGGAGTCTTCCTTGCGGTTGAAGTTGGAGACGGAGCCCAGCTCCCGTAGGAGTCCGAGCAAAGTCTTCCTGCAATTAAAGTCAGGTGCGAAGTCCGGCTCCCGTGGGAGTCCGGACGGAGCTTACCAGCAGTTGAAGTTGGTGACGGAGCCCGGCTCCAGTAGGAGTCCGGGCGGAGTCTTCCTTGCGGTTGAAGTTGGGGATGGAGCCCGGCTCCCGTAGGAGTCCAGACGGAGTCTTCCTTGCAGTTGAAGTTGGGGACGGTGCCCGGCTCCTGTAGGAGTTCGGGCAGAGTCTGCCTGCAGCCGTTGGAGTTGAAAATGGAGTCTGGCTCCCGTAGGAATCCGGGTGGAGTCTTCCTGGCAGTTGGAGTTGTGGACGGAGCCCGGCTCCCGTAGGAGTCCGACGGAGTCTTCCCAGCAGCTGAAATTGGTGACAGAGCCTGGCTCCCGTAGGAGTCCGGGCGGAGTCTTCCTTGTGGTTAAAGTTGGGGACGGTGCCCGGCTCCCGTAGGAGTCTGGGCGGAGTCTGCCTGTAGCCGTTGGAGTTGAAAACGGAGTCCGGTTCCCGTAGGAATCCGGGCGGAGTCTTCCTGCAATTAAAGTCGGGGGCGAAGTCCGGCTCCCGTAGGAGTCCGGATGGAGCTTACCAATAGTTGAAGTTGGTGACGGAGCCCGACTCCCGTAGGAATCCGGGCGGAGTCTTCCTTGCGGTTGAAGTTGGGGACGGAGCCCAACTCCCGTAGGAGTCCAGGCGGAGCTTACCAGCAGTTGGAGTTATGGACGGAGCCCGCCTCCCGTAGGAGTCCGGGCGAAGTCTTCCTGCAATTAAAGTCGGGGGCGAAGCCCAGCTCCCGTAGGAGTCCGGGCGGAGCTTACCAGCAGTGGGAGTCGGTGACGGAGCCCGGCTCCCGTAGGAGTCCGAGCGGAGTCTTCCTTGCGGTTGAAGTTGGAGACAGAGCCCGGCTCCCGTAGGAGTCCGGGCGGAGTCTTCCTTGCAGTTGAAGTTGGGGACGGTGCCCAGCTCCCGTAGGAGTCCGGGCGGAGTCTGCCTGCAGCCGTTGGAGTTGAGGACGGAGTTCGGCTCTCGTAGGAATCCGGGTGGAGTCTTCCTGCAATTAAAGTCGGGGGCGAAGTCTGGCTCCCGTAGGAGTCCGGATGGAGCTTACCAGCAGTTGAAGTTGGTGACGGAGCCCGGCTCCCATAGGAGTCCGGGCGGAGTCTTCCTTGCGGTTGAAGTTGGGGATGGAGCCCGACTCCCGTAGGAGTCCGGACGGAGCTTGCCAGCAGTTGGAGTTGGTGACGGAGCGCGGCTCCCGTAGGAGTCCGGGCGGAGTCTTCCTTGCGGTTGAAGTTAGGGACGGAGCCCGGCTCCCGTAGGAGTCCGGGCGGAGTCTGCCTGCAGCCGTTGGAGTTGAGGACGGAGTCCTGCTCCCGTAGGAATCCGGGCGGAGTCTTCCAGTAGTCGAAAGTCGGAGGGGACCTGCAAGGGTCAATCCCGCTGAGAACTTCAGCTGAGGGTATTTTATACCCAACACCAGTCCCCCTACTTTCGAGTTCGAATTTCGAATGATGGAAGTACAGAGAGATTGGCACAGTCGAAGTTATCCCCTCGAATCCTGTGCACGACCGCCCCCAGATATTTTGGCATTAAATGCACACGTGCTGGAGTCTTTTCGAATTGGGGCGATACGAAGCGACCCTTCGAAATTCCCATTGGTACGTTGGCCCAGGTACGGTGCAGTAATGGCTCTGTCAACCATCAGCCACTTTTAGCCGCCTGTCGTGGCGAGTGGGACACGTGTCGAGCGCTGGCCGGTCTGGGGAGATTCACGATCATTATGGCGCCGGATCCCAGGGTCTATTTAAACCCATCCCTCCGCCTTTAGGGGCCCCATTCTGCTCGAGAGTTCCATCAGTATCTGCCCCTTTTTCGAGAGTCCCGATTCTCCTTGGCGTCTTCTTGGGCCATAGGCGTCCTTCGAGTCGTCCCTGTCCTCGCCCCTCTGCATCCTCCAGAGTGATCTAGGTTAGTCCCAGAATCTTCGCTCTTCTCTCTGCCGCTTAGGGGCCTTTTCTTCGCCATTTTCTTCTGTCGCCTTCCTCTGAGTTGGTCTCCTGTGACCTCTCGTCCTTTGTCCTGTCTGTTTTCTTCAGGATCTTTAGAGTCTTCATTCGAAGTTATTTGAAATGTCTTCCGGCTCTTCCACTTCCAGCGGTTCCGGGAGTTCTTCCGCCTTAACCCCCCAGGTTCCTCATTCTGTAGATGAACCTGCATCTGGGGCTGGGCTTCGCCCAATTTTTGCGTCGGGTGCCATTCCATGCTCCCTGACTCCGGATGAACTCCTTCTGATAAGGGTTCAGTATGAAATTCCTCCGGAGTTCGACCTGGAGTTGCCTGGCCCCTCCGACCGGGCTAGCACTCCCCCACCCGATCATTTTTGCTTGTATCAGGAGGCGTTCCATGTCGGGCTCCGGCTTTCGCTTCTGTCCTTTGTTGTCGCCCTCTTCCGCTTCTTAGATATCTCTTTGGCTTCAGTTTCTCCGAATTCTTTTAGGTTTTTGATAGGGTTTCTCTCCCTTTGCCACGTAGTCGAGGTCCAGCCGTCCCTCTCTCTGTTTAGGCATTTCTATACCTTCAAGCGTCATCCTTCGACGAAGGACTGGTGGTATTTCTCTCCTCAGTTCAGCAAGAAGGGGTTGCTGAAAGGTGCCCCTTCTTTAATCTACAACTGGAAGGGAAAATATCTCTTCGTCCACTGCCCGACCCTGAGGCTGGGCCTGCCCCCTTGGGGCTCTCTGAGGGATTCTGTCCGCCGGGCCCCCAGCCTGGGGGAGGATGACCTCCAGGCTACCCGGAAGCTTCTTGACTACTCCGCTCCTTCCCTTCCCAACCTTCTGAGGGAGCAATTTTTGTTCAACATCGGCCTGAGCCCCTAGGATCCTGCGAGTACTCCATCTTTTCCTTTCTCTTCTCTTCTTCCGTCCTTCTTCTTTTTCTTTCTTTTTCTTCTCTTTTCTCTTTTTTCTTCTCTTTCTCTTTCTTTTTTTTTTTTTTTTTTTTTGCATGCTACTCCTTCCTTTTTCACCCCATTATTGACTTCTGATTTTTTTTTTTTTAAGGAATGGACGTCGAAGCAGCACGGATGCTTGCCAGGGGCCTCAAGGCCCACAAAAGAAAGGGTGTCGCGGCCTCCAGATCAGCAAAGAGGGCCAGAGCGGAGGAGACGAGCTAGGCCGCGCCTGTCCAGGCGGCTCCAGCAATCGACGTTCCCTCGGACACTGAACCAACGGCCCCCCGGGCCTCTTCAAGGAGTCCCCCGACTAGGGCCCCCGTTCTGGGGGTCCGCTCTACGGAGGCGCCCGTAGTCAAGAGGGGAAGGAGAAGGAAGTCGGTGGCCCGTAGGGTGAGTGGCCGCCGCACCGCCACTGACGAGTCCCTCGGCTCTGAAGAAGAGCCGGAGAACCCCTTCAATGACAGGGACCTAATCAAGCGGTTGATCAACGGCTGCATTCTGCCTGAGGTCGTCGAGAAGATCGATCGTGCCGATCCCGAGCAGCAGGTTTGGGACTCCCTGGGGTCCTTTCTCGAGGTAAATAAATCTTCGTTTAATTGGTTTTTCGACCCCTGCTCTGATCCCCTAGCCGCCCTTACAGATTGGGCACTAACTCCTCGCCAACATCGAGGCGACGAATCGAGCGAGGAGGGACGCCATCCAGGCGGAGGAGCATCGTCGGGCCGAAGTCGCCCGCCTCAAGGAAAAGGCCGCTGAAGTAGTTGCCCTCCAAGAGGCCCTGGAGAAAGAGAAGTAGGCCTGGGAGGAGGAGAAACAGACCTTGGAGGAGATGGTGAGAACGGCGGAGGCCGGGGTCGCCAATTTGATGGAGCAGATTCCAGTCTTGGTCTCGGAGGCCAGGGGTCTTACGATAGAGGAGTTCAAGGCCTCCGCGGAGATGAGAGACCTGAACGTCCGGTTCGGCCAGGAAGCCTTCATCAAGGGGTTCGAGCTCTACCAGGAAAAGGTGGCCAGGAAATTTCCCGAGCTCGACCTCAGCTTCTTGGGCGAGGAGTCTGAAGATGAGGCTGGGCCTTCTCCTGCCGCTACTGCTGCCGCAACCCCCCTTCCAGGGATGCCGAGCTCTCCAACTCCTGCTTCTGAGGTCTGAGACCACCGATCTTGTAGCTTTCTTTTACTGCAATTTTTTCCTTTCTTTTTGTCTTCAAGAATCATTCAATCAATAAAGTTGAATTTCTCACCGTGGATGGTTTCTCTTCTCCCCCTTCCCCCCTTTTTATTTTTCTTTCTGCAATGAGATGCGCCTTGAAACTTCTGTCTCTTGATGGCAGTGTCCTGCCAAGGCACTTCCCCTGTCCCAGGGGATCCCGCTGAAGTCCACGATCCAGTGGCTGAAGAAGGAGGTTCTTCATGCGACGAGAAGGTCGAAGAAGATGGAAGGCGAGCTTCGTAGGTTAAGGAAGGGTTACTCTGAAGCCACCTCGAAGGCCACCCACTTTCGGAATCTCCACGTGAAGGGGATCATGGAGTATAGCCGGAGGAAGGTGGACTTCGCGAAGGAGCTTGAGGAGTACAAGAAGAGTGCCAGCGATCGAATTTGGGCTCAAGCTGCCAAGATCAGCTCTCTCAGGGCAGAACTGTCAGCTGCACAGGAGAGGATTGGCCAGCTGGAAAGGAGTTCGTCCCGGCTCTTGGCTCGGGCCGACGGTGACTGAGAGTGGTCGAAGAAGGTCTCCGACCTTCAGCAGTAGCTTCAGGACGCCGAGGTGAGCTACGACGTGCATCGGGCCGGTTGGCGCAGGCAGGTGGATGAATATAAAGGGAGACTCAGGGTGGCGGCCGACGAAGTCGCCCGTCTTTAGAAGCAGCTGGCTGACAGGGCTCAGCTTACTTCTGCTCGGGACTCTAATGAACTCCAGTCCCTAAGAAGAACCGTCGAAGGGCTTTCTGTCGTCCTCGAGGAAAGGACGACTGAGCTGCAGCAATTGAAGATCCTACTGGCATACGAGCAGCAGGCCGTCACGGACACAGAGGCGGAATCTGAGGTCCTGAGAAAGAGGCATCGAGAGGCGGAGACCGAAAGCCAGCGACTTCGTCGGGCGCTCCAGGATGCGCTGCTGAAAAAGGGAGAGCTAGAAGAAGAAGTTGAAAATCTGAGGCAGTCCTGGATAAGGGGTGGAGTAGATAATTCTAGGTCGGAAGGAGCAGAGCTTCCCTAGGGCTCTTCTTGGCCTTTTGTCTTTTCATGTATACATTTTCCCTTTTGTTGTTTTGTCTCGCTTTTGTCGTTTTGCTTTTCTTCCTTTGGCCTTCTGGGCTTCATGATGTATATTTCGCAAATAAAATGAAAAGGGGATTTTGTGTTACCTCATCCGCATATTGTATTAAATTATCATCCGCCGAACTTCTCTTATCGTTCGACTTGTCCGACATTGACGTCGTTTGGAGGTGCCCAGTCGTCGATATGCTGGTTTGCTTTCCTCGTCATTCACGACCGCAAGCTCGAGCTTGGCGGTCCGAGCTCTGCGTTACCTCGGAGTCATTGCTATTTTCTTGACCTATGTCGAGAGCCTTCTTAGAGGCCGGGGGTGTTTGGTAGGAACTTCCCGTCTTTGTTGAGACGAGATTCCTTAGGTCTTTGGTGTGGTTTGTCCTTCATCTGTTTCCGACGTAGTTCGTCGCTTTTTCTTTTTAATTTTTCTCCTCTTTTCGGAGTGAGGGCCCTCCCCTTGCTTTTTGCGGGGTTGCGTAGAAGTGTGAAGGTGCCGCTGAGGGGCCTTTCCCCTTCATCCGATCTTGTTGGGCGGTCGGGTTTCGTCACCGTCAGGATGAGGTTCTCCTTCCGTTCCTGACGTAGTCGATTTCAGCTCAGGTTAGGATGAGGTTCTCCTCCTGTTCCCAACGGGGCCGCAGGGGCACAAAAGGGCCATTGCAAGGGTCTCTCCCCCCACCCGGTCTAAAAGAATCGGGCATTCGACTTTGCTCATGTCAGGATGAGGTTCTCCTCCTGTTCCTGACATGGCTGTGGGGGTGCATTAGGGCGTTGTAAGGCCTCTCCCCCCATCCGGTCTAAAAGAACGGGGCCTTTGACTTTGCTCATGTCAGGACGAGGTTCTCCTCCTATTCCTGACATGGCTGTGGGGGCGCATTAGGGCATTGTAAGGCCTCTCCCCCCATCCGGTATAAAAGAATCAGGCCTTCGACTTTGCTCATGTCAGGACTAGGTTCTCCTCCTGTTCCTGACATGGCTGTGGGGATGCATTAGGATGTTGTAAGGCCTCTCCCCCCATCTGGTCTAAAAGAACCGGGCCTTTGACTTTGCTCATATCAGGATGAGGTTCTCCTCCTGTTCCTGACATGGCCGTGGGGGCGCATTAGGGCATCGTAAGGCCTCACCTCCAATCCGATCTCAAGATAATCAGACTTTCATTTTATTTATGTTAGGATGAGGTTCTCCTCCCATTCCTAACATAACCTTGTTTTAATTGTTTGAAGGGGTTATCCCCAGTCGTAACAAATCCATGCCAAATGGGAGGAACGTGCAAAGTCGAAAGGAATTTAGATTCAAGGCAAGGTCGTAAGCGATACATTTACAGGTTTCCCGAGTTTCATGGTCGTGGAAGGTCTGCTCCTCCTTGAGGCCCTCCGATGATAGCGTCGATGGTCCCAATTGGAGGCCGATCTCTGGGCTGCTCCTCCCTCCTTGGCGGTTCATGTTGCGGCAGGGCCCTTGGCCGATCTTCTCTACCCTCAGGCCGGCATCGGATGAACATGTCGAGTCAACCTCGCCGGATGAGCTCCTCGATCTCATCTCGAAGCTGGATGCATTCCTCCGTGTCGAGGCCGTGGTCGCGATGGTAGAGACAGAACTTGTTGGGGTTGCGCTTCCCGGGGTGTGTGCGCATCCTCTCTGGCCTAGGGAGCTGCTCCCTGACCTCCATCAGTACCTGGGTCTTCGAGGCATTGAGGGGGGCGTAGTTACGGAATCTTCCCGATGGAAAACCCCGTCGAACTCTGCGATCCAGACTTCTCTGCCTACATACCCGGGGTGGAGTATGGGCACGCTTGTGCCCAAGAGGGGATCGAGAACGCGGCCGAGCTTCTCTCGACCTTTTTTCGACTGCGGGCTTACTTGAGTCTCCCGCCTGCTGCTCTCTCGCGGTCTCCTCATCTTTCATTTTGAAAGCTTCTTTCGCTCGGGCGTACCCTTCAGCCCGAGCCAACAAATCAGCAAAATCCCTAGGGTACTTCTTCTCCAGGGAGAACAAAAGGTCATTCTTCTGAAGGCCACCCTTCAGAACGGCCATTGCTACCGATTGGTCCAAATTTCGGACCTCCAGCGCTGCGACATTGAAGCGGTTGATGTAGGCCCGAATGGACTCCCCCTCCCTCTGCCTGATATTCATGAGGGACTCCGAGCCCTTCCGGGGGCGCCGGCTGCTGACAAAATGGGCCACGAATTGGTGGCTCATCTGATTGAAGGAAAAGATGGTACCCGACTTCAGCACCAAGTACCAGTTTCTCGCCGCTCCCTTCAAGGTGGATGGGAAGGCCCGGCACAAGATGGTGTCAGGTGCGCCATGAAGCAGCATCATCGTCCGGAAGGCTTCCAGATGATCGATCGGGTCTGAAGTCCCGTCGTAGCTTTCGAATTGGGGGAGTTTGAAGTTTGGCAGGATCGATTTCTGCATGATCATTTGAGAAAAGGGGGGGTCAGTGCAAATATCCTCACCATAAGCGGGGAGAGCGTGGCGGAGTTCCTCGATTTGCCGATTCATTTCCTGGAGCCTCCGATCCAGGAAATCCTCTCGACTTCGGGTCTCGAGGGTCCTCTGGCAGAATGGGGGCAGGGATCTTCTAGGGGTAGAGTCATGATCCGATTGAGGGCTCTCCACCCTCGGGTTCGTCTTCCCGAGAAAGACGGGGCGGCTGGCCCAAGTGGCCCGCCCCACTGTCGGATTCTGGCATTCCGGTGACACCCTTTCCAGATGCACCGATGCTTGCGGCTGCTGCTGCTGCTGCATGGCCTGTACGGCCTCAGTGAGGACTCTGACCTGCTGTGCCAGCAGATCAAATTGCTCCGCACCGACCACCGTCGCCGGAGGAGGAGGAGGCTGGGAAACTGAAGGTGAGGTCGGAGCCTGAGATCTGGCCGTGGAGGCCGTGGATCGTCGTGTGGACGCCTTGCGGGAAGGCATCGGGCAAAGACCAAGTAAAGGAGGGAGGAGAGGACGTCGGAGAAGATGACAAGAGGCGGTCCCGTTGAGCGCTCTTTTAAGAACAAAGGTACTGCGAAGACACAGCCCCTTCCTCTAGCGCCAATCCTGTTGGTGCAAAAATCCGCCTGCGTCGGAGAAGCTGGAGTCGAGGGAGTCGTGGTCGCCACCGGGACCTGCAAAAGAAATCTAAACCGGAGGTGGGGTTGCTCCGGCAAGACCCTCCGACGCTCAAGTCAGCTCTCTGCCTCAACAAGAATGGAGTGCTCGAACGAAAATTTTAGCAGAGTTTCTAGGTAAAAATGAGAGCTTATAGAATAACGTATCTGGGGTTCCCCCTTTTATAGGCGGAGGGGGCAACAAACTGATGGTGATGCCTGTAACCGTCTGGCAGTGGGCCGCCCATAGTCAGAAAAAGTTTGTTGCGGAGAGTAGTGGGGTGGACCCGTGGTTATTACCGGGGTGTGCCACGTGGAGTCTGCCACGAGGAGTGGAGCAGCGTTCGTTGTCGCGACTTGCTAGAGGATAGAAGAATCGTGCGGTATCCATCGCAGGAAGTGGAGCAGGACCATGGCCATTATTACGACCTACCAGGGAGTGATGGAGCTGCGTAGAATCCATCGCAGGAGGTGGAGCAGGGTCATGGAGTGATGGAGCTGCATGGAATTTGCCGCAGGGAATGGAGCAGAATCACGGCTGTTACTGCGGTGCGCCAGGGGGTGAAGGCCTGCCGGCTGAAGTCCGACTGGAGTGTCTGACGGAGAGAGGTAGTTAGCCATCTGTCCGAGAGGAGCTCGGATGGAGTCTTCCTTCAGTCACAACCGGGGGTGAAGTCCGGCTCCCGTAGGAGTCCGGACGGAGCTTACCAGCAGTTAAAGTTGGTGACGGAGCCCAGCTCCCACAGGAGTCCGGGCGGAGTCTTCCTATAATTAAAGTCAAGTGCGAAGTCTGGCTCCCGTAGGAGTCCGGACGGAGCTTACCAGCAGTTGAGGTTGGTGACAGAGCCCGGCTCCAGTAGGAGTCCGGGCAGAGTCTTCCTTGCGGTTGAAATTGGGGACGGAGCCCGGCTCCCGTAGGCGTCCAGGCGGAGTCTTCCTGCAATTAAAGTCAGGTGCGAAGTCTGGCTCCCGTAGGAGTCTGGACGGAGCTTACCAGCAGTTGAAGTTGGTGACGGAGCCCGGCTCCAGTAGGAGTCCAGGCGGAGTCTTCCTTGCGGTTGAAGTTGGGGATGGAGCCCGGCTCCCGTAGGAGTCCGGGCGGAGTCTTCCTTGCAGTTGAAGTTGGGGACGATGCCGGGCTCCCGTAGGAGTCCGGGCGGAGTCTTCCCAGTAGTTGAAATTGGTGACGGAGCCTGACTCCCGTAGGGGTCCGGGTGGAGTCTTCCTTGTGGTTGAAGTTGGGGATGGTGCCCAGCTCCCGTAAGAGTCCGGGCGGAGTCTGCCTGCAGCCGTTGGAGTTGAGGATGGAGTCTGGCTCCCGTAGGAATCCGGATGGAGTCTTCTTGCAATTAAAGTTAGGGGCGAAGTCTGACTCCCGTAGGAGTCCGGACGGAGCTTACCAGCAGTTGAAGTTGGTGACGGAGCCCGGCTCCCGTAGGAGCCCGGGCGGAGTCTTCCTTGCGGTTGAAGTTAGGGATGGAGCCTGACTCCCGTAGGAGTCCATGTTGGGAAATGTGTCCCAAAAAGCCAATCGTCAAGCTGTTGACGGTTGAGCAACCAAGTATTGTAATTGATTTGTTAATAAATAAAATATATTTGGCATCTTCATCATAAGCTTTCATCTTCTAATGAACTCCATTGTTATGATGAAGTCCTTAGGACTATTTAAGTTCGATAAAGAGAGGATTTATCGATTAATCCTTAAAACTGTTCACGACCAAATGATAAGCTGTTAATAAGGACGACAGCTTCTATCGAGCATAGGTCGCTGTAGGCCATATGGATTGGTTGTCCTCTTAACCAAGGAGTGTGGAGACACTGGTATGGCATACAGGTGAGATGTAAGGGTACATCATCATTGAACGTGACCAACTCCAGAGTATTCTGCTGTCGAGAATGTCTCTGATGGGATATAGGTATAAGTGTCCCTTAGACTTGAGATCGCCTCAGTAACTTGCAAGCAACTCACTATGCTTTGGTACTGGACTAACTGAATTTCTAATTCAGAGATGGAAGGCTTTTGGGAACAATCAAGTACTTGCGAAGTCAGAGTGTGATCGAGATGGGATTGACCACTCCAAGAGTTGGAGAAGAATGAGTCGCTGTATTTCAATTTAGCAAAACCTTGGCCAGGGTAATCCATCAGATGGATTTGATATTTTGAAATACAATATGGACAACCTGATCAGAGTTGACAGTGGAACTCTGGGGTGTCCTATGATCATTTTGATCAAGGAGATGAATTATATGAAAACTATATCCGCATGGGTTCTAAGGATGTTGTTCTACACATTCGACCTATCCGATCGTCGGGTACCATTGCTAGATGGTCACTTCGATTGGTATAGAAATTTATTCCTGTACTATCGGTTTAGGTTCGGACCTATGAGGTCACACACATTAGAGTTCATGATCCGATCGGATAGTTGATCAACGATTAAGAATGGTTCTAGGGTTAAATGATCAATACGATTGACATTTAACCCAGTGCAAGTATTGCAGGAGGATCGATTAGCAATTCGATTGCTAATTGGCTTAATTTGATTAAGCCAATGGGCTGAGATTAAGTCTAATTAAATATGATTTAATTAGATTTATTTTGGACTTGATTGGATCAAGTCCAATTGATTTATTAGATAAGCCAAGTGCAAGAAAAAACTAGTCCTAGTTCAACTAGGACTTGGGTCAATCTAATTTTTAATTTGATTAAAAAATTAAATCAGATTTAAATCTAATTTAATCTGATTAAATTAGGTTCTTAATTGGGTTAAGACCTATTTTACAGCCAACCCAGTCCCCCTACTTTCGAGTTTGGATTTCAAATGAAGTATAGAGAAATTTTCACAGCCGAAGTTGCCCCCCTTGATTTTCGTACTCGATTATTTTTAGATATTTTGACGTTTGGCGTATCGGTGCTGGAGTTTTTTCAAATCGAGGCAACCTGAAAAGATTTTTTTGGAATTTTTACTGGAGCGTTGCCCCAGGTACGATGCAATAATGATTCTATCAATCGTCAGCCGTCTGCCACGATGAGTGGGACACGCGGCGGTTGTAGGTCGGCCAAAGGAGATCTGCAATCATTATTGCGCTGGACCTTGAGGTCTATTTAAACCCGTCCCCCTTCTTCAGGGGTTTCACCTTGCCTGAAATTTTTCTTCGATCCCCTTTTCTTCCCTGAGAGCTTCATCCTCCTCCAATGTCCCTCTCGATCTTAGGCATCCTTCAGGTCGACCTTCATCGCCTTCACTGCCCTCCTGTACCTCTCGGACCAGCCTAGGTTACTTCCAGAACCTTTCTTTTTCTTGCTGTTCATCCATTTTTCCTCCTCTACATTCCGCCCGTTCAATTTCTCCACGTGTGCCTTGTTTTCTATTTTTTTCAATTTTTTTGAGATTTTTTGGGATTTTTATTTAATTCAAAATGTCCTCCAACACTTCCTCCTCTAGCAGTTCTAGAAGTTCGTTAGCTCCAGCCCCCTAAAATCTTAGTTCTGTAGATGAACCCGTACTTAGGATCGAACCTCATCCGATCTTTGTACTAGACACCATTCCCAGCTCTTTGACATTAGACGAACTCTAGCTGATTAGGATTCAGTACGGGATTCCTCTAGAGTACGAGCTTGAGCTTCCCGGGCCAACTGACCAGGCTAGCGCCCCTCCCCCTGGCCATTTTTGTTTATACCAGGAAGCCTTCCGCACCGGACTTCGACTTCCACTCCTACCTTTTGTTGTTGCTCTTTTTTACTTTTTAAATATTTCTCTAGTTTCTGTAGCGTCGAACTCCTTTAGGTTTCTGATAGGATTTCTTTCCCTCTGTCATTTAGCTGAAGTTCAGCCAACTCTTTCTTTGTTTAGAAACTTTTATACCTTTAAGCATCACCCTTCGGCAAAAGACTGGTGGTACTTCTCCTCCCAGTTCGGTAGAAAGGGGTTGCTGAAAGGTGCCCCCTCTTCTATCCACAACTGGAAGGAGAGGTACTTCTACGTCCGATGCCTGACCATGATGCTGGGGTTGCCCCCCTAGGGCTCCTTGAGGGACTCCGTCCGTCGGGCTTCTAGCCTAGGAAAGGATGACCTTGAAGCCTCCAATAAACTTAAAATTTATCCAGCTCCTCTCCTCTCCGACCTTCTGAAAGAGCAAATTTTATTCAATGTCGGCCTGAGCCCTCTCAACCCTGCCAGTACTTTTTCTTTCTCAAGTCATTCGCTGCTTTCTCTTTCTCTTATTCTGTTTCTAAGCTATGTCGATCTTTTTTTCTTGCAGACATGGATGCAGACGCAGCTCAGATACTAGCCAAGGGTCTCAAGGCCCACAAGAGGAAAGGCACCGCAATTTCTAGGTCAGTGAAGAAGGCGAGGGTAGAGGAGACAAGCTCGGCCGTGCTTGCCTAGGCGGCCATTATCGGTGATGCCCCCTCCGACATCAAGCCCACAGTCCCCCAAGCTTCTTCAAGAAGCCCTCCAACCAAGGTTCCTGCTCCAGAGTCTCGTCTCGAGGAGGCACCGGGGATCGAAAGGAAGAGAAGAAAGAAGATGGTGGTCTGTAAGATCAGCAGCAGCAGGGCTGCTATTGAAAGGTCCAACAGCTCTGAAGAGGATCTGGGGGAGAATCCCTTCAACAACAGGGATTTGATAAAAAGATTGATCGACGGATGCATTTTGCCCAAGATCATCCACAAGATCGTCCATGCCGATCCTGAACAGCGAGTTTGGGACTCTCTAGGGTCCTTTCTTGAGATAGATCGATTTACTTTTTTCTTCCTTTTGCTTCTTCACTTAATTCATTTCCTAGCTTTCATATTGACTTCCTGGCCACTCTTGCAGATCAGACACCAGCTCATCGCCAACATCGAGGCGATGAAAGATGCAAAGAAGGAAGCAGCCCAGGCGAAGGAAGGCCGCCAGGCTGAGGCTGCCCGTCTTAAGGAGAAGGTTGTCGAAGTCATGAGTCTCCAAGAGGCACTCCAGAAGGAGGAACAAACTTCGACGGATCTGAAGGCTGCTTTGGAGGAGAAAAAAAGGAAGGCAAAGGCCGAGGTCTCCAAGCTGAAGGAGCAGATACCGACCCTAGTCTCAGAGGCAAGGGCCCAAGCAGTGGAGGAGTTCAAGACCACCTCCGAGATGAGGGATCTAAATATCAAGTTTGGCCAAGCCATCTTTATCAAAGGCTTCGAGCTTTGCCAAGAGAAGGTGGTCGGAAAGTTTCTCGAACTCGACCTTCGCTTCCTGGATGAAGCATCCGACGATGAAGCCAGACCTTCTGAAGCTGCTACCGATCTCTCTCTAGCTGGAACCTCTTCAACTACCGCAGCTGCCGTGACCGACCTTCCGGGGGCGCTAAGCTCCTCCACTTCTGCTCCAGAGATCCGAGACCTCTAATTTTGTACCTTTTCTTTGTTACAACTTTTTTTCTTTTTCTCTTGTACTTAAGAATCATTCAATCAATGAAATCGAATTCCTCTTTACAGAGAGCTTCCTTTTTTTTTTTTTGCAATGATTTGCATTGTGACGCTCTTGTTTTCCGACAGCAGTGCCCTGCCGAAGCTCTTTCCCTACTGTAGGAGATTTTTTTGAAGTCTATGATCCGAAATCTGAGAAGAAAAGTTCGTCACCTAACGAAGAAATCAAAGAAGATGGACAATGAACTTCACAGGCTGAGGAAGAGCCATTCGGAAGCCACCGTGGAGGTTACTCACCTTCAGAACCTCCACAGAAAGGACTTCATGGACTACAGCCGGAAGAAGGCCAACTTCGAGAAGGAGCTTGAGGAACTCCAGAAACATGCCAGTGATCGATCTTGGACTCAGGCCTCCAAGATTAGCTCCCTCAAGGTCGAGTTGGTGGTCGCACGAGAGAAGATCGGCCAATTGGAAGGGAGCTCTGTTGGGAAATGTGTCCCAAAAAGCCAATCGTCAAGCTGTTGATGGTTGAGCAACCAAGTATTGTAATTGATTTGTTAATAAATAAAATATATTTGGCATCTTCATCATAAGCTTTCATCTTCTAATGAACTCCGTTGTTATGATGAAGTCCTTAGGACTATTTAAGTTCGATAAAGAGAAGATTTATCGATTAGTCCTTAAAACTGTTCACGATCAAATGATAAGCTGTTAACAAGGACGACAGCTTCTATCGAGCATAGGTCACTGTAGGCCATATGGGTTGGTTGTCCTCTTAACCAAGGAGTGTGGAGACACTGGTATGGCATACAGGTGAGATGTAAGGGTACATCATCATTGAACGTGACCAACTTCAGAGTATTCTGCTGTCGAGAATGTCTCTGATGGGATATAGGTATAAGTGTCCCTTAGACTTGAGATCGCCTCAGTGACTTGCAAACAACTCACTATGCTTTGGTACTGGACTAACTGAATTTTTAATTCAGAGACGGAAGGCTTCTGGACACAGTCAAGTACTTGTGAAGTCAGAGTGTGATCGAGATGGGATTGACCACTCCAAGAGTTGGAGAAGAATGAGTCGCTGTATTTCAATTTAGCAAAACCTTAGCCAGGGTAATCCATCAGATGGATTTGATATTTTGAAATACAATATTGACAACCTGATCAGAGTTGACAGTGAAACTCTGGGGTGTCCTATGATCATTTTGGTCAAGGGGATGAATTATATGAAAACTATATCCGCATGGGTTCTAAGGATGTTGTTCTACACATTCGACCTATCCGGTCGTCGGGTACCATTGCTAGATGGTCACTTCGATAGGCACAGAAATTTATTCCTATGCTACCGGCTTAGGTTCGGACCTATGAGGTCACACACATTAGAGTTCATGATCCGATCGGATGGTTGATCAATGATTAAGAATGGTTCTAGGGTTAAATGATCAATACGATTGACATTTAACCCAGTGCAAGTATTGCAGGAGGATCGATTAGCAATTTGATTGCTAATTAGCTTAATTTGATTAAGCCAATGGGCTGAGATTAAGTCTAATTAAATATGATTTAATTAGATTTATTTTGGACTTGATTGGATCAAGTCCAATTGGTTTATTGGATAAGCCAAGTGCAAGGAAAAACTAGTCCTAGTTCAACTAGGACTTGGGTCAATCTAATTTCTAATTTGATTAGAAAATTAAATCAGATTTAAATCTGATTAAATTAGATTCTTAATTGGGTTAAGATCTATTTTAATTAGGTTGATCTAATTTTGGTTTGATTTGATTTGGGAAACCAAATTAAAACAAGTCATAAGATAGAATCCTAGTAAGACTAGGATTCCACCTTGCGCCACATAAGCCTTCCCCACGCCCTCTCTCTTATTCAACGCCAATCTCCACTTATTTTGTGTGACAAAAGCCCTCTCCCAGGTCTCTCCCACGTTCACAAAAGGTCTCCTCTCTTCTTTCTTACATGGAAGGTGGTTTGGATCAAATCAAAAAGGAATAAGTTTGGATTTCGAATTCTATGAGATAGAGTTTTAGAAATCCAAAACACTTTCAATTTTGTACTGAATTTATCCAAATTTTTTTTGAAATTTTTATGGCTTTTAGGGTACATATTGTGCACCCTTTGCTGGTGATCCATGCATGAAAATATGGAGGAGGTGCTCAAGAGTTGGGCGCCCCTTAACTTGCCATGTTTGGATAAGCCTTGACTAGGTATTTGACCTAGACAAGGACTCTATCATATCTCTCTGTATAAAATGAGTTTCTTCGTGAAATTTTAGGAGAAGATAGAGATTTGAGAGACCTTTGTGCCATCCAAAAATTAGAGAGAAAGACCTTTGGGTCGTGAAGATATAAAAGATACAAGTTAGGGTGTCTAGAGAGAAAAACGTGAAGAAGAAGAGGGTCTTCTTCTAGGATTTTTTGTTTTCATATCTTTTCTCCCTCCATCTTGAGTTTCCTAAGAGTGCCTCAAATCTGAAACTCCTCCTTTTACTTTTCATCTTTGGAAGAGTCCAAATCAAGAAGAAGGAGGCACCTGATCAACCATCAAAGAAGGATCAGCGCAGTACTAGCATACTGTGCTGATTTCCTGAAGCAGGACTTCTGATCGAGATTCGTGGGCTCGTGTGGACGACTCCTAGAGGTCAGACATGTGTGCGGCTTGCAACATCATCCTTAAGCCTGGATCAGCGAGGTTAGAGCGTCTAACTTGCAAGGTAATAGATCTGATCTATTGTTTAATACATACATTAGATGTGGTATAGAAACATGTTGATATGATCAACATGTAGTTCATGCTATATTTATATATTTTAATTTTTGATTTAATGCTATGTAATAATCATGTAATAGGATCTTAGATCTAGGGATTCTCTGATTTTAGAAAATAAATTTTGATTTATTTTAGTCTTCCACTGTATGATCTTGAAAAAGTTTCAAGATCTAACCTTGAAACCCTAGATCTGGTTCCTTCAAGCTCATCCAAGCTTTCAATTCAGGCTGACTACGGCTGAAACTAGTCGAAAAAATTCTCCGACCTCCAGAAGCAGCTATAGGACGTCGAGATGAATTACAACACTCACCGAGTCAGCAGGTGCGGGCAAATAGATAACTAAAGAAGGAGGCTCAAGACGGCGACCGACGAGGTTGCTCGCCTTCAGAAGCAGTTGTCTGAAAGAGCCCAGGTTGTTTTGGTTCAAGGCTCCGACGATCTCCGATCCTTAAGGGGGTCCATGGAAGAACTGTCCGTAGCCCTTGGGAAGGAGAAGGCCAAACTGTAGTGGCTGAAAATTCAGCTGACCTATGAGCAACAGGCAGTCAAGGATGCAGAAGCGGAGTCTGAAGTTTTGAGAAAAAGACTTCGAAAATCGGAGGGCGAAAGCCGGTGGTTTCACCAAATGTATCGGGAGATGCTGTTAAGAAAGAAAAAACTGGAAGAAGAAGTTGAGAACTTAAAGCAATCCCTGATAATGGTGGGAACCAAGAGTTCGAAGTCAGAAGAAGCCGAGCTTCCTTAGAGCTTCCTTTACCTTTTGTTCCATATATTCTATTTTTTCTTGTTGTTGTTGTTTTTTTTTTTTATTTGGCCTTCAAAGGCTTTTGTAATGCTCTCTTTACTAATGAAATAAAAAGAAAATTTTTCATTATCTTGTCTATTCTTGCTTTGAGTTGTCATCTACCGAACTTCTCTTGTCTTTTGTCTTATTCGACGTCGACATTGTTTGAAGGTTCCTGATCATCGCCGTATTGATTCGCCCTTTTCGTTCATGATCGAAGGTCTTTTTGAGGCCATTCAAATTTGATGCTTTCTCCCGGTGTTCGAGCTCGGGGCCCGAACTTCTCGTTACTTTGAGGAAGTCTATTTTCTCCGATTAGTGTTGGGTTCCCCCTTAGAGATCGAGGATTATTGATAAGAGTTCTCTTCCTCATTAAGATGAGGTCCCTTGTGTCTTAGATATAGTTCATTTTTCTCTTATCTCTGGTGTAGCTCATCGCTTTCTCTTTTTCTCTCTCTTTTTTTTTTTCATGTTTGGGTGAGGATTTTTTCTCTGCTCCTAACGGGGTTGTAGGGGTATAGAGGAGCCATTGAGAAAGCTTTTCCCCTCATCTGGTCTTAAACGATCAGGTCTTCATTTGTGTCAGGACGAGGTTCTCCTCCTGTTTCCGACATAGTTAATTTCAGCTCATGTTAGGACGAAAGGCTGTAGGGGCACATAAGGGCAGTTGCGAGAGCCTCACTTCGCTCATGTTAGGATGGGGTTCTCTCTCTATTCCTAACATGGCTGTGAGGGTGCATAAGGGCCGTTACGAGGGCGTCACTTCACTCATGTTAGGATGGAGTTCTCCCCCTGTTCCTAACATGACTGTGGGGGCGCATAAGGGTCGTTGCGAGGGCCTCTCCCCCCATCTGATCTCTTAATAATCGGGCCTTCGACTTTGCTCATGTTAGGACGAGGTTCTCCTCTTGTTTCTAACATAGCTGTGGGGGCGCATAAGGGCCGTTGTGAGGGCCTCTCCCCCCATCCGGTCTCTTAATAACCGAGCCTTCGACTTTGCTCATGTTAGGATGAGGTTCTCCCCCTGTTCCTAACATGGCTGTGGGGGTGCATAAGGACCATTGCGAGGGCCTCTCCCCCCATTCGGTCTTTTAATAATCGGATCTTCGACTTTGCTTATGTTAGGATGAGGTTCTCCTCCTATTCCTAACATAACTGTGGGGGTACATAAGGATCGTTGTGAGGGCCTCTCCCCCCATCCGATCTCTTAATAATCGGGTCTTTGACTTTGCTCATGTTATGACGAGGTTCTCCTCCTATTCCTAATATGGCTGTGGGGGTGCATAAGGGCCGTTGTGAGGGCCTCTCCTCCCATCTGATCTCTTAATAACTGGACCTTCGACTTTGCTCATGTTAGGATGAGGTTCTCCTCCTGTTCCTAACATGGCTGTGGGGATGCATAAGGGCCGTTGCGAGGGCCTCTCCTCCCATCCGATCTCTTAATAACCGGGCCTTCGACTTTGCTCATGTTAGAACGAGGTTCTCTTCCTGTTCCTAACATGACTGTGGGGGCGCATAAGGACCGTTATGAGGACCTCTCCCCCCATCCGGTCTCTTAATAACCAGGCCTTCGTTTGTGTCGGGACGAGGTTCTCCTCTTGTTCCTGACATGCTTAGTTTCGATTGTCTGAAGGAGCTACTCCTTGTCATTATAAGCTCATGCTAAAAGAAAGGATATGCGAATGTGAAACTTTTATTTAAGGCAGAGTTATCGGTAATACATTTATAAATTTTTCGAATTCCATGGTCGCGGAAGGTCTGCTCCTCTGAGCTCTTTTAGATAGTATGTTTCGGACTGGACTACCTCCCTGACTTCATACGGGCCTTCCCAGTTTGGGGCAAGTTTTTCTTGGTTCTGAAGTTATGAAACAGTGACTCGTCAAAGTATTAAGTCCCCCACTCTGAAGGCTTTGCTCTTGATCCGAAAATTATAGTAGCGGGCTACTTTCTGCTTGTAGGCTGCCATCCGAACTTGAGCTGTCTCCTGCTTTTCTTCTAACAAGTCGAGGTTGGCCTTGAGATCCTGTGAGTTGTGCTGCTCGTCAAATGCCATGACTCGTGCTGACAGAAGCTTGAGTTCAATCGGGATAACGGCTTCTATTTCGAAGGCTAAGGCAAAGGGGGTCTCCCCCGTGGGCAGTCTTTGGATAGTTCGGTATGCCCATAATACATGATAAAGCTCGTCTGCCCAAGTTTCCTTTGCTTTTTCAAGTCTCGCCTTGATTCCTTGCAACAGAGTCCTGTTGGTCATTTCAACTTCACCATTTGCCTGCAGATGGGCTACTGACGTGAAGCTATGGAAGATGTTTAAGTCTTCACAAAATTTAGCAAACCTTGCTCCAGCAAATTATCGTCCATTATCAGTAATGAGAGTTCTGGATAAACCGAACCTACAAATGATTGACTTCCAGATGAAGTCCTGCACTTTAGCTCCTGTGATTTTTGTCAAAGGTTCGGCTTCAACCCACTTGGTGAAGTAGTCAATTGCCACCAGGAGGAACTTCCGCTGCCCGGACGCCATTGGAAAGGTCCAAGGATATCCATCCCCCATTGTGCAAACGGCCATGGGGCACTCAAAGGTGTAAGTTCGGAGGTGGGCTGTCTTTGGATATTCGCATATCTCTGACACCGATCACACTTTCTGATATATTCAATAGAGTCATGGTACATTGTAGGCCAGTAATAACCTTGTTGGAGTAGTTTGTGGGATAAAAATCTGACCTCCAGGTGACTTTCGCAGACTCCTTCATGTACCTCCCACAAGGCAAAGTCGGCTTCAGAAGGCCGAAGATATTTTAGGAGCGGCAAAGAGTATGACCTCTTGTATAGCTTGCCCTCATAAAGGATATATCGGGAGGCCTGGTTTCTAAGCTTCCGAGCTTCTTTTGCATCATGAGAAAGAACCCCGTCTTTGAGGTATGCGACCAGTGGGTCAATCCAACTGGATTCATGACTGATCTCCATTACAAGCTACGGTTCTTCCGTACTTAGACATTTCAGAACTTCGAAGAGGACTTCTTTGGGTAGTTCAGCCGGAGCCAGTGTAGCCAACTTAGAGAGAAGATCAGCCCTGGTATTTTCTACTCTTGGAATCTGCTTGATGTCAAAGCTGCCAAAGGCAGGAATGATCTCTTTTACCTTTTCGAGATACTTGGCCATACTGTCCTCCCGAGCTTCATAGCTTCCGCTGACTTATCCCACCATCAATTGGGAGTCATTGTAGACTTGGAGCCGATCTACTTCTAATTCTTTGGCGATCTTCAGTCCTGCAATCAGAGCTTCATATTCTACTCCATTATTTATCACAGGAAATTTGAAGCGCAGCGCATACTCCATGATAATTCCTTCCGAATTGACCAAGATCAGGCCTGCGCCCGCGCCTGACATGTTGGAGGAACCGTCCACATAGAGGGCCCAAAAACCATCAGGGAGATCTGTTCTTTTCTCAGGGGAGTTCGGCTAGAGCCCTGGATTGTCAGCTTCACCTCGTTCAAGTTCGGCTTCTTCCGAGATAGTGCATTCCACTATGAAGTCTGCTAATATCTGAGCTTTTATCGTCGATCGAGGTTGATAGTTGATGTCGAATTCTGTGAGCTCGATCGTCCATTTCGCTATCCTTCCGAAAGCATCCGCTCGATGCAGAATTGCCTTAATCGGCTGGTCGGTGAGCAGTGTTATGGTGTGCCCTTGAAAGTAAGGTCGGAGCCTTCGGGCTACAATCAACAGGACGTAAGTTAGTTTCTCTAATTTAGTATACCTGATTTCGGTGTCTCTCAATACTCGACTTATGTAATAGATCGACCGTTGAATTTTTGCTTCTTCCTTAACCAAAACTGCTGCGAGAGCCACAGGGGAGACCGTTAGATACAGAAACAATTCCTTTCCAGGTTCGAGCTTTGCCAATAGCGGAGGTGAGCTGAGGTAGTTCTTTAATTCTTCGAATGCTCACTGATATTTATTGGTCCAACAGAAGTTCTTCGGCTGCTTGAGAGTTTGAAAGAAGGGTAGGCACCGTTCGGCCGACCTTGAGATGAAGTGATTCAGAGCTGCTACTCTCTCAGTAAGGTGCTGAACTTCCTTTATTGACTTCGGGGTGGTCATTTCTTGGATGGCATGAATCTTTTTCGGATTTACTTCGATCTCGCACCCTGATACCATAAAGCCTAAGAATTTCCTTGAGGTTACTCCAAAAGCATACTTGATTGGGTTCAGCTTCTTCTTATATTTTCGGAGGGTGCTGAAGGTTTCCTCAAGGTCGGTGATGTGGTTCATTGAGGATTTACTTTTTACAAGCATGTCATCCACATAGACCTCCATGTTGCGGCCGATCTGCTCTTTGAAGATCTTGTTCACCAGTCGTTGATAGGTCGCCCCTGTATTTTTGAGGCCGAAAGGCATAACCCTGTAATAGTAAAGACCACGGTTAGTGATAAAAGTAGTCTTTTCTTCATCCTCTGGTGCCATCCTGACTTGATTGTAACCGGAGAATGCATCTATGAAAGCGAGAAGCTCGTGGCTTGAGGTTGCATCCACTAATTGATCAATTCTGGGCAGAGGGTAACTGTCCTTTGGGCAAGCTTTATTCAGCTTTTTGAAGTCTATACACATCCTCCACTTGCCGTTCACCTTCTTGATGAGAAACACATTGGAGACCCAATTCGGATAGCTGACTTCTCTAATGAACTCGGCTTTCAGGAGTTTATCAACTTTCTCAGCTATTGTCTTCTGCCTTTCTAGTGCATGACCTTGGATTTTTTCCTTCATCAGCCGATGTTTGGGATCAACAGCTAGACGGTGTTCCATGACTTCCGCATCAATCTCCGGCATGTCCGTCGGTATCCAAGAAAATTTTCAGAGTAAAAATTTTGGAGGAATTATCTCAAAGAGTTGGTGTCCTGATCATAACCCTGTGCGGATTACCGTTGGAGGGCGAATAATTGGGTGCCTGGTGGAGGTTCTGTCGGAATTTGGATTAAGTGTCGTAGGTATTCTTCTATAGCTTGAATTTAATTTTAAATTTATATTATATATGATAGTTAATCATCAAGGAGATGCTGGTTTAAGAGTTTTATACTTAAAATTCTTAATTTAAATTTTGAAATCTATTATGCTTTCACTGTGCATGCCCATCCTAAAATCTTACATCACCATATCCAGAACACCCCACACAAGGATCAAAGAACTAAGTTAGGTAGTGAACCAAAATATGGATCCAAGTACATAAGGTAGTATAGTGACCTCAGGTATAAGGATCATTTACACAACTCCCACTAGAGAATCATCAGTTGATATGTAAATAAAACTCCATCTGATATTCTCTCATAGGTCAATTCAGTAAACTCATTCTCTAATGAGCACCCATATCTTTGTATTAGTGTCATCACATAAGTAATTATGAGATCAACCATCCTTATTTCTGAGCATATATAGGACATGCCAGTCTTACTGGTATCATTGATCTCCAACTCAATGTACCAAAGATTAGGAATGTTTTAGATCAGGGCTATCGAAGAATTAGAGCTCACTGATGTGATCTCATCACGACCCTAAAATCATTGTCCAGACCTATGGGGTTCATTATAATCTTAAAAAATAATAAGATGCAGCATATAATGAATCAAAAATATCTATTTTATTAATATAAATATCAATTACATGAGTCTAGAAGATAAATTACAATATGTTGGACCTCATGTGGTGCTCCTAAGGCTTAGGAGATCAAGGCTAAGGTTAAGGTCCAAAGTCCATGAGGTGCTTATGGGGTTTCTAGGGCTAGTTTGGGTCCTAGGATGAAAGACTGTCAGCCTTTCAGATCTTGAGGTCGAGAAATTTTAGACCTTGAGGGGCTAACTTGATTTGGGCTAGATTTGAATCTTAGATAGATGAGATTTGTTCAAATCATGAGTGTACATGGGTTTAGATTAGTACAAATCTCATATCAAGTTAGCCAAGGGAGTTTTGTGGTTGGGTCATATTGATCTTGTATAAATATCTTTGTATTTAGGATTTGTAAGAAGGGTTCAATCAATCAAATCATTTTCTCTCAGAACTCTCTCTCTTCCTTCCTTTCCTCCTCTCTCTCTAGTCTTCTCCACGCCCTAGAACCAAGAAACCTAGGGTTTCTTGGCCGCCAACCCAAAAAGGAAAGAAAGGAACTAGCGCTACCTTTTTTGCACGCTCCTGTTTTGAGCACCCCCTCTTAGCCATCCAAGAAGAGTTTCAGATCTTAATTTTTTGGTTTTGGAGGCTTCATCAAGTGTGCTTTTAGGTCCTAAAAGGTAGATTTCAGATCTAGTGGAGAAGAGGTTCAAATCGAAGAAAGAAATCCTACCAATAGGATTTACAAGGCTGCTGCAACCAGAAAGGCTGTTCTTCTTCAATTTGTTTCATCTCCTTCCAGGGAGTTTTCTTTATTGATCTCCTAGTGGAAGGTACTCCACACATCTGGAAATGTGGCACAATAAGTGGTATCAGAGTCCGTGTTGCATGGAGGGAGAACGAGACATCAGAAGGTGAAGATCTTCAAAGGCTGAAATTTTAGTAAGATCCCTGTCAAGGTATTTCTCAAATTTCTTGGAGTTTTCTATTGTGATTTGGTTTGGATCTAGCCATGGCAAGCAACATGAAGGTCGATTTTGAGAAGTTTGATGGGAAAAAAAACTTTTCTATGTGAAAAGTTAGGGTTGAAGATCTCTTGGTTCAGACAGATAGAGATCAGGCATCGGAGGAGAAGCCTGAAAGGATGTCGGATCATCAATGGATGTCCTTAGAGAAGAAGGCTTATTCGGTAATTAGAGGATGTTTGGCAGATGCAGCTCTCTATTCGATGTTAGAGGAGAAGATCCTGAATGATTTATGGTCGAAGTTGCACACCATGTATATGAAAAAAATATGTGCAACAAGCTGATGTTGAAGAAGAGATTGTACAGCCTTCGGATGCAGGAAAGCGGAGATGTTTTGGGTTACATCCAGAGGTTTGACCAGATATGCAATGAGTTGTTGAACATCAGGATGAAGATGGAGGAGAAAGATAGATCTCTATTATTGCTATGCTCGCTGCTCCCTTCCTATGATCTATTGGTGACGACACTGTTGTATGGCAAGGAGACTCTGGAGTATGAAGACATGGTCTCAGTGCTGCGCTCCAATGAATAGCGGGAAAAGATGACTAAGGATGGAGCTCCCTAGGAGGGCTTGGCCATGGGGGAGTGGTCAGGAAGAGGAAACGAAAGGGGCAAGTCAAGGGGACGATCAAAGTCTCAAAAGAGTAGAAGCAAGAAAGAGGCTCGGTGCTACAAGTGCAATGAGATTGGGCACTTCAAGTGAGATTGCCCACAGTGGAAGAGCAAGAAGGGAGACAAGGGAGGATCTGATGTACTGAGTACGATGGCTAATCAAGAGGTGGAGGATGACCTCTTGGTGGTATCTGATGGTCACAGGTGATACACAGATGTATGGACCCTAGATTCAGCCTGTTCGCATCACTACACCTCAAATCGATCTTGGTTCATGACATACATCAAGATTGATGAGGGGACCGTGACACTCGAAAATGATCACCCATGTAAGATTGCTGGTATAGGGAGCATTCGGGTGAGGATATTTGATGGGATGGTGCAGACTCTCATAAATGTGAAGCACATCCCAGAATTAAAGAAGAATCTGGTGTCACTGGGCTATTTGAAGCGGAGCGACTTCAGCTTTAGCAGTCGTGCCAGAAGTGGAGTCTTGAACATCTCAAATGGAGCTATGGTGGTGATGAGAGGTAGAAAGATGGAGAATAATCTCTACAAATTGGAAGGATCTGTGATGACCAGAGAATCTGATGCAGCAGCTGCAGCACAGGATTAGCAGGGGGCTCATCGGTGTGGCACTACCGCCTAAGCCACATGGGTGATCATGGAATGAAGGAGCTGAGTAAGCATGATCTGATTTCAGATTTGGATGGAGGTATTTTAGAGGTATGAGAGCCATGCCAGATGGAAAAATAGAAGAGAGTGCAGTTTGCTAGCAGTTCAGCCTGCAGTGCAGTCCCACTGGAACTAGATCACACTGATGTGTGCGGACCGACCCTGATTTTAGCCAGAAATGGGGTAAGATACTTCTTGATCTTTATAAATGATTTCTCAAGGAAGGTAAGGGTTTACTTCATGAAGAAAAAATTAGAAGTCTTCACCAAATTCAAGGTGTGGAAAGCTGAGGTGGAGAAGGAGACAGGTCGAAGCTTGAAGTGTCTACGGTCCGACGATGGCGGAGAGTACACCAGCAGGGAGTTTCATATTTTTTGTAAGGAATGCGGCATCAAAAGATACTTCTCCGTGAGAGGGACTCCTCAACAAAATGGAGAGGCCGAGAGGATCAACAGAACCATTTTAAAAAAGACACGGTGCATGAGGTTGCAGGCAGGGCTTCCTAAGACACTCTGGATTGATACAGTGGATGCAGCCTGCTATTTGGTGAATCAGTCACCTCACATAAGAATAGATGATGGTATTCCAAAGGAGAAATGATCTAAAAGGAGGACTGGGCTGAGCCATCTAAGGGTGATTGGGTGCATGACATATGTGCACATCGGTACTGATGAGCGGACCAAATTGGATGTCAGGTCACCGAAGATGGTATTCTTGGAGTATCCATAAGGAATTAAGGGATACCGACTGTGGGATCTCTTGGAGAAGAAGGTCATCATCAGTAGGGATGTCACCTTAGATGAAAATTCAGTTCTCCAAAGGTGAGATGGCATGGAGGAGTAGCAAGAGCAGCAGGAGATCCAGCAGGGCAGCATTGGATAACTTACATCTTATTCTCTTTTGCCTCTTGCAGGTGCATCAGAAGAACTTGGTATTCAAGTGGAGTACTCTTTAGATGTGTCTCCACAGGTGGAGAGAGCTCAGATAGGTGATAGAAGCCAAGAGGTCCAGCAGGAGCAAGCTGGACCTAGGATGGACATCGAGGTTGCACTGTACAAGCCCAAAAAGAATGTTAGGCAATCGAAATAATATGACTTTGAGGAGATGTTGTCATATGCCCTGGTGACAACGAATGGAGACCCTTACACTTATGAGGAGGCCATGAAGTGCCAAGACAGAGAGAGGTGGGTCCAAGCAATGTTTGAGGAGATGCAGTCTCTCCATAAGAACGAGATGTGGCAATTAGTGTAGTTGCCACAAGAGAAGAAATCTATTGGTTGCAAATGGATTTACCAATGCAAGGAGGAGCCTTTGGAGCATGGAGGTATTAGGTATAAGGTGAGGCGAGTGGCCAAAGGATACTCCCAGAAGGAAGGCATCGACTTCAGCGAGGTTTTCTCTCCTATCGTCAGACATACTTCCATCAGGATGTTGCTGAGCATCGTAGTAGCTCATGACTTGGAGTTGGAGCAGATGGATGTCAAGATGGTATTCCTCCATGGCCATCTGGAGGAGAGCATCTATATGGAGTAGCCATCGGGGTTCCAAGAGCCAGGAGCAGAAGGAAAGGTCTGTTTGCTGCAGAAATCGTTGTACGGACTGAAGCAATCATCGAGGTAATGGTACAAGCGATTTGATTCCTATGTGAGGAGCATCAGACTTTTCAAGTGTGAGTATGACTCTTATGTTTATGTTCGATCTTTAGAAGATGGGTCTAAAGTGTTTCTACTCTTGTATGTGGATAACATGCTTATAGTATGCAAGAGTAAGAAGGTTGTGCAGGAACTGAAGGCAGCCTTGTCTCAGGAGTTCGAGATGAAGGATTTAGAGCCTACGAGGAAGATTTTAGGCATGAAAATTTTCAGAAATCGAGCCAAGAAGGTGCTGCATTTATCTCAAAGAGGCTACATCAAGAAGGTCTTGGAGAGGTTCAAGATGAAGAAAGTAAAACCGACGGAGCTGTCACTTGCCGGACACTTCAGACTCTCAAAGATGATGTCGCTACAGACTGAGATGGAGGCTCAGGAGATGGAGAGTGCCATATGCCTTTGGTTTGAAAAGCCTTATGTACGTCATGGTGTGTGTAGGTCAGATATCACCCACGCAGTGAGCCAGGTCAGCAGATTCATGGCACAGCCTGGCAGGGAGCACTGGCGAGCACTGAAGGAGATCTTTAGATACTCTGTGGGTATTGTTGGAGTCGGCATCTACTACAGAAAGTGAGGAGGTGCTGAAGGACTCTCCAACATATCCAAAGAGGCTCAGGGGCTAATAGGAGGGTTTGTAGATGCTGATTTTGGTGCAAATATGAACACTCAGTGATCTACAACAAGTTTTGTATTCAGCCTGTTTGGAGGTCTAATTTCATGGAGATCATGCTTGTAGCCCATCACGGCCTTATCGACCACTGAGGTGGAGTATATTGGCATTACGGAGGCAGCGAAAGAGGCCCTATGGTTGAAGGGTTTGGCATTGGAGATGGACCTTGCACAGGAGGTCGTCAGGGTGCACTGTGATGATCAGATTGCACTGTTACTTACACAGAACTCTGTCTACCATGCGAGAACGAAGCACATCGATATTAGATATCACCGGATCAGAGAGCTTGTGGAAGAAGATGAGGTGGAGCTGGTGAAGATCCACACCAAAGAGAATCCAACAGATGCACTGATGAAGGTTCTTCCACGGGATAGCTTTCAAAGATGTGTGACACGATGTGCTTGATGGACAGGATGAAGTTGGCTGAGGCCTCGGGACACCAAGGTGGAGATTGTTAGGCCTCATGTGGTGCTCCCAAGGCTCGAGGGACCAAAGCTAAGGCCAAGGTCCAAAGTTCATGAGGTGCTCATGGGGTTTCTAGGACTAGTTTGGGTCCTAGGATGAAAGATTGTTAGCCTTTCAGGTCTTGAGGTCCAAAAATTTTGAGCCTTGAGGGGCTAACTTGTTTTGGGTTAGATTTGAGTCCTAGGTAGATGAGATTTGTTCAAATCATGGGTGTACATGGGTTTGGGTTAGCACAAATCTCATATCAAGTTAGCCAAGAGAGTTTTGTGGTTAGGTTACATTGACCTTATATAAATACCTTTATATTTAAGGTTTGTAAGAAGAGTTCCATCAATCAAATCATTTTTTTCTCAAAACTCTCTCTCTCTTCCTTCCTTTCCCCCTCTCTCTGGTCTTCTCCATGCCCTAGAACCAAGAAACCTAGGGTTTCTTGGCTGCCAACCCAAAAAAGAAAGAAAGGAACCAGCGCTGCCTTTTTTGCATGCCCCTATTTTGAGTACCCCCTCTTGGCTGCCCAAGAGGAGTTTCTGTTGCCCAGCTATGCAACCCAAGAGGGGGGGTGAATTAGGTTTCTAAAAATTTTAAACTTAACTTATACCTTATGAAGATTGTTTAACAATAGCAAGATAAATAAGGAGAGTATAGTTGATTCAAGGCTAATGGTTAAATGCAAGAATGCAAGAGAATAAAGAAGTTCTAAAAGGAGAGCAATTAAGCACGACACAAACAAGAGGATTTATAGTGGTTCGGTGCCAACCTTGCACCTACATCCACTCTCCAAGCTCCTACTTGAGAATTTCAATCCACTAACTTGTATTCAACTTGAATACACTTGTCAGAACCTCCGACTCTAGCTATCCCAAGCTAGTCCACTTATTTTTTGGGTACAAGCCAACCCAATACAATCCGATTCAAGGTTCCGATCAACCTTCCCATGTTTTAGAACCCTTTCAAAACAAAAACAATAACTCAAAAGGAGTATTACAATTAATAGCACAGAAAATACAAAAGAAGCTCCTTTAATGAGCGAATGAGGCTTTAAATACATTTTACTCAAATAGATGAAAGCTCTTTCCGATTTCCTCAAGGGGGTTGGAGACTTGAATGAGCACTTGAGGAGTTGGTGAACTTGAATTAAAAGCTTCTTGAATGCTTTGAGTGGGCTCTTTCTTAGGGCTGAAAAGTATGCTTGAAATCCTCTTTTGAAACCCTTTTCTTTTTCTCTATCTTTCTTTCTTATTATTGATTTCCACCTTTAAGTCCCTTTATATATCTTCAAATAATGGTGGAGAGTAATCTGAGCTGAAATAGAGCCGTTAGATCATATTAAATGAGTATTAAATGCACTTAAAATGGGTTAAAAACTAGCCGTTGCAGAATTTTTTCGTCACAGAGGTCGACTCATGCTCATGGGTCGACTCATGGGGTCGACCTCTGTGAAAAATAGCAGAAAATAATGGTTCTATAATTGTAGCCTAAAAACAACAGAGGTCGACTCATGGGGTCGACTCATACCTGGGGGTCGACCCATGGGGTCGACTCACAGACTGTGCCAGCCAAAAAATTCTGTGTGCCATTCAGCCCTTTGTGCCATGGTCTACTCATGGGGTCGACTCAATTTTACAAACATGAATATCTTTCAAAATACACATCCAAAAATTATAAAATTTTCTCCAATGGATCATAAATTTTCTGTTCTTGCTCTTGATGCTTTCAAATCAAAATTTGGTAAAATTATGATTTTGCCCCTGAAATACAATAAGTCTTTTTCAAGCGAAAATCATTAGTAACCCCCTCAAATGCTTTATAATCATCAAAATCAATTCAAGGAGCAACAATCTCCCCCTTTTTGATGATGACAAAATACTTGAGCAAAAGCATATATAAAGAATTGAACATAAATTTCAAATTTATGAAGATGTATTATTTAAATATTATAGCCAAGTATTGAAATGAAATGCATCATAAGTAGTTTGAAGATAAATGTGAAATTTGCTACCAATTTGAAAATTGCTTATAAATGCATTTGCTTGGAAAGAAGAGCTGATTTGGATTCTTTGGCATATGACATATATGCCCATTTACTTATATTGCTCATTTGCCTAACAATTTGCTTATTGCTCATTTGCTTATTTGCTTTTGATTCTTTACTCCCCCTTTTTGACAGCATCAACAAAGATTCTCTACTTCTCCTGATATGTTGCTTAAATTTTTTTTTAAGGACATATTTTTTATTCCTTCTTTTTGATGGGATCAATTTTAGTTCTCTAGCTTCCTTCTTTAATTGCTTATTGCTTTACCATTTTGTATTGCTTATTGCTTTACTCCCCCTTAATATAGCAATCATAAAAGATATATCAATTTGCTCATTTAAAAGATATTGCTATTCAAGTTTTTCACAATTTAAAAGTAATTCAAGTGGATCACATTTAGAGATATTCATTGAAAGTCAAAGTGTATATATATATATATATCCAAAAGATGAGTGAGTACAAAGATGGTTCAATACATAGATGTTGACTTAGAATACAAAAGACATGGATAGAGACTATCCAAAAATCAAACAGTCAACATTGCATTACATATCCTAAACAAAAACTAAAGAAAAGACTAACTACACAGGATCTAGTAGAGATCATGACTGGATGGATCAGAGTCAGATGAATCGGAGATGGGATGAGGAGATGAAGGATCACGACCAAGGGCTCGACCTCGACCCCGTCTGCCTCTGTCACGGGTGGAGGTGCCGGCACGAGTGGACGGGTGAGAAGATCTTGAAGGCTGAGAAGCAAAAGACTGAGCTACAAGAGAGAGTCTGATGGTGTCCAGAAGGTTTAAAGCTCTCGAAACAGACTATAGCAGTGCAGTGAACTAGGTGGAAGCATGCTCACTAGAGCCTCTGATCTCTCTCCTCAGAAAGTCAAATCCGCTCTCCAAGACTCCTCTAAGTCTGGCTGCCTCCGCAGATAGGTCTGAGACCTCAGTGATGTCTCCATGTGGCTATGGGTGGGCTAGAACCAGTACTTGCCTCTGCAAGTCGAATACTCTGACAGTCAGTCTCACCACACAACCCTCAAGCTACTCGATGCGAACTGACTGATCAGAAATCATCTGGAACACAGTGGAGATGTGGGGGATCAGTGTCTGATCAGATATATCATGAAATGTTGATCCCTGAGCAGAAGCTGAAGTACCCATCTGATGAGATAGTATAGAAGCTACGCGTTGAGATATCATCTCTATCTGGTCGTCAGCCAATCTGATCTCTGAGGGAAGTGCTCTGCTGTCTGGCTGCTGGACTGGAGTGTGCTTCCTCGTAGACTCTGATGGCCTAACCTCATGGTCAGAAACAAACTGAATGTCTGGAGATACAGCCCTATGATCATGGAGAGGTGATGAAGGACCTTCCTCCTCAGCTCTGTCCTCAGCTCTCTCTTCCACACCTTTAGTCCAACCACCATCAATCTTAGTAAATCCCATGCGGTGCAAAATATGGCGGTTGATGGTGTCAGAGTGAGAAAGCCTAGCTACTGTCTCCCCCTCAAAGCTAACTCCAAACCTCCTAAATACTAAAGTGAGGGCCATACCGAAAGGTAGATGTGCCTTGGATCTATTCAGGGTTTCTCTCATAGCCTCAATCATTAATGCTGGGAGGTTCAGGGGGGTTTGGGTAATCACATGAAACATAATGCAGATATCTCAACCAGAGAGAAGATCATGTCTACCACTTCTAGGGAAGAATAACTTAGTTACCATTTGATGTAGTATCCTCATCTCAATGGAAAAGATCTTGGCTTCTAATTTGTTTAGGCTTCCCGAGAAGGTTCTTCCTAGAATCACATTAATACCCTCCTCCTTAACTGGGAGTTCCATGTTTGAGTATCCCTCACAGGGTAAATGAAGAATTTCTCCCAAAAGCATAGGATCTAGACTGATTTCTATATCCTTTACAGTGGATCTTACTGTTTCATTGCCATAGCTCAAGTTCAGATAAAATTTTCTAACCAGATCCACATAGGTATTTTCTTTAAGTGAGCAGTAGAATTTCCAATCTTGATCCTTGATTTTTGATCCGATAGGGAACCCCTCCTTTTCAAAAAATCTGAAATCTATGTTTTTGTCGGGTTCTACCTTCCTATCAGATAAGGGAATCTTACTGGGGCTTATTGGAGACCGAGAAGTAGCTGGAGCAGATGCCGGAGCAGGGATTGAAGCTGATGAGGTCTCGGTTGCCTATCTCTTCCGGCGCATACCCTCTTCCAACCCGCGGACCGATTTTCTTCTTTGTGGGAGCTTCATTTTCGGAGCCATTTGCACTGACGAGACTAGCACGGAGCTTGGGAGAGCAAATGTGAAGGTGAGATGAAGGATTTCTAGTGGAAGGATAGGGATTTTTGGAGTGATACCCCGATTTGGAAGAGACGGATAGAATCTAGGGCACGTTCAAACCGCTCCAAATGAAGAGGGAGGAGGGGAGGAACTTGGTTCCTAAGGATCGATTTGAGGTGTAAGAGGCGGTGGGAGAAGAGTCTTAAGGGAAAACTTGGGTTTGGAGAAGAAGAGACTGGGACCTATGGCTTAGAGGAAGGAAGAAGATGGTGTGTCGGGTTGGCTCAAGGAGTGATTTCCAACAAAAGGAGAGCACCCATGGGTTTTAGCTAAAAATTACAAGTTTGCCCTAGGGTCGACCCTGTGGGTCGACTCGAGGCACAGAGAAATTCAGAAAAATGATGAAATAATTTTCAAAAAATTTGAAACATTAGGAGAAGGATATTTACTCAAAGATTAATTATGAGAATGATAATTTTGAGCTTTTAAACCCAAGAAAAATGATGAGAATTAAGTTCAAAGAGTTTTTGACATTGATCCCTTGAGATCAGTGAGACATTTAAGCAGATGGATCAAGGATTCCTAGTTCTCTCCTAATTTCACAAAATCTATCTTCACTTAGGGCCTTTGTAAAGATGTCGGCTAATTATTTTTTAGTACAAACATAGTCAAAAATTATGTCTTTATTTTGAACAGTTCTCTTATGAAATGATGCCTGATTTCAATATGTTTAGATCTAGAATGCTGAATTAGATTTTTAGTGAGATTTATAGCACTAGTGTTATCACATCTTATGGGTGTTTCATTAAGTTTGATACCAAAGTCTTCGAGTTATTGCTTAATCCACAAGATTTGAGCACAACAACTTCCGACTGCAATGTATTCGGCCTCGGCCGTAGACAGTGCTACCGAATTTTATTTCTTGCTAAACCAGGAGATTAGGTTAACTCCAAAAAATTGACAAGTTCCACTAGTACTTTTTCTATCTAATCTACATCCAGCAAAATCAGCATCTGAATATCCTATTAAGTCAATTAATGAGTCCTTAGAGTACCATAATCCTAGAGTTTGTGTACCATTTAAATATCTAAGGATTCTTTTAACAACATTCAAGTGTGATTCTTTTGGATTTGATTGAAATCTAGCACACAGGCAAACACTAAACATGATATCAGGTCTACTTACAGTTAAATATAATAGAGAGCCAATCATACCTCTATAAAATTTTAAGTCTACACTTTTACCTTTTTCATCCTTGTCAAGCTTACATGAAGGGCTCATGGGTGTGCCAATTACTTTGGAGTTCTCCATTCCAAATCTTTTGAGTAATTTCCTTGTGTACTTGCTTTGGGTGATGGAGATTCCTTCCTTTGTTTGTTTGATTTGGAGTCCGAGGAAGAATGTAAGTTCTCCCACCATGCTCATCTCGAACTCTCCTTGCATGAGCTTTGCAAAATCTTGACAAAGAGTTTCATTAGTAGACTCAAAAATAATGTCATCAACATATATTTGTATAACTAATATATCATCTTGATTTTTTTTGATGAATAGTATTGTATCTATATTTCCTCTTGAAAAGCCATTATTAAGTAGAAATTTGCTTAGCCTTTCATACTAAGTTCTGGGTGCTTGTTTCAAACCATATAGAGCTTTTTTTAGTTTAAAAACATGATTAAGAAAATCATGATTTTCAAAATCTGGAGGTTGTTCAACATAGACTTCTTCAGCAATATATCCATTTAAAAAGGTATTTTTGACATCTATTTGGAATAATTTAAATTTCATAAAGCAAGCATATGCAAGTAGAAGTCCAATTGCCTCTAATCTAGCAACAGGTGCAAAAATCTCATCAAAATCAATTCTCTCTTCTTGATTATAACCTTTAGCAACCAATCTTGCTTTATTTCTTATTACATTTCCATGTTTATCTAATTTATTCCTAAAAATCTATTTTGTGCCAATTATTGAATAATTTTTAGGTCTTGATACTAAAGTCCATACATTATTTTTTTCAAATTGATTAAGTTCTTCTTGCATTGCATTAATCCAATTATAATCTTTTTCAGCTTCTTCAATGGTTTTAGGTTCAAGATGAGAGACAAAAGTAAAATGATTGAATGCATCTTTAAGTGAAGAACGAGTTCTTATACCCTGTGAAGGATCACCAATAATTAGTTCCTTGGGGTGATTGTGAACATACCTCCATTCTTTGGATAGATCATTTGTATCTTGAGGTTGTTCTTGTTGTTCTTCACCTCCCTCATCCTGTTTGTCTTCATATTCCTCATCATCTTGAATTGTTGAATCTTTCAGAGTGATCTCCTTCATCCCTTCTATAAGAGGATCTGCATCATCAACACCTTCATTCTTTCTTGAAGGAAGATCGTTAGTTTCATCAAAGACAATATATATTGACTCCTCTACTACTAAGGTTCTTTTGTTAAAAACTCTAAAAGCTTTACTAGAGGAGGAGTAACCAAGAAAAATTACTTCATCAGATTTTGCATCAAATTTTTCAAGTCTTTTTTTACCATTGTTTAACACAAAACATCGGCAACCAAAAATATGAAAATATGCAATATTAGATTTTCTTCCTTTCCAAAGCTCATAGGGAGTTTTCTTTAAAATTTATCTAATTAAAGCATGATTTAAAATATAATATGCTGTGTTAATAGCTTCCGTCCAAAAGTATCTTGGAAGGTTGCTTTCACATAGCATGGTACGAGCCATTTCTTCAAGGGTTCTATTTTTCTTTTCTACTACTTCATTTTGTTGGGGTGTCCTAGGTGCAGAAAAATTGTGGCCTATTCCTTTTTCATCATAAAATTTTTCAAAATCTTGATTTTCAAATTCGGTTCCGTGATTACTTCGAATATTTTGAATTGAAAATCCTTTCTCATTTGTGACTTTTCGATAAAATTTAGAGAAAACTTGAAAAGTTTCATCCTTATGTGCCAAAAAGAAAACCCATGTAAAACGAGAGAAATCATCAATAATTACAAAGCCATATCATTTTTCTCCTAGACCAGTAGTTCTAGTAGGTCCAAATAAATCCATGTGCAATAGCTCTAATGGTCTAGAAGTTGAAACAATATTTTTAGATTTAAATGAAACTCTTGTTTATTTACCTAGCTGGCATGCATCACAGATTCTATCCTTTTCAAAGTTCAATTTTGGCAAACCAAGAACCAATTCCTTCTTAATGAGTTTTGAAAGTGAATGCATGCTAATATGTGCAAGCCTACGATGCCAAAGCCAACTAGTCTCATTAATCTTGGCATTCAAGGATACTAGGCATTGCATGTTTATCTTGGATAGATCATTCAAATCTACCATATAAATATTACCATATCTATGTCCAACAAATTTAATGCCTTCATTAATAGGACTAGTTACAATGCAAACAGAAGATTCAAAAATAACTTTATATCCTTTATCACAAAATTGACTAATGCTTAGTAAATTATACTTTAAACCATCTACTAACAAAATATTTTTAATATACTTGGAGGGAGTGATACCAATGTTACCTATACCGATGATCTTTCCTTTACCATTGTCTCCAAAGGTGACCATCCCTCCATTCTTAGCATCAAGTGTGATGAATTGAGATTCATCACCAGTCATGTGTCTCGAGCATCCGCTATCAAGATACCATTTCCTGTTTGCTCCTTGGGATGCTAGACACACCGGCAGGCAAAAGTCAAGTTTTTGCTTTAGGTACCCAAGCTTTCTTGGGTCCTTTTTGGTTAGTCATAATGGTTCCTTTTGGAACCCATATTTTCTTTACATTTGAGTTTACAGATTTGTTAGAGAAACAAGTGTATGACTTGTGTCCTACTCTACCACATTTGAAGCAAGTTATATTAGAAAACTTGTTACTTGAAGAGTTTACATAGATATTTTTTCGATACTTTTGTTTCTTCAAGGGGTTATAGCCAAGTCCAGTCTTATCATACACGGCCTTTTGATTTTCAAAAATCATATTAAGTTTATTAGAACTCAAGGTGAATTTTTTAACTATTGGTTTTAGCTTGGTAATTTCATTCTTTAAATTTTGATTTTCTTGAAACAGGATAAATTTTTCAATTGAAATGCTCTCATTTTGTTTCAGTAAAGATTGATTTTTTGATTTTAGATCTTTGTTCTTTATCCCTAGCTTCTTTAGTTCATCAATTAAATCATAAAAAGCTTCATGAAGTTCTTCAAAGGTAAAGTCTACAAGAGTTGAAGAGTTTACCTCATTTTCATATGCCATAAGGTACAAGTTGGCTTGTTCAGTTGAGGCTTCCTCTTTGGAGCTTGAGTCATCACTTCCACTCCAAGTGGCCATCATGGCCTTCTTCTTGTACTTCTTGGGACCCTTCTTCAGTTGTGGGTATTCAGACTTGAAGTGTCCCGATTTCTTGCATTCATAGCAGATAAGGGGTTGGTCTTTATCCTTTTCTTTGCTATGTTCCCCTTTTGTGAGTGGCCTCTTCCTCATTCCTTGTTTCCTTTTCCTCAAAAACTTCTTGAACCTTCTGGTAATGAGAGCCATCTCTTCATCCTGCTCTTCATTTTCGGTATCATCAGTTTCTTTATCAAGTTGAGCTGTGGATTTGAGGGCGATTATTCTCTTCTTTTTGACTTCTTCCTCTTGATGTTGTTTCATGCTCAGCTCATGTGTCATCAGTGATCCAAGAAGCTCTTCCAAAGGTAGGATGTTCGGATCTTTGGCTTCTTGGATAGCGGTCACTTTGGCTTCCCAAGTTCTTGGTAAGGACCTGAGAATCTTTCTTACGAGCTCACTGTTAGAATAGGACTTACCAAGACTTTTTAAATCATTTATAATATCAATAAAATAAGTAAACATTTCAGTTATAGATTCATATGCTTCATTTTAAAAAGTTCATATTTATGTACGAGCATGTTAATTTTGGACTCCTTTACTTGATTAGTTCCTTCATGGGTTACTTCTAATCTATCCCATATTTCTTTAGCAGACATGCAAGTTGAAATATGATTGAATTCATTAGCATCAATAGCACAATACAAAACATTCATAGCTTTAGCATTTAGTTGGACCATTTTTTTATCAACCTCATCCCAATCTTTTTCGGGTTTGGCTGATTCCACACCATCAATAATTTTAGTGGGTGTGTGAGGGTCGTTTACTATGATACTCCACATATCATAGTCGAGTGCTTGAATGAAGATTTTCATTCGAGCTTTTCAATAGGTATAGTTGGACCCATTGAAAAGTGGAGGTCGGTTAGTGAACTGCCCCTCGACTAGAGAAGTGCCAACTTGAGTTGCCATAGATCTAAACCAAGTAGGGCTAGAGCACCGAGCTCTGATACCACTTGTTGCCCAGCTATGCAACCCAAGAGGGGGGTGAATTGGGTTTCTAAAAATTTTAAACTTAACTTATACCTTATGAAGATTGTTTAACAATAGCAAGATAAATAAGGAGAGTATAGTTGATTCAAGGCTAATGGTTAAATGCAAGAATACAAAAGAATAAAGTTCTAAAAGAAGAGCAATTAAGCACGATACAAACAAGAGGATTTATAGTGGTTCGGTGCCAACCTTATACCTACATCCACTCCTCAAGCTCCTGCTTGGAAATTTCAATCCACTAACTTGTATTCAACTTGAATACACTTGTCGAAACCTCTGACTCTAGCTATCCCAAGCTAGTCCACTTATTTTTCGGGTACAAGCCAACCCAATATAATCCGATTCAAGGTTCGGATCAACCTTTCCACGTTTTGAAACCCTTCCAAAATAAAAACAATAACTCAAAAGGAGTATTACAATTAATAGCACAGAAAATACAAAAGAAGCTCCTTTAATGAGTGAATGAGGCTTTAAATACACTTTACTCAAATAGAAGAAAGCTCTTTCCGATTTTCTCAAGGAGGTTGGAGACTTAAATGAGCACTTGAAGAGTTGGTGAACTTGAATTAAAAGCTTCTTGAATGCTTTGAGTGGGCTCTTGCTTAGGGCTAAAAAGTATGCTTGAAATCCTCTTTTGAAACCCTTCTCTTTTTCTCTATCTTTTTTCTTATTGTTGATTCCCACCTTTAAGTCCCTTTATATATCTTCAAATAATGGTGGAGAGTAATCTGGACTGAAATAGAGCCGTTAGATCATATTAAATGAGCATTAAATATACTTAAAATGGGTTAAAAACTAGCCGTTGTGAAACTTTTCCGTCACAGGGGTCGACTCATGGGGTCGACTCATGCTCATGGGTCGACTCATGGGGTCGACCTCTGTGAAAAACAGCAGAAAATAATGGTTCTGTAATTTTAGCCTAAAAACAGCAGAGGTCGACTCATGGGGTCGACTCATGCCTGGGGGTCGACTCACAGACTGTGCCAGTCAAAAAATTCTGCGTGCCATTCAGCCCTTTGTGCCATGAGTCAACTCATGGGGTCGACTCAATTTTACAAACATGAATATCTTTCAAAATACACATCCAAAAATTATAAAATTTTCTCCAATGGATCACAAATTTTCTGTTCTTGCTCTTAATGCTTTCAAATCAGAATTTGATAAAATTATAATTTTGCTCCTGAAATACAATAAGTCTTTTTCAAGCGAAAATCATTAGTAACCCCCTCAAATGCTTTGTAATCATCAAAATCAATTCAAGGAGCAACAGTTTCAGATCCTAATTTTTTTGGATTTGGAGGCTTCATCATGTGTGCTTCCAAATCCCAAAAGATGAATTTCAGATCTAGTCGAGAAGGGATTCAAATAAAAAAAAAATCCTGCCGACAGAATTTACAAGGCTGCTGCAACCAGAAAGGCTGTTCTTCTTCAATGTGTTTCATCCCCATCCATGGAGTTTTCTTTATTGATCTCCTGGTGGAAGGTACTCCATACACCTGAGAATGTGGCACAACATAATAAACACCCTATCACATCCCATATATGATTGGCTTGTAGGATATTATTCTTTCAATCTTCCACTTGCACTTAAAGTCAATCGCCCCTATGCTTGATACCCATGTTATCAAGATAGCGGTCAAACTGCTGCATTGACAAGGTGTTAGTGAACAGATCTGTTATATTATTCTTGGTGTCAACTCACTCCACGATCACATCGCATCTTTCGATAATCTCCTAAACGAGGTGAAACTATTTTAGGATGTGCTTGGATTTATGGTAAGACCTTGGTTCATTGGCTTGAGCAATTGCCTCAGTAATATCATAATAAAAGGATACTAGTTGTTCAATCCCTGAAACCACACCTAACTCAAAGATGAATTTCTTCATCCAGATAGCTTCCTTAGCAGCCTCACTTGCAGCAATATACTCAGCCTCAGTGATCGAGTCAGCAATATTTTGCTGTTTAAAATTTTTTCAACTTACTGCACCATCATACAAGGTGAACACATATCCAGATATTGATTTGCTATCATCTGAATCAGATTGAAAACTAGAATCGATAAAATCTTCTAGTTTTAAATCAGATCCATCATATATTAGAAAAATATCTTTCATCCTTCTCAAGTACTTGAGTATATTTTTCACAGCTTTCTAATGATCCTCTCTGAAATCAGTCTAAAATCTGCTTGCAATGCCTAAGGCATAAGCAATATCAAGTCTGGTACATAATATAGTATACATTATTGATCCTACTATCGAAGCATAAGGAATAGAACTCAATCTATTTTCCTCTTCAAGTATCTTAGGAGACATCTTCTTAGAGAGTTGTATGCTATGACCTATGGGCAAGTAACCTCTTTTATTTTCTCCATATTGAATCTCTTCAACACAAGATCAATGTACCAAGACTGGGACAAACTTAGCATCCTTTTCGATCTATCTCTATAGATCTTTATACCAAGTATATAGGACGCTTCACCCAAGTCTTTCATGAAAAACTTTTGTGATAACCAAGTCTTGACCGATTGCAACATCAAGATATCATTCCTAATGAGCAGTATATCGTCCACATACAAGACTAAGAAGATAATAGTACTTCCATTAGTCTTCTTATATACACAAGGTTCATCCATATTTTTGATAAAGCCAAACGATTTGACTATCTCATCAAAATGGATGTTCCAACTCTTCGATACTTGCTTCAATCCATAAATGGATCTATTCAGCTTGCATACCTGATTTGCTCTTCCACTTGAGACAAATCCCTCTGGCTGAGTCATATAGACTTCTTCCTCAAGATTTTCATTGAGGAAGGCAGTCTTGACATCCATCTACCAGATCTTATAGTTATGGTATGCTGCTATAGCAAGCATTATCTAAATAGACTTGAGCATGGCTACCAGCAAAAAGATTTCTTCATAATCAACACCTTATTTTTGTCTGAAATCTTTTGCCACAAGCCTGGCCTTATAGGTCTCTACTTGGCCATCTGCTTCAAATTTTTTTTTAAAGATCCATTTATAGCCTATTAGGTCACACCCTCCGATGCATCAACCAAAATCCATATTTGGTTGGAATACATGAAGTCCATTTTGGATTTCATGATATTTAGCCACTTGTTAGACTCACTACTTATGATAGCTTCCGAATAGGTCATAGATTCATCATTCTCAATGATATGGGATGTATTATCATTCTCAATGATAAATTCATATTTGAGTGGTATACTACGTACTCTACTTGATCTTCGGAGAGGAGGTGTGTGTAGTGGTTGTGCCTCAACATTGGACACATCTGGTTGAGAACTATTTGGTGAATCCTAGATGGATTGTAGGTTTTAAACTTCTTCAAGTTCAACAGACCTCCCACTGCCTCCTTCTTAGATAAACTCTTTCTCCAAGAAAATAGCATGCCTATCAATAAACACTTTTTGTTGAGTAGGGTTATAGAAGTAGTATCCTATACTCTCCTTAGGATAACCTATAAACCTGCATTTTTCTAATCTAGCATCCAGCTTATGTCCATCAACATTTTTCACTTAAGCTGGGCAACCCCAAATCTTAAGATGCTTAAGATTATATCTTTTTCTTTTCTATATTTCATATGGAGTGCGAGAAACAGATTTCGAATATACTTTATTTAAGATATACACTGCAGCCTCAAGGATATATTCCCAAAAGGATGTCGAAAGATCTATGAAATATATCATGGACCGCACCATATCTAATAAGGTGTAATTTCTCCTTTCCACAATTCTATTTAATTGTGGAGTATAAGGAGGTGTCCATTGAGAGAGTATTCTTTTTTGTTTCAAATAATCGAAAAACTCACTGGATAAGTATTCTCCTCTTCGATCTGATCGAAGAGTTTTAATACTTTTACCAGTTTGTTTCTCGACCATTCTTTGATACTCTTTAAATTTGTCAAAAACTTCAGATTTGTATTTCATCAAAAACACATATCCAAACCTACACTTATCATCAGTAAATGTGATGAAGTAAGAGTATCCTCCTTTGGCTTGAATCGATATTAGACCACATATATCAATATGTACAAGGTCCAGTATGTCACTTGTCCTTTCTCCATGTCCAGCAAATAGAGTCTTGATCATTTTTTTCATGAGACAAGATTCACAAGTTTCATATGATTCATAATCATAAGGATCAAAAAAATTATCTTTGAATAACTTGTTAATCCTTGACTCATTTATATGGCCAAGTCGGCAGTGACAGAGGTATGTGACATTCACATCCTCTCTCTTTTTTTTCTTCATATTATCAATATGAAATACATTATCATTAAGTGAAAGAAACATAAGACCATTATCAATAAAAGCACTTCCATAATATTCATTAGAAAAGTAAATAGAATAACCATTATTTTTTACAATTATTTCAAAACTTTGTTCCAATAACAATAGTATAGAAATAATATTTCTAACAATATCAGAAATATAATAACAGATCTTCAGTTCTAAAATTTTGTCCAAAGGCAACTTCAAAATCCGGATTCCTATGACTTTGCCTGAATGAACTCTCCACTAGCATCGAACAGCTTGAAGTTACCTTTATTCAGACTCTTTATTTTTTGTAGACTCTACAACGATTTGCATAGGTGTGAACCATAGACGATATCTAATACCCAAGAATCTGACATTGAAGTACTTAATGATAAATTAGTTTGTATCACATACAAACCTTTAGCAATGTTTGCCGATTTCACGATTGCAAGGTACTTCTTACAATTTTTCTTCCAGTGGCCCTCCTTACCACAGTGATAACAAGTACCTTTGATGAAAACCTTCTGCGCCTTCTTCTTAGATATGCTAGCCTTAGGGTTCAACTTTTTCTTAAAATCCTTCTTTGCCTTCTTCTTGCTAATCTAATCAACATGAAAGACCTAAGCCTTTCCATCCTTGAAATGGTTCTCTACTGTTTTCAACATACTTAATAACTCAGGCAGGTTAGTGTTCAGTTTGTTCATATGATAATTTATAACAAACTGAGAAAAAGAGTTAGGGAGAAACTGCAGGATCAAATCCTGGCTTAGTTCACCATCCATGATAAAACCCAATTATCCCAGATGAGTGATCAAATCAATCATCTTTAGGATCTGTGTTTGCATGGAGGTACATTCAGTCATACAGGTACAGAACAACTACTTCGATATCTCATATCGAGCAGTTCGACTTTGTTCCCCATATAACTCCTTAAGATTAAGAAAAATAGAGGGAACATCCATGTCCTCATGCTGCCTCTGGAGCTCGTTGCTCATGGAGGCAAGCATGATGCATTTGACAGTCACACTGTTATCTTTCCACATTTTATATGCAGCCCTATCCTTCTCGGAAGTATCTTCTCCAAAAGAATTTGGAGTAGGTGCATCCAAAATGTAGGAGACTTTCTTCTGAGTGAGAATAATTTTCAAGTTTCTTAATCAGTCGACATAGTTAGGTCCAGTCAACTTGTTTGCATCTAGGATACCTTTAAGTAAAAGTGAGGATGCCATGTGTGTAGTTAATCTACAACATCAAGAATATAATATAAGCGAATGACTCATGATGACATTCACAACTAGACTAGGACTTTTATTTAATTGCATCTCCCACTATTTTGTCAAACTTCATACCCCTCAAATATGAAAATTGAGAAACATACTAATGTTTCTTAATGGGGTTGAGATCCCTATTCCTCACAAATACCTTGTGAATAGCACAACAAGTATTCATAAGTTCAAGAGTAGGTAACTCTTTACCAATTGTACCTCTATAATTCTTAACATCTTTTATTCTACCCTCTATATCATATATAGTCTTGTGGATAGCACAACAAACTATAGTGTTCTAGTTAAGTTGACCCTTCAATCCCATATGGTCATACTTAAACAATACTACCCTTGTGGATAGCACAATAAAGCAACACTATTCCAATATGCCATAAGCATCAATATGCACTTGATCAACATCATGTCAATTTCTATAGTAAGCCTTGTGGATAGCACAATAAGCTCACTAAGATCTTGACATACTCTATCAATCAAGTTTGAAGGAATGCCCTTGTAATGTCTACATCACTTAATCAATCTAAGTCTAAAATTCAACAAGATCAAAATGGTCAGATAAGTAGGTGGGAGGCTCCCTGTAGCTTTTCTAGACACCAACAGAGTTGGTTAGGCCAACATATGAACCTAATTAGAAAACCACCATTCACACTTTCCTCGACACCAATTGATCTTAAGAATTCGATTTTTGATTAAAAAGTGAATCCCAACATTATAACTTAATATAATTAAATGAGGGATTTTAAACTGGTCTCGACACATCCTAACTATAAGCACATAAAATAACACTACAAATTATATAAATTTGTATGCTTCTACTATTCATAATAGCAACCATATTATTATGCCAAAAATTAAACAAGGATGTAATTGAAGTCAAAACATATGACAAGCATATCAAAGAAATATAGCAAATCCTAATCATATTAGGCATACATAACACCCTTAACAATGCATCAATTTAAGCATCATACTACCATGATAATATAAATTTCAAAATTATCATAAATTCATAATTTAATAACTAAAATTTAACATCATGGTATAAATAAAGTCAAAAATAATTTTTAAGTTTAAAAGATTGATACTAAAAATAATATAATATTTTTGGCAGGATATGAATAAGAATAATTCTATGCTATAATTTTGCACTTATTTGATCATATCAGACAAGGATGGCTCTGATACCACTGTTGGATTCCAGCTACACAGTAAAAAATAATTTTTAAAAATTTTAAAATCATACAAATCAATAACTCTATCAAATAAAACTATCGAGCCATAATCCAAATCCTAGAATCACCTTACCGATATCGATAAATAAAAATAAGCATACAAAAGGGATAGAATTTTATACTTTCATCAAAATAAAAAAATGGCTTGTTGGTGTTCTCTGTGAGACTTCAAAGTAGAAGTCTTCCAACGGTGATCCACACAAAAGTTGGTCAAGATCCTTCCCAACTGGTATGCTGCCACAGCCTTGTCTTCTTAAGAATACTGCCGGCTTCAAACTTGCGTCACGATCGCATCAAAGTTTAGTTGCTTTTGAGCTTACCATCAGAACGATACTAAGAAAATACTCTTCAGATATCACACAATCTAAGATTTGATTTTTGGCTCCAACACATGGAAAACCAAACTCTAAGGCACACTAACAACACTTGCTAAAAATCTCACCACCCTTCTTGCAACTTTTGCCACTCAAATTTTTTTTTTTCAAATTTTTTTTTATATTTACCATATCCTTCCTCTCTGGTTTCAACTAAAAATCATAGCAATCAGCCATTTGAGGTGTCCCTTATAAATAGGGGACCAAGGGATGTCATATGGGATGAAGGGGCACCAACCTTTGGCGCTTCAACTTCCCACACGGTGAATAAATTCATCGAGTAAATTTTTGGCATTCTAGATACTTGCAGCAAAAGGACTTCTGCATGTCATAAAAAATTCAATAAATTTTGGTGACAACACATAAGAGATCTGGTTAGAAAATATGACAATACGTAAAAATTAAGAGCCTTTATTAAGGACTCTTCATTTCACACACCAAAAATAAGGGGGCAGCATTTATATTTTGCCATGACTTCTGGTGGGCGCAGAGTCCTTCTCCACTTGAAACTATTTTAAGTTGGATAAGGATCTAATCCAAATTGACCCAATCCCATTAGGTCAAAGGCAACTGGTCTAGGTTATCTCAAACACTTTGAACTAAACCAATTTGAAAACTTGAGTTAATACAATATGCTAGCATATCAAATTAACCCATAAAATTTACATCAAACTCTAATTAGATCATATAAAAGCCAAATTCTAAATTGTGTGATCCATTGGGTTCCAAATCTAGCCAGCAGTGGATCCAAACTTTCGACGTAACTCTAATCCGATGAGATTAGATCACCCAAAGAGTCTCAGTCAACTTAGACTCTTTCAAATTATTTTTAGAATCAAATTCTTTCAATTCTGATAAACCCATAAGTCAAGATTGACATCTAGCAATGTGTCATGACTATCCAAAAGATTTAAAATTTTAATAAAAAATTATCAAAATATCCTTTAGTGGCAAGTTCTTGTATAATTCAATCCTTCAATCAAACATCTCAGATGAGCTGTGGGTATGAAAATATGTCAAACCCAATCACTTATCTATTTGTATCTCGATCTGAAGGTGATAATTCAGTTGATGATATATTAAAATTTTTTTTCTAATTATCATCTTGCTTGAGCCAAAGACTTCCAGAATCACCATCCTATGAGATCACATAGGATGTTTACTCCCTTTATTAGGAGTGATTGATCTCTTATTGATCACTCACAATCTCCATGCATACTTCACCATATCTAGAACACCCCACATAAGGATCAAAGAATCAAGTTAAGTAGTGAACCAAAATATGAATCTAAGTACACAAGGTACCATGGTGACCTTAGGTCTAAAGATCACTTACACAACTCCCACTAGAGAATCATCAGTTGACATGTAAATAAGACTCTATCTGATATTCTCTCGTAGGTCAATTCAGTGAACTCATTCTCTAATGAGCATCCATATCCTTATATTAGTGTCACCATACAAGTGATTGTGAAATCAACCATCTTCATTTCTGAGCATATATAGGACATGCCAGTCTTACCGGTATCATTGATCTCTGACTCAATATACCAATGACTAAAAATATTTTAGATCAAGACTGTCGAAGAATTAAGTCTCACTGGTGTGATCTCATCATGATCCTAAAATCATTGCCCAGACCTATAGAGTTCATTATAATCTTAAAAAATAATAAGATGCAGCATATAATGAATCAAAAATATTCAATTTATTAATATAAATATCAATTACATGAATTTGAAAGATAAATTACAATAAATATCCTATCACATCTCATATGCGATTGGCTTGTAAGGTATTATTCTTTCAATATGATGGTGCTTGGGATATAGGGCGTGGAAGAAGAGGAAGAGTCCTCTTGGAAGAAATTTGAATACCAAATAATAAGGGATGCCTTATATATATGCATTGAATGTGGAAGAGTCTTAGTTGTTAAGGACTCTTATTCTCTTACGTTAATTCCCTTTCCACATGCCATATGATGGTGTATTAATTTTTTCCTAGCAGAGGAAGAGTCCTACTAGTGAATTACCTTTTATTCCATGCCAACCTATTGGATTCCATGCTAAAATTAATTGAAGGCATGTAAGAATGAAGGAACGCCACATGGTGTCGCCCCTTATCTCCTATAAATGGGGAGCGCTACACCTGATTTCTATGTGCTATTTTTGGCTGTGGATGGGCATGAGAATGAGAGAAAAAAAGTTAAAAAAAGTTTTAAAAAAAAAGACAAGGGAAAATAAGAAAAAAATAGAAAGAAAGAAAAGAAAAAATTGGAAAGCATGTGATGCTTGTCCAAAAATCAGATTATTCATGTGTTGAACATAAAAATCTAATTTGTGTATGGTATGATCTTTTGAGAAAAGATTTCTAAAGAGGTCTTAGTGGAGATCATGAAGGAATACAAGTAACGGTGCAACCAATTTTTACGAAAGACAGTTGGCAGTGAGCTTGCGAAGAAAGCTGCAATGCCATGATGAATTGGAAAGGACCTTGATCAGTCCCGTATGGATCACCATTGGAGGGCTTCTACTTTGGAGTTTCATGAAAATATCTAGATTACCTGTTTGTGGTCTTCATGATGGTATATGACTTCTGATCTTCTCCTAATAAGTATTATTTTGATATTTAATTGTAATCATCAAGGGGTTCTAAGAATTTTTGTGTTTCGATGTTCTTATTTAATTGTTAAACTATGTTTTTAATTGTTGAATGCATATTAAAAATTTTAAAATTCATATTCTACTGTGTCATCGAAATCCATCACTCTTCTCCTCCTCCTCTCTTCCTTCTCTAGATCCTCTCTTGCTTTGGAGTATCCAAGTTGCTTGAAGAAGAAGAAAAAAACCAACTATCAAAGTTGCTTGCAGGCTAGTACCTCCAAGTTCTTGATTTGCGTCAGTCTTCACGTAGATTTTTTTATAGAGGTCAGACAATTTTGTGTGGCTATGAGCGACCTGAGGAACACCCTCTCCAAGTGTTGGACCAGAGAAGATCAAAATCCAATTGGTTTGGTAATCATCTCTAACCTATTTTGATCATACCATTAGATCTAATAGTTAGATCTAGAATTTCAGTATCGATGAGATCGATGTGTGTTTTTATTTTCAAATCTAAAGTGCATCATATTTCATATTTTTTTCATGGTATGGTAGTCTAGATTAGATCTTATGCATGTGATTTAGATTAAATAGTTTAATCTTATTCTTTCACCGCATAAAAATTTTAAAATTGCATACATAGCACTACCTACATTTTCTTCATCTTAACATCTAATTTTCAGTAGCCCACGCCTCCTATAAGATCTCCCCACACCTCCCTCTCTTCTCCCCTTTGGATCCAATGCCCAAAGAGCTTGGTCGTCCTCTATCTCCACACCCAAAGGAGCTTGGGCGTCTCCCCTCTTGCTTGCTGGTTTTCAGACCTTAGTTACTATCTAATCAAAAAAAAAATAGTAAGAGAAGAAGAGAAAAAAAAAGATCAATAAAAGGATCAAAGAGTTAATCGTGATCCAGATTTTGTTCAGATTCGTAGGATGATCATTCTTGGAGAAGAAAAATCAACACCATAGAGAGTTGTTCTAGACTGATTCTGAGTGGATACCCATAGAAGTCGGATACTTGCATAGCTAAAAGAGAGCCAACCTTCTTTTAGATCTAGATTCAAAGAAAGAAATAGTGAAACAGATATGTGATTTGATTACATATTTAATTTCAGCAAAAATTCAGTATGTATTCAATTTCAGCATATGAAGTAGATCTTTGTATTCTATATTTTATGCATGCATGATTTAGATTAAAAGATATTTTAATCTTCTATTCTACTATATTGTTTAAAAAAAAATTTTGAAATATACATACATACCCCTATATGAAATTCTAACAGTGGTATTAGAGCCACGGATTTTATATGCATGAAATTGATATGCATATTTTAAAAAGAATTTCAAAATCTAATTTTTTTTATACATGAGATATATAGATGATTGCATTGAATCTGAAATTTCTTTTTAGATTTAATTTTCAATTCATATATTCGATATGTGAAGGTATGCATAGATCTAAAATTTGTTCTAGATAGGATTCTAGTTCATATTTATGTGATATATAGATATATGTATAAATCTGAAAATTATTTTGATCTAATTTATGATTCATATATAAGATATATGATTGCATATTCTAGTTCATATTTATGTGATATATAGATGTATGCATAAATCTAAAAATTATTTTGATCTGATTTATGATTCATATATAAAATATATGATTGCATATTTAGGTCTGAAAATTAGTTTCAAAATAATTCATGATTTGTATATAAGATATATGACATCATATTATGATCTGAATTTTTTTTAGATCTGAATTATATATATATATATAAGATATATGCTTGTATGTTTAATCTGAAAATTAATTTTATAATTTAAATCTTATCTTTAATGTAAAAAATTTAGATCTAAAATTTAATTTTAGAATCTAAAATTTATGTTTGTGCATGAGGATTTTGGTAATAGAAAAATCAAATATTAGGTTATGTAATAAGATTGCATCTAAGATTTTTTATTTGAACATAATGGGTCTAATTCGATTAAGTAATTGATCAAATCGAGTCAAATATTGATTAGAGTTAGATCAATAAAGTTTTAAGATTATACAATTATTATTGATCAAATCGATTAAATCCCATATATAGTATCGATTAATCTAAAGTCTTAATTCAACTCGATGGCTTGAGCCTGATTCACTTAAGCTAATCTATTTAGACCAATTAATCTATTGATATTTAAGGTAAGTAATTGAAAGATGATTATTTAATTGATTTCATTCACTGACCTGACTAATTTGTTGGTGTCTAAAAAAAGCAACGGGGCGACCCCGATCAATCTCCACTTGGTCAATTAGAAAGATTGAATCTTGAATAAGGTTGCTTGGTAGTTTGGTTTAGCCCATGCCAATTAGATCGATCATATGATAATTGATTAGATGAGATTTAAATCTAAACCTCCTTACAAATATTAAGTTTATAGGTCTTCCATCGTTATAGATGTGCGGGTGTGGTACTGGTATTGATTGCTCTCAGTTGGTCACAGTGGTTCAGTTGTACCGAAAACATGTAACTACTATTAGCAAAGAGTTGCTCCAGTGTGAAGATGGGATTGGACTCAATAACTGTTAGCTGAGGGATCTAATGATGACCTTGCATCTGCTTGTAAATGGTGGATCGGATTTAACTAAAGAATGTGGTCAATAACTATTAAGTGAGCTCACATAACTTAGAGATCAAATTGCTGCAACATGCTTAGAGAAATATCGGGATAAAAAGTTATCCACGCATCGGTGTGCATATTACCAATAACTGTTAGGTGAGGTATATGGCATCGATGAGATTGCAACACCTACTAGAAATCTAATTATTGCATTAGGATTTTTGTTTCCCACCTGAGGAGTGGAGGGATCTAAAAAAATAGTGAAAATTTTTATTTACTTCATAAAGTCTCTAGAACAAATATAAATTTAAAGTATAAAAGGTCAAATTTGAATCTTTACTCTCATAGTTAAAACATGTCAGCTTCAAACCCTCTAGCCTGCATCCTTGAATCCAATCGTTTAATCGAAATCAATTTTAAAGACTGGTTAAGAAACCTCAGAATTGTTCTGACTTCTGAAAAATTAGGCCATATACTTGACCAAAAACTCTTAGTATTGTTGAAAAATGTGTCCCAAAAATCAATCGTCAGCCTGTTGATCGTTGAGCAATCTTGTATGGTAATTGATTTATTAATAAATAACATATATTTGGTATTTTCATCATAAGCTTTCATCTTCTAATGAACTCCATTGTTATGATGAAGTCCTTAGGACTATTTAGATTCGATAAAGAAAAGATTTATCGATTAGTCCTTAAAACTATTCACGATCAAATGATAGGCTGTTAATAAGGACGACAGCTTCTATCGAGCATAGGTCGCTGTAGGCTATATGGGTTGGTTGTCCTCTTAACCAAAGAGTATGGAGACACTGGTATGGCATACAAGTGAGATGTAAGGGTACATCATCATTGAACATGACCAACTCCAAAGCATTTTGCTATCAAGAATATCTCTGATAGGATATAGATATAAGTGTCCCTTAGATCTGAGATCACCTCAGTGACTTGCAAGCAACTCACTGTGCTTTGGTACTGGACTAACTGAATTTCTAATTCAGTGACGGAAGGCTTCTGGGCATAGTCAAGTACTTGCGAAGTCAGAGTATGATCGAGATGGGATTGACCACTCCAAGAGTTGGAGAAGAATGAGTCACTGTATTTCAATTTAGCAAAACTTAGGCCAGGATAATCCATCAGATGGATTTGATCTTTTGAAATACAATATAGACAACCTGATCAGAGTTAACAGTTGAACTCTGAGGTATCCTATGATCATTTTGGTCAAGGGAATAAATTATATAGAAACTATATCCGCATGGATTCTAAGGATGTTGTTCTACACATTCGACCTATCCGATCATCAGGTACCATTGCTAGATGGTCACTTTGATTGGTACAAAAATTTATTTCTATGCTACCGGCTTAGGTTCAGACCTATGAGGTCACACACATTAGAGTTCATGATCCGATCGGATGGTTGATCAACGATTAAGAATCGTTCTAGAGTTAAATGATCAATACGATTGATATTTAATCTAGTGCAAGTGTTACAGGAGGATCGATTAGCAATTTAATTGCTAATTGGCTTAATTTAATTAAGCCAATAGGCTAAGATTAAGTCTAGTTGAATATGATTTAATTAGATTTGGTTTGGGCTTGATTGGATCAAGTCCAATTAGTTTATTGAATAAGCCAAGTGCAAAAAAAAATTAGTCTTAGCTCAATTAGGACTTGGGTCAACCTAATTTCTAATTTAATTAAAAAATTAAATCAGATTTAAATCTAATTTAATCTGATTAAATTATGTTCTTAATTGGATTAAGATTTATTTTAATTGGGCTGATCTAATTTTGGTTTGATTTGGTTTGAGAAATCAAATTAAAACAAGTCATAAGATAGAATCCTAGTAAGACTAGGATTCCACCTTGCGCCACATAAGCCCCCCCACGCCCTCTCTCTTATTCCATGCCAATCCCCTCTTATTTTATGTGACAAAAGTCCTCTCCCAGGTCTTTTCCACATCCAAAAGGTTTTCTCTCTTCTTTCATACATGGAAAGTGGTTGTGGATCAAATCAAAGTAGGAATAAGTTTGGATTTCAAATTCTATGAGATAGAATTGTGGAAATCCAAAACTCTTTCTTTTTTGCATCAAATTTATCCAGATTTTTTTTGAAATTTTTGTGACTTTTAAGGCACACATTGTGCACCCTTTGCTGGTAGTCCATGCACGAAAATAAGGAGGAGGCACCCAAGAGTTGGGTGCCCCTTATCTTGCCATGTTTGGATAAGCCTTGACTAGGTATTTGACCTAGACAATGACTCTATCATATCTCTCTCTATAAAACGAGTTTCTTCATGAAATTTTTGTAGAACACAGAGATTTGAGAGACCTTTGGGGCATCCAAAAATCAGAGAGAAAGACCTTTGGATCGTGGAGATATAATAGACACAAAACAGGATGTCTAGGAGAGAGTAAAAAGAAGAAGAAGAGAGTTTTCTTCTAGAGTTGTTAGTTTCATCTCTTCCCTTCCTCCATCTTGAGTTTTCTGAGAGCATCTCAGATCTAAAACTCCTCCTACTTCTCATCTTTAGAAGAGCCCAAATCAAGAAGAAGAAGGCACCTGATCAACCATCGAAGAAGGATTAGTGCAGTACTAGCATACTGTGCTGATTTTCTGAAGCAAGATTTCTGGTCGAGATTCATGGGCTCATGTGAATGACTCCTAGAGACCGGACGCGTGTGCGGTTTGCAACATCATCCTCAAGCCCAGATCAGCAAGGTTAGAATGTCTAACTTGCAAGGTAATAGATCTGATCTATTGTTTAATACATACATTAGATGTAGTATAGAAACATGTTGATATGATCAACATGTAGTTCATGCTATATATATTTTAATTTCTGATTTAATGCTATGTAATAATCATGTAATAGAATCTTAGATCTAGAAATTTTTTGGTTTTAGAAAATAAATTTTGATTTATTTTAGTCTTCCGCTGCCTGATCTTGAAAAAGTTTCAAGATCTAACTTTGAAACCCTAGATCTGGTTCCTTCAAGTATTACCAAACCATCCTACTACTGAGCAGAGAGTAGTATATGAAAAGTGGACGGATGAAGACAGTCAGATTAAGTGCTATGTACTGGTATCCATGACAAATGAGTTGCAAAGCCAACATAAGCATATGCCCATTGCCAGAACTATGATCACTCATCTATAAAAGTTGTATGGTGAGCAGAGCCGCACAGCGCACTTTGAAGTATCCAAAGAACTCTTCAATCTAAAGATACACGAAAAACGATCAGTCCATGAGCACTATATGACAGTTGTTGGTACAAAAATCTGCTTGCGCCGGAGAAGCTGAAGTCGGAGAAGTCGCGGTCACCGCCGGGACCTGTAAAGGAAGTCTAAACCGGAGGTGGGGTTGCTCCGGCAAGACCCTCCGACGCTCAAGTCAGTTCTCTGCCTCAACAAGAATGGAGTGCTCGAACGGAGAATTTAGCAGAGTTTTGAGATAAGAAATGAGCTTATAGAATAATGTATCTGGGTCCCCCTTTTATAGACGGAGGAGGCAACGGATTGATGGCGACATTTGTAACCGTCTGGCAGTGGGCTGCCCAGGGTCAAGCGGAGTTTGCTGCGAAGAGTAGTGGAATGGACCCATGGCTATCACTGAGGCGTGCCACGTGGAGTTTGCCACGTGAAGTGGGGCGGTGTTTGTTGTCGTGACTCGCCAGTGGATGGAAGAATCACGCGGTATCCGTTGCAGGAGGTGGAGCAGGATCGCGGCCGTTTATCGTGGCCTGTCAGGTAGTAATGGAGCCGCGTGGGATCCGTCGCAGGGAGTGGAGCAGCGCTGCGATCGTTACTGCGGCCTGTCAGGGAGTGGTGGAGCTGCGCGGAATCTGCCGCAGGAAGTGTAGCAGAATCGTGGCCGTGATTGTGGCCTAGAAGTGCAGATTTATCGGCTGAAGTTCGACTGTGGTCGGAGTCTGACCCCACGTAAGGGTCCAGGCGGAGTCCTCCTTGCGGTTGGGGTAGTGGGTGGAGCCCGGCTCCCGTGGGAGTCCGGGTGGAATCCCCTGCAATCAAAATCAGATGCAAAGTCCGGCTCCCGTAGGAGTCTGGACAAGGCTTACCGACAGCTGACGTCGAGGGCGGAGCCCGGCTCCCATCGGAGTCCGGGCGGAGTCCACTTGCGGTTGAAGTTGTTGACGGAGTCCGACTCCCGTAGGAGTCCGGACGAAGTCTGCTTGTAGCTGTTGGAGTTGAGGACGAAACCCGACTCTCGTAGGAGTTCGGGCGGAGTCTCCCTGCAATCAAAGTTAAAGGCGAAGATCGACTCCCGTAGGAGTCCGGACAGCTTACCAGCAGTTGACGTTGAGGACGGAGCCCGGCTCCCATAGGAGTCCGGGCGGAGTCAACTTGAGGTCGGAGTTGTCGGCGGAGTCCGGCTCCCGTAGGAGTCCGGACGAAGTCTATCTTGCAGCCGTTGGAGTCGAGGACGAAGCCCGGCTCCCGTAGGAGTCCGGGCGAAGTCTTCCTGCAGTCAAGGTTAAAAGCGAAGTCCGGCTCCCGTAGGAGTCCGGACGGGGTTTACCAGCAATTAACATTGAGGACGGAACCCGGCTCCCGTGGGAGCCCGGGCGGAGCTGTCCTGTAGTCGATGTCGGCGGCGGGGCCCGGCCCCCGTGGGAGTCCGGGCGGAGTTGCTTGCGGCTGAAGCTGTTGGAGTTCTTGGTGATGGAGCCCGGCTCCCGTAGGAGTCCGAGCGGAGTTGTCGTGTAGTCGATTCCACTGAGGACTTCGACTGTGGGTATTTTATACCCAACACCAGTCCCCCTACTTTCGAGTTTGAACTTCAAACAAAGGAAGTACACAGAGAGAGATGGGCACAGCCGAAACCGTCCCTTCGAATCCTGCGCACTGCCGCCTCCGGATATTTTGGCATTAAATGTGCGCGTGCTGGAGTCTTTTCGAATTGGAGCGGTACGAAGGGACGCTTCAAAATTTCCACAGGTACTCTGGCCTAGGTACGGCGCAATTATGATCCTGCCAACCGTCAGCCGCTTTTAGCCGTCTGCCAGGGGGAGTGGGACACGTGTCGGATGCGGACTGGTCTGGGGGATTCGCGATCATTATGGCACTGGATCCCAGGGTCTATTTAAACCCATCCTCCCTCCTTTAGGCGTCCTACTCCATTCCTGAGTTTTCGCTGGTGTCTGTCTTCTCTTCGAGAGCCCTGCTTTAGTGAGCGTCTTCTCGAGCCGTAGACGCCTCCCGTTTTTCGTCCCCCAGGTCCCTCAGAGTAATATAGGTTAGTGCCAACCTTCCTCTCACCGCCTAGGGGCTTCTCCTCTCATCATTACTTTTGTGCGTCCTTCCGAGTTAGCCTTCGGCCTCTCGCTCCCCTTTCGGTCCGTCTTTTTAGGGTCCTTTAGATCCTCCCTTCGAAACTACTCAAAATGTCCTCTGGCTCTTCTGCTCCCGGCAGTTTCGAGAGTTCTTCTGCTTCAAACCCCCAGGTCCCTGTCTTTGTGGACGAACCCGCGTCCGGGGCTGGGCCTCGCCCGATTTTCGCACCGGGCGTTATTCCATGTTCCTCGACTTCGGAGGAACTCCTTCTGATAAGGGTTCAGTATAGGATTCCTCCGGAGTATGATCTGGAGCTATCTGGCCCCTCTGACCGGGCCAGCACTCCTCCCGGTCGCTTTTGTTTGTATCAGGAAGCGTTCCGTGCCGGACTCCGACTTCCGCTTCCTGCCTTTGTCGCTGCCTTCTTCCGCTTCTTGGACATCTCTCTCGCTTCCGTGGCCCCGAATTCCTTTAGGTTTTTGATAGGGTTTCTCTCCCTCTGCCACATAGTCGAGGTTCAGCCGTCTCTCTCCTTGTTTAGGCATTTTTATACCTTCAAACGCCATCCTTCGATGAAGGACTGGTGGTACTTCTCCCCCCAGTTTGGTAAGAAGGGGTTGCTGAAGGGCGCCCCTTCTTCGATTCACAATTGGAAGGGGAAATACCTCTTCGTCCACTGCCCGACCTTGGAACTGGGCCTGCCCCCTTGGGGTTCTCTGAGGGATTCCGTCCGTCGGGCTCCCAGCCTGGGGGAGGACGACCTCCAGGCCGCCCAGAAGCTTCTAACTTATCCCGCTCTTTCCCTTCCTAATCTTCTGAGGGAGCAGCTTCTTTTCAACATCGGCCTGAGCCCCCAGGATCCAGCGAGTATTTGTTTTATCTTTTCTTTTCTTGCCTTCCTCTTCTTCTTCTCTTTACTTCTTTTTCCTTCCCACTCTCTTCTTTTTCTTTCTTTCTTCTTTCTTTTTTTTTTTTTTTGACTCTTGATTGATCAGTGTCGCTTCTTTTTCCCTTTTTTCTTCTTTCTTCTTCTTTTTTCTTTTCTCTCTTTTTTTTTTTTTTTTTTTTAGCAATGGACGTCGAAGCAACGCGGATGCTCGCCAGGAGCATGAGAGCTCAGAAGAGAAAAGGCGCGGCGGCCTCCGGATCGGCGAAGAGGGCCAGGGCGGAGGAGACGAGCTTGGCTGCGCCCGTCCAGGCGGCCCCGGCCATCGACATTCCTTCAGATGCCGAGCCAGTGGCTCCCCGGGCCTCCTCGAGGAGCCCGCCTACTGGGGCCCCCGCTCTGGGGGTTCGCTCCACGGAGGCGCCCGCCGCGGGGAGGAGGAAATCGGTGGCTCGCAGGGCGAGTAGCCACCGAGCTGCTGTAGACGAGTCCGTCTGCTCTGAGGAGGGATCGGAGAATCCCTTCAACGATAGGGACTTGATCAGGCGGTTGATCGACGGCTGCATCCTGTCTGACGTCGTGGGGAGGATCGACCGCGCCGATCCTGAGCAGCGGGCTTGGGACTCTTTGGGGTCCTTCCTCGAGGTAAACGGATCTTTATTTAAACGGTCACTCGGCCTCTGTTGTAATTCTCTATCCATCCTTGCAGATCGGGCACCAGCTCTTTGCCTATATCGAGGCGGTGAGCTGCATGAAAAGGGACATCCTCCAGGCGGAGGAACGCTGCCAAGCCGAGGTTGTCCACCTCCAAGCGAAGTCGGCTGAAGTAGCCGCCCTCCAGGAGGCCCTGAAAAGAGAGAAGCGGGCCCGGGAGGAGGAGAGGCAGATCTTGGAGGAGTCGGCGAGGAAGGCGGAGGCCGAGGTCGCCCATTTGGTCGAGCAAACTTCGGTCCTGGTCTCAGAGGCCAGGGCCCTTGCGGTGGAGGAATTCACGGCCTCCGCGGAGATGAGGAACCTGAATGTCCAGTTCGGCCAGGAGGCATTCACCAAGGGGTTCGAGCTCTGCCAAGAGAAGGTGGCCAGCAAATTTCTCGAGCTCGACCTCGGCTTCCTCGAGGAGTCTGAAGATGAGGCCGGCCCCTCGTCCGCCGCCGCCGCGGTCGCAGCCCCCGCACCGAGTTCTCCACCTCCCGCCCCTGAGGTCTGAGACCTCAGATCTTGAGCCCTTATTTCGTCGCAATATTTCTTTTCTGTTTGTCTTCAAAATTATTCAATCAATAAAGTCGAATTTTTTGTTGTGGATGGCTTCTCCCACCCTTTCCTTCTTCTTTCTGCCTTTCTCCTTGCAATGAGTCGTTCTTTAACGCTTCTACCTTCCAATGGCAGTGTCCTGCAGAAGCACTCCCCTTGCCCCTGGGGGTCCCGCTGAAATCGACGACCCAGCGGTTAAAAAAGGAGGTCCTTCACCTGACGAAGAAGTTGAAGAAGTCGGAAGGAGAGCTCCACAAATCGAGAGAAGGCCATTCTGAAGCCGCCGCTGAGGCCGCCCACTTTCGGAGTCTCCATGTGAAGGCAATTATGGATTACAGCCGGAGGAAAGCGAACTTCGCAAAAGAACTCGAAGAATGCAAGAAAAGCACCAGCGACCGAATTTGGGCTCAAGAAGCCAGGATCAGCGCCCTGAAGGTGGAACTGTCAGCTACGAAGAGGAAGATTGGCCAGCTGGAAGGAAATTCATTCCGGCTCTTGGCCCGGGTCGATGATGAACAGAGATGGTCGCAGAAGGTCTCCGACCTTCAGAAGCAGCTTCAAGACGTCGAGATGAGCCACGACGTGCAGCGGGCTAGCTGGCGCAGGCAGGTGGAAGAGTATAAAGGGAGATTCCGGACGGCGGCCGACGAAGTCGTTCGTCTTCAGAGGCAGTTGGCTAACAGGGCGCAGCTTACTTCCGCCCAAGATTCTGAAGAGCTTCAAGCCCTGAGAGGCACTGTTGAGGGGATCTCTGTCTCCCTCGGGGAGAAGACAGCCGAGCTGCAACAAGTGAAGATCCAACTGGCACTTGAGCGGTGGGCCGTCGCGGACGCGGAGGCGGAGTCTGAAGTTTTGAGGAAGAGGCATCGAGAGGCGGAGGCCGAGAGCCAGCGACTCCGTCGGACGGTCCAGGACGCACTGCAGAAGAGGGAAGAGCTCGTCCATGCGTTGCACTGATATTGTTGTCTGCTGAACTTTTCTTGTCGTTTGACTTGTTTGATGTAGACGTCGTCGGGGGGGGCTTTTTCCCTTCATCCGATCTTCCAGGGGTGGAGTCGTGATCCGATTGAGGGCTCTCTACCCTCGGATTTGTTTTCCCGAGAAGGACGGGGCGGCTGGCCCAGGTGGCCCGCCCCACCGCCGGGTTCTGGCATTCCGAAGATGCCCCTTCCGGATGCGCCGACGTCTGCGGTTGCTGCTGCTGCATTGCTTGTACAGCTTCGACGAGGCCTCTAACCTGTTGTGCCAGCAAGTCGAATTGCTCCACGCCGACCGCCGCCGCTGGAGGAGGAGGAGGAGGCTGAGAAACAGGAGGGGAGGCCGGAGCCTGAGATCTGACCGCGGAGGTCGTGGACCGTCGTGTGGATGCCTTGCGTGGAGGCATCGAGTGTGGATCCCGCGGGGGAAAATAAGGAGTGGGTGTCGGAGAGACGATCGGAGGTGGCTCCGTTGAACACTCCTTCAAGAACAAGGGTACTGCGAAGGTTCAGCCCTTCCTCTAGCGCCAATCCTGTTGGTACAAAAATCTGCTTGCGCCGGAGAAGCTGGAGTCGGGGAAGTCGCGGTCGCCGCCGGGACCTGCAAAGGAAGTCTAAACCGGAGGTGGGGTTGCTCCGGCAAGATCCTCCGACGCTCAAGTCAGTTCTCTGCCTCAACAAGAATGGAGTGCTCGAACGGAGAATTTAGCAGAGTTTTGAGATAAGAAATGAGCTTATAGAATAACGTATCTGGGTCCCCCTTTTATAGACGGAGGAGGCAACGGATTGATGGCGACATTTGTAACCGTCTGGCAGTGGGCTGCCCAGGGTCAGGCGGAGTTTGCTGCGAAGAGTAGTGGAATGGACCCGTGGCTATCACTAGGGCGTGCCACGTGGAGTTTGCCGCGTGAAGTGGGGCGGCGTTTGTTGTCGTGACTCGCCAGCGGATGGAAGAATCGCGCGGTATCCGTTGCAGGAGGTGGAGCAGGATCGCGACCGTTTATCGTGGCCTGTCAGGTAGTAATGGAGCCACGTGGGATCCGTCGCAGGGAGTGGAGCAGCGCTGCGATCGTTACTGCGGCCTGTCAGGGAGTGGTGGAGCTGCACGGAATCCGTCGCAGGAAGTGTAGCAGAATCGTGGCCGTGATTGTGGCCTGGAAGTGCAGATTTGTCGGTTGAAGTTCGGTTGTGGTCGGAGTCTGACCCCACGTAAGGGTCCAGGCGGAGTCCTCCTTGCGGTTGGGGTAGTGGGTGGAGCCCGGCTCCCGTGGGAGTCCGGGTGGAATCCCCTGCAATCAAAATCAGATGCAAAGTCCAGCTCCCGTAGGAGTCTGGACAAGGCTTACCGGCAGCTGACGTCGAGGGCGGAGCCCGGCTCCCATCGGAGTCCGGGCGGAGTCCACTTGCGGTTGAAGTTGTTGACGGAGTCCGGCTCCCGTAGGAGTCCGGACGAAGTCTGCTTGTAGCTATTGGAGTTGAGGACGAAACCCGGCTCTCGTAGGAGTTCTGGCGGAGTCTCCCTGCAATCAAAGTTAAAGGCGAAGATCGGCTCCCGTAGGAGTCCGGACAGCTTACCAGCAGTTGACGTTGAGGACGGAGCCCGGCTCCCATAGGAGTCCGGGCGGAGTCAACTTGAGGTCGGAGTTATCGGCGGAGTCCGGCTCCCGTAGGAGTCCGGACGAAGTCTGTCTTGCAGCCGTTGGAGTCGAGGACGAAGCCCGGCTCCTGTAGGAGTCCGGGCGAAGTCTTCCTGCAGTCAAGGTTAAAAGCGAAGTCCGGCTCTCGTAGGAGTCCGGACGGGGCTTACCAGCAATTAACGTTGAGGACGGAACCCGGCTCCCGTGGGAGCCCGAGCGGAGCTGTCCTGTAGTCAATGTCGGCGGTGGGGCCCGGCTCCCGTGGGAGTCCGGACGGAGCTGCTTGCGGCTGAAGCTGTTGGAGTTTTTGGTGACGGAGCCCGGCTCCCGTAGGAGTCCGGGCGAAGTTGTCGTGTAGTCGATTCCACTGAGGACTTCGGCTGTGGGTATTTTATACCCAACAACAGTGATCAAGGATATTGAGGAGCTTGAAAAGCTCGAGCTTGATATGTAAAAGAAATTACAGATTGATCCTTCAATCCCTTACGAGTTCATATAGTCAATTTATTATAAATTTTTATATGAACAAACTTGTTGCCCAGCTATGCAACCCAAGAGGGGGGGTGAATTGGGTTTCTAAAAATTTTAAGCCCAACTGATTACTTATGAAGAACAAAACAAAGACTTTAATTCAATATTAATTACCTAAAGCAGGAATGCAAGAATATAATAAAGAAATAAAGTGAAGCGATAAAGCACACCACAAACACAAGGATTTATAGTGGTTCGGTGCTAACCTTGCACCTACATCCACTCCCCAAGATCCTACTTGGGAATTTCAATCCACTATACTTTGTATTCAACCCGAATACAAAACGTCGGAAACTCCGACACTAGCTATCCCAAGCTAGATCACTTATTTTCCGGGTACAAGTAAACCCAAAATACTCCGATTTCAGGTTCGAATCAACCTTTCCTTGTTTTGGAAATCCTCCAAAAACAAGAACAATTACTTACAAGAGTAAGAGAATTTAAAGCACAAATTAATACAATAACAGCTCCTTAAATGAGCGAATATAACAATAAAATCACTTTACTCAAATGAAGAAACCCTTTTTGAATTTTTTCAAGATGGATGAATGCTTGAACGAATGCTTGAGAAGAGGATGATCGATGATTGAAGATCCCTTGAAGGCTTTGAACGATCTCTAGATCAAGGTTGAACAATAGGCTTGAAAGATCCTCTCTTTGAAAGCTCTTGAATCTCTTTCACAATCTCTCGTGTGGATTTTGGATCCTCTTTTCTTTTTCTTTCGAATATCTCGTTGATCTCAGGCTTTTTCGTGCAGATTTCGGATCCTCTCTGTCAATTTTTTGATCTCACGTTTGATCTCTATTTAATCTGCAATTTCTTTCACCATTTTAAGCATTTTACAGCATTAGAAGCAAGAGAAAATAATTTAGGCAGATAAAGAGCCGTTAGAGCAATTTTAGGAAGCATAAAAGGTAATTAAAACGGGCAAAAAAATAGCCGTTGCTGACATTTTCCGTCGCAGGGGTCGACTTATGAGTCGACTCATGCATCAGGAGTCGACTCATGAGTCGACTTCTGTTGCATTTACCAGAGAATGCGTTTCTGGAAATTCTTGGCTCAAATCAGCAGGGGTCGACTCATGAGTCGACTCATGCCTTGTGGGTCGACTCATGAGTCGACTCACAGGTCGTGCCAAGCCAGAAAACTAGCGTGCCAAGGAGAATTTTTGTGTGCCAATCAGCTCACAGTGCCATGAGTTGACTCATGAGTCGACTCATGCACTTCAAACCTTCATAACTTCAAAAATATAAGTCCAAAAATAATAAAATTTTCACCAATAGTTTTCAAATCATTTGTTTTATCAAATGATACTATCAAATCAGGATTTTAGTGAAATTACGATTTTGTCCTTGAAGAGCATAAGGACTTTTTCATTTTAAAATTATTTGTATCCCTTCAATCTGCTTTGTAATCATCAAAATCAATCTAGGAGCAACAAAACTAGACTGCACTATATCCGAATTGATCAACATGTTAGTCACTGCTGAGAAAATCTTGAAGAGTTCAAAGAGTACTGTTCTCACTGTAAAGCGAACTTCTTCATCCAAGAGAAAGTGTGGCTGGAAGAAGAAGGCTAAATCCGTGAAGAAGTAAAAGAAAGAGAGCAAGCCAAAGAAGGACATTCCGAAGAAGACTGAAGTAAAGAAAAAGTGTTTCCACTATGATACTAACGGCCACTAGAGGAGGAACTGTCCACTCTATCTGAAGAGCCTGAAGATCAAAAAGGATGATAAACTTTCAGAAGGTATGCTCATAATTGAATCTAGCCTAATGATTTTTTCTACTTCTAGTTGGATATTAGACTCTGGTTCGAGTGCTCATATATGTACTTCAATGCAGAGTCTAATAGAAAGTAAAAAGTTGAGAGAAGGTGACATGATCTTTCGAATCGGCAATGAAGTAAAAGTTGCTGCAGAAATTATTGACACTTATCCTCTTCGACTACTGTTAGAATTTAGATTAGATTTGAAAGACTGTTATTTTGTTCTTATAGCTAGTCAGAATTTGATTTCCATGTCTGTACTAGTACAGGATAGTTTTGATTTTAATTTCAATAAAGATTTTTATTTCATTTATTTATGAAATAAATTGATTGCATGTGATCTTTTAATTGACAGTCTTTATCACTTACATGTTAATGCGAATATAAATTTAAATGAGCAAGTAGTAAGTGCCATAGGTCAAAAAAGATTCAGAGATGAAATTAACTAAAAGTATTTGTGGCATCATAGACTAGACCATATTGGAGAGGACAGGATAAACAAACTGAAAAAAGATGGGATCCTTGGCTCTTTTGATTCAGGGTCGTACCTAACTTGTGAATCTTGTCTTCGAAAAAAAATGACTAAATTACCCTTTATGGGACATGAAGAAAGGGCCACCGAGTTACTTGTCCTGGTACACACCGATGTGTGTGGCCATTTAATGTCCAGATTAGAAGAGGTTATATCTACTTCATTATCTTTACCGATGATTTATCATGGTACGAGTATATGTATCAGATAAAATATAAGTCTGAAGCCTTTGAAAAGTTCAAAAAATTCAGAATCAAAGTAGAGAAACAAACAAGCAAATCTATTAAGATTCTTGGATCTGATCGAGGAGGTGAATACCTTAGTCAAAAAATTTTAGGATATCTTAAGGACAATGGCATAGTCTCTCAATGGACTCCTCCTGGAACACCTCAGCTCAACAAGATATCTAAAAGGAGGAATAAGATCCTATTAGATATGGTCAGATCTATGATGAGCTTCACTGACTTACCCTTATATCTTTGGAGACATATCTTATTAACTGTAATTCACTTATTGAATAGGATTCTATCAAAATCCGTTCCTACCACATCATATGAGATATGGTATGGTAAAAAAACAAGTTTAGGTTATCTTAAGACTTGAGGATGTCCGACCTATGTCAAGAGATATATGGCTGATAAATTAGAGGATAGATCTATAATAGCTTATTTTATAGGTCTCGAAAAGAATTAATATGATACTACTACTTTCTATAAGATCACAATGTGATTGTGAGTCAGAACGTCATATTCCTAGAAAAATAGTTTATCCAGGATGGTGGCAGTGAGAGGTTAGTTAAGCTTGAAGAGGTCTCTGAATAACAAAGAACTATGGATCCTCAGGAACCCATTATTTATAAGCCAGTAGTTGATGTTCCTCCACCACCTCGTAGATCTAACAGAGTCTTCTTACCTCCTAAAAGGTACATGGGTATGCTTACAAAAGAAGTAAAGGAAATATTCTTTATGAAAGATAAGAGTCATAATGATGATCCTAATACCTTTGACGAGGTGATATCTGACATCGATTTCGAAAAATTGTTAGATGTAATGAAGTCAGAAATTGACTCAATGCATCCAAACCAAGTATAGAGCTTAGTGGATCCATATAAGGGTATAGTACCCATTAAGTGTAAATGGATCTATAAAAATAAAAATAGATATCGATGGTAAGGTAGAAACCTATAAAATTAGGCTCATAGTAAAAGGTTATAGTCAGCATGAAGGAATTGACTATCAGAAAATCTTCTCGTCCATAGCCATACTGAAATCCATCCGTACTCTACTTGCTATTGCAGTTTATTATGATTATAAAATTTGATAAATGGATGTAAAAATTATTTTTCTAAATGGATATCTTAAAGAAGATATCTATATAGAGCAGCCTTTAGATTTTATATCTGATGATAGTGATCATCGAGTTTACAAGCTGCAAAGGTCCATATATAGATTAAAGTAAACTTTTCTGAGTTAGAATCTTCATTTTGATGATGTGATCAAATCGTTTGGTTTCATCGAAAACAAAGAAAAATCTTATGTATATAAAAGGGTCAGTGAGAGTGCAATAATATTCCTCGTATTGTACGTAGATGATATTCTCCTTATTAAGAATGATATTCTCATGCTTACCCTCGATCAAAAGATGGTTGCTCAAGGAAGTCTCCATGAAAGACCTAGGAAAAGCATCCTATTTTCTTGAAATTAAGGTCTATAGAAATAGATCCAAGTAGATGCTTGGCTTTTTACAAAAAAGTACAAAGAGGAGATGCTGAAAGGGTTCAGCATAAAAAACCTTGAAAGGAAACTTCTATCTCTTGGGTATAAGAATATATCATGCTATGTACTTAATCTGATATAGCCATTACTGTGAATGTCACGAGCAAATATCAATTGAATTCAAACTGAAAGTGCTGGATTGCTGTAAAAAATATCCTTAAATACTTGAGAAGTACTAAGGATTTGGATTTCTGGTCTTTGAAGAAGGGTCAAAGCTAAGAGTAAGAGGATATACGGATGTTAATGATAGAAAGTCTACATCAAGGTGTATTATTGTTCGATATATTAAAAGGATTCCGAATAACCGATCAATGAAAACTGAATATGCTATAGATGTGTAAGATGAATTCTAGTTCCAATGTTAGTTGTAGAAGCAGATGTCATGCCATTAGATACCATGATATAGTACTCCAAAGACAATGGCACCATAACCTTTGCTAAGGAGCCAAAGTCTCACCAAAAGTCTAAGTATATAGAGCAGTGGTATACGCGACTACCTTGAAAAGAAATATATCAAGATGTGAAGAGTAAACATTGCAGATAATATGGCAGACCTACTGACAAAGCAATTGAGCCAACCAAAGATGAAAGTCCATCTTGAAAAGATAGGACTTAGATTAGTGGCCAATTGGCTTTAGTCCAAGTGAGAGATTGTTAGATGTATATCCTAGAAGTCAATACGGCTGATACATTGTGATAAGTTTAGGACATAATTTTATACTTAATACATTGATTTAATCAATAAAAAGACTAGTTTTATTTTTATTCAAGTGTGATGTGTCTTTGAATCGTCCATGGAATAAATACTTCAATATATATTCTCAAAGTATTGAGAATTAGAGGCATGTATATAATTCTTAAATGCTCCTAGTCATAGTATCATCATGAGGATGGTGATCGATCTGAATAGATCGACGTACAGATCACTTCTTTCAAGATAGATGAGTCTCTGACCTACAGTGTAGAGACACTGAGTGATGAGTGCGGATAGTTGTTAGAGAATAATTAGTACTGAGCGTGACCATACGAGAGATCACTTGGATTTCTACTCAATCATCAGTGATCGTTTCAATGCTGTAGTTGTATGAATGATCCTTTGACTTGCGATGGCACTACTACTTGTAGTAAGATTGTTGAAGTTTGACTGACACATAAACATGACCTCAATGAGATTTTGTAATGGATGTTGGTGATAATTGATCCACTGTAGGATGATAATTAGTCCACTGTAGGAGTAGGGTGCACATCTAGATAGAATCTATCGATCTTGATAGAGAGAAGTAGTCCTATGAGATTTAAAAAGCTAAGTCCAAGAGTCTGTGGCCACAACAGTGTGATTGATGGAAAAGAATTTTCATGAGGATCATAATTGGACTCAAGCTAATCAAATCTATCATATGCTGATGATGAGGTTTGATGATTTATCCATAACCACCATCTAGTCGGGACTCACGATAGAGAGACTGAATTATATGAGAACTATATCTTGAGATTCTATTTCGATTTTACTGGATTGTCACTACATATTGCTAGGTGTCATTGATAGATTGTAAGAGCTTACTAGGATTGCTTAGGATCAACAGTCTTTGATGAGTTAGAGTGGAATCATTCCGATCTATTGAAAAGAGTCTCAATAATACTATGATAGAGATCATAGTATATCTCATTACTAGATAAAATTGAATCTATGGAGTCACACAATAAAGAGATTGACTTGGATAAAGCAATTGGACTTATGAAATCTCAATTGGATTTAGAAAAATCCTATTGGATTCAGGATAATCTTGCTAGTACATGGTTGAATCCAATTTTCTCTTTGCGCTTGAATTACTTATTTGATAAGATTAATTCAAGTTAGTTACCTACTAATAATTTAAATAAATTAGATTCATTAGAATCTAATTATTGGGTAACTAGGATTTTGGATCAAATGCATTAAGAGTTCAAATCCTTAATTAATTACCTTGATAGTTTGCATGGGGCGCCACTTGATTTGATCAAGTTGGGCATGCCCACACTAAAGAGGGCATGTGGGATCGGCATGGGGTATCCCCTTAGCCCTATATGGTGTGTGAAAAAGTAGGTGCAAAGGTTTCAATAGTTGGTACCTAATGGATCTCCTAAAAGGGGTCAAATATCTAAGGCTACAAGAATTTCTAATGCAAATAGGACTTGTATTAAGGGGCTATTTAGTTTTAAATAGGATTCAAACCTTTAGCCTATTTAAAGGGATCTTCTCTAAGATTCTTAACATCTGATTTTTAGCATCCCACGCCTCCCATAAAATCCCCTCACGCCTCCCTCCTCTCCTTTGGATCCAATGCCCCAAGAGCTTGGACGTCCTCCATCTCCATGCCCAAAGGAGCTTGGGCATCTCCCCTCTTGCTTACTGATTTTCAGACCTTAGTTGCTACATAATCAAAGAAAAAAGAGTAAGAGAAAAAGAGAAGAAAAGAATCAAAAAGTTGATCGTGATCCAGATTTCATTCAGATTCACAGGGTGATCGTTCTTGGAGAAAAAAGATTACCATAGAGGACTGTTTCAGGTTGATCCTAAGTGGATACACATAGAGATCAAGCACTTGCATGGCTAAGAAAGAGCCTACCTTCTTTCAGATTCAGATTTGAAGAAAAAAAATTGTGAAACAAGTATGTGATTTGATCACATATTTAATTTCAACAAAAATTCAGCATGCATTCAATTTCAGCATATGAAGTAGATCCTTGTATTTTATGTTTTATACATGCATGATTTAGATAAAAAGATATTTTAATCTTCTATTCCACTACATTGTTTAGAAAAAAAAAAATTGAAACACACATACATGCACCTATATAAAATTTCAACAATGGGATGTCATGAGAGTTATCGAAAAGTCATATAAGATATTAAAAAGTAATATATATATATATATATATATATATATATATATAAGCTTTTTTTTCGTATCCTATGATGTCTAAATCAAAAAATATGACTTCCTAGCTCTTGGTATGACATCATATAGCCTTGTATAACTTTATATTTTATCAAATGAGTATTTTAGAGGCATAAATTACTTCATATGAACTTGGATGAATATAAATGACTTTCCATTACTTAACAAAACTGCATAAATAATAGCTATTGTTTCTTTTTCTTAATAATATTGTTGAAATAGAGTTTTTTTTTCTATTGATATAATAAAAATAATAATTTTATGACAAAAAGTCATAAAAAAAAATGAGATGTCATAATTACTATCAAAAGAGCCATCAAGAAATAACATAGACGCATTTTTTTTGCATCTTATGACACCTGAATCAAAAAATATAACTTTTTATCTCTTAGTATGACATCATATAGTCTTGTATGATTTTTTTTTTATTTTATCAAATGAGTATTTTAGAAGCATAAATCACTTCATATGAATTTGTATTAACATAAATGACTCTCCATTATTTAATAAAACTGCATAAATAATAGCTATTACTTTTTCTTCTTAACGATAATACTGAAATGAAGTTTTTTTTTCAGTTGGTGTAATAGGAAGTAATAATACTGTCACAAAAAGTCATAAAAAGTAAATGGATTGTCATAAGAGCTATCAAAAAGTCATAATATTAAGAAGTGATAGTATTATTACTTTTTGTTACACTAACAAAAAAAAAACTTTATCTTAGTAAAGAAAAAGAAGTAATAACTATTATTTATACAATTTTATTAAGTAATGCGAAATCATTTTTATTCATATAAATTCATATAAAGTGATTTATTTTTCTAAAATATTTATTTAATAAAATAAAAAATCACACGAGATTATATGATGTCATACTAAAAAATAGTAAGCCATATTTCTTGACCCAGATGTCATAGAATACGAAAAGAATACTTCTATGTTACTTCTTGAGGACTTATATAATTTTTCGATTGTAATTATGATACTTCGTTTGCTGTTATGATTTTTTATGATAAAATTATTACTTCCTATTGCACCAACAAAAAAAGAAAGTTTATTTTAGCAATACTATTAAGAATAAAAAGCCATAACCATTATTTATGTAATTTTATTAAGTAATAGAAAATTATTTATATTCATACAAGTTCATATGAAGTCATTTATATCTCTAAAATACTAATTTGATAAAAATAGAAAGTTATACAAGACTATATGATGTCATACCAAGAGATAGGAAGTGATAATTTTTTATTCGAAAATCATAGGATGTGAAAAGAAAGCTTCTATATTACTTCTTGATGGCTTATATAACTTCTCGATTGCTTTTATGATATTTAATTTATTTTTTATAACTTTACGTGACATGACAGTATTATTACTTCATGTTGCAACAGTAGAAAAAAAAAACTCCTTTTCAGCAATATCATTAATAAAAAAAAGTAATAGCTATTATTTATTTAATTTTATTAAGTAATGAAGAGTCATTTATATCAAAATAAATTCATATGAAGTGATTTATGTCTCTAAAAAATTCATTTAATAAAATAAAAAATTATATAAGACTATATTGTATCATACCAAGAGATAGAAAATTATATTTCTTTACGATGCGAAAAAAATGCTTCTATATTACTTCTTGAAAGCTTATATGATTTTTCGATAATAATTATGACATCCTGTTTGCTTTTTATAATTTTTCATGATAAAATTATTACTTCATATTTCATCAATAAAAAAAAACTCTATTTTAGCAATACTGTGAAGAGGAACAAACTATAGCTATGATTTATGCAGTTTTATTAAGTAATAAGAAGTCATTTATATTCATACAAGTTCATATAAAGTGATTTATACTTCTAAAATACTAATTTGATAAAATAGGAAGTCATACAAGACTATATGATATCATACTAAAAGATAGAAAGTAATATTTTTTGATCCGGACGTCAAAAGATGCAAAAAAAAAACTTCTATATCACTTCTTGATAGCTTATATAACTTTCCGATAGCTCTCATGACATCTCGTTTGATTTTTATGACGCTTCGTGACAGTATTATTACTTCTAATTACGCTAACATAAAAAAAAAAACTTAATTTCAACAATACAATTGAAAACAAGAAGCAATAGCTATTATTTATATAGTTTTATTAAGTAATAAAAAATTATTTATATTAATACAAATTAATATAAAATAATTTATGTCTCTAAAATACTTATTTTACAAAATAAGAAGCCATATAAGACTATATGATGTCATACCAAAAGATAGAAAATCATATTTTTTTATCCGAATATCATGGATTGCAAAAAAAATATTTTTATGTTACTTTCTGTTGTACCAATAAAAAAAGAAGCTTCATTTCAACTTACCAACGCATTAATTCTGTTTAACTACCTAAGGAGTTACTGTAATAAAAGATTTACAAAAAAAAATCTATAAAGGAAAAAATAAATCTTACGATTACTTTCTGTTATCTTAAAATAGTTAGAACGGATAAAATATGAGTATAACCTCCTACACACTTGACTCACTATAGAAAAATCTTGAACATCCGATGCTCAGACAGAAATAAAACGAATTGAGGAAGAAGAAAAAAAAACAACATTCAAAATGACCATTGTTTGAGCAAAATAAAGCACCTGAAGGTATTTTAGAGAAAGAATATTTTGACCAGTTTTAAATTTTCAAAATTAAACCCAACTGCATTAAATTTTGAAAACCGTGTCACTCCTATTATTAAATATAGTGTGAGATGTTAAGTTGATGACTAGGAGGAATTTTTCCTCTATGCTATGTAGATGAATCAGCGGTCGTGGTGCGCTCTACATCATTTTTACTGCACCGTACACAGTGCACAAAGAATTACTCTACATCCAAAGCATGCCAACAACAACATCATGCATAGAGGAGCCAAGGCCCATCATACATCCTAGAGGCTGCAAGATGGCAGGAAAACAAGCAAGAAACATGTTGAAGATTGCATCATATGGGCCAACACGATGATCATCCAGCGAACATATGATCATCCAGCAAACATACTGTCGCAAGTGATAAACATGTGGCAATTGAATTCATAAGCAGGGCAGACATGAGAATTTACTTGTCATAGGAAAGTTCAATAGATCCAATTTCCTCAAAAAGAAGTCCGTTAGGCACATTAAGACCGATCCGGTGCTTATCCCATCCAGCTTCTTCCAGTTGTTTAAGAAAATCAGCAAATCCATCTTCCAAGTTCAAAAGGCTCTCCTCAAGCCAAGAGAACACATGATCTGGCAATCTTCCTTGTTGCTCATGAAGCCAATAGACTTGCCACAGGCTTTTCAAAACTGAGAGACCTGTAGCTCCGACCTAAACCACAATACAATCAACCCGGTTAAGAGGTGCTTACGTCATTTATAAAATATTAATCCTTGATTACAACAACTAGCATCAGCAAGAAACCTTGAATGTAATTAAAAACTCAAGCCCTCTTGATCCACATTGGTTCACAAAGAGAATGTACTTTTCCTTCATGTACAACCTTAAGAGTGCCTTCACCTGCTCCAAACAGTTGATCAAGACAGTGAGTTTTCAAAGAGCAATTCTTTGTGCACCACACGCGGAGCAGAAAATCGTGCACCGCGTGCAGTGATTTGCTCATGCGCGGATCCGAGGACATCGGCGGAGAAAAAAAAATCTTTTTTTTTTTTGTCAGCCTCGCACAAGAGCGAATCACCACATGCGATGTACAAAGAATTTCGCTTTTTCAAATAGTAAAATAAGGGAGCAACTAATAAGTTTGCTACTGAACATAATTATCCAAGTTATTCAGTGTATCAGTTTACAATATCTAATCACTTCTTGTGGGTTTAACTCACTTTTTAACTATAGGACCTATCATTGTTCTTACTTCGTCTCATTTTCATGATTACCATTTCATTGATTCTTGGATGAGTTGAACTGAAAATTTTGGAGCAAATAGTTGAGAAACCAGCTAGAGGTTATCAAGCACATGAAGATGAATGGCAACACTGAGAACCTATGCCAAGAAAAAAGAAAGTCTACATGGAAAAATAAGAAAATCACGAGTGACCAGCGATTTTTCTCTTAAAATCTAGATATCAGGTAGAGATCCATGTCATTCAGTTTGCCTCTCCAATTAATGCATGGAAGCATTTTTGGTATATTTAATAGGCAACTATGAGTGCCCATGTTTTAACTGAGAATGTTTTACCTCTTCGGGATGGTTCTCTATCTTCACTTTAATGATACAAGTTTCAGATATCTTAAAAAGGAGGAGGGTCAAATGAAAACCAACCTATATCTTGTAAGGGGTAATACTAGAGATAAAGGAAAAATTTTTTATGCCTATTGGTGATGCCTAGGCATCTCTTTTATGCTGTAGGATTCAGATCAGAAAATAATATCAAACTCAAAAGAACCATACCATGTGGCTGGAGCCCTCCCTTCCAATCATTCTATCCAATGATACCCCAAAAATGACTCGGGGCAGCACAAATCTTTCCCAAGATAAAATGTTCTCTTCCTTGTTGCAATCAGCATACCCTATATCAACAAAGACAACTTTGTGTGTACTCTAAGGCTATAAGAATCAGCAAAAAATCACAAGGCAGTAAAATCTGCACCAGGAACTGTATGGAGCACAACATGTGATTTCACAAGAATCCGAGCACGCTTGAGATTTATCTGCCAAAACAAAATCCAAGATCAACTAGTTACAATGCATATTATTAAGCAAAGGTAACAAATAACTTAAGACTCATAAAATTGATATAAGTTACAAATTATATATATTGTCATAATATCCCCCTCTCTCTCGTGATTAAAGGCGTAACTTCATTGACAAATTCAAGCTGCCACAGGAACCATACTACATGATAGGAGGCATACCGTATCAACTCAGTATGGTACAAGGGCTTGACAAATCCATGTACCGAAACATGGCATGGGTGCTGCAACAACTGTGGTCGTGGTGTACAATGTGTCAGCATGTGGGTGCACTGTAACTTACTGATACACCATGGGTATGAGGCTTCATATCAATCCTTAAAAACATGGTTCCAAGTAAGCTTAAATAGAAGATTGAAGAGACGTCCTTACTGTGTGAAACTTGAGAACTGATAGTGACTGGTAACGTAACCGAAGGTGCAGAAGACGCACACTCAGCCATATGAAAGCCATCATGGAATATGATGTCTGTACTCCAGGTGTATCCTGCATTATTCAATTATGGGAAAATGTATTCAATTAAGAAATAATGTTCTAATTCAGCAAAGCAAAATGACAGACAATCACAATATATAGAAAAGGCAACTTTAATTACATAAATACCATGACCAATACACCAAGAAAAAGTCCTAGGAGCTGAGCTGCTACCTCCCAAACTTCCTCCTGAAACATTTGAAATACATAAAAGGTTCCGGTAAGGAGCTATAACATGAAAAAATCATAAGTAGATCAGATAAGATATAAAACTAACACAGATAATTGAATATAAATACGAGTAATCATGGTCAGAAATATATTTTTTTTTTTTAAATTCCAAGCAAGTATTAACCACACCTAACAAACCTACCCCAACTACCTTGGCCATGTTATGAATCATAGTTTACCATTAATGGTTATTGAAGTATCTTCAATTAAGAGAAGCATTGAAGTTATATCTTCAATTAGTAGAAGCATTTGACATCATGCTTTATGCCTCCAACTAGGTTTTCATAGATCTACTCAAGTATTTGAATACTGCTGGTTGGTACGGTACCACCGGTATCTTATCGCTCTTACAGAAAAGCAGTACTAGTATGTCTTCGAGACACAAGTACTCTCTTGAACCTGCCGTTACCAACATTATGGTCCAGACTGGTTGTGTATTGACAGATACCAACAATATTGGTTGCATGCTGGTTGCTTTTTTTTTTTTTTTTTTGTTGATATGGATCACCTTGATCCATCCCAACCATACTGGTACCATACCAAAACCAGTATGATGCTTGATACTGGTATTTAAACCTTTTTGTCTACTCCTCTTCCCAACATTAAACAAGAAATCAAGCCTCACTGTTGAGATCTATTTGTTTCATTAACGTCTTATTTTTTCTTGTTCAGATCACCTTTGTATCTTTGTGTCACATGTATAAAATCTGAATTTTCTCCATCCTCTTACCATCAATTGATGCAATTCCTACATGTCCTTCAACTAAGTCGTTTCTTAGCATTTCTTCATTCCACCACATTTATCATTAAATTTATTCTCAAATCATATATGACTCTAGATAATTTAAAAACATGAAACACAATGGATGAATGCATAAATGAATCTCAGATAAAATTCCAGATGAAAACGGAATGAGATCAATTTCTAACTTAAAAGTCCATAATAGAAACCCACTGGCTGAAAATTTTGGCATCTCAGCACATTATGTTCTTTAAGAGAAGAAAAGTCTTTTATCTCTGCCAAATTTGTCCCTATTACATTAGAATAGCTCCTATAATCCAGAATAGATGTTACTTTTCCATTCTAAGCTCATCTTACTGAAGAATTTGATGCACTAAGAAAGGGGAAACAAGACATTACTAAAACCTGTAATGTTAAAATATTTCTCTATTATTTCATGAGGATTCATAAAGTCAAGCCAAATAAATAGACATGCATTGGTTTGATGTGTAACAAACATATCAATCTATTTTATATGCATAATTGTGCTCATTTACATTGACTACCTTTGCAGCAACCTCTCCAAGGTTTGCAGACATGGCAAAATGATTTTGGATAACACGAAATGAAGGGTCTTTGAGCCCTCTTGCTATAGCCTGCTTAAAAACCAAGTGTCCTTAGAAATATATTGCATCAAAAATATGAACTTTAGGTAAGTCCAGCTCAAGTTTTTACTACACTCAAAATGCATAATCTGTAAGCAGAGCATCAAATATTTTCTACAAAATGATTGATACATCAAACCAGTAATGTTCATAACAAGATTCCTCCAAAAGAAATTTATAATATGCTTTTTAGAAAGAGCACTTCCTCTAATGGAGAAAAATATTGCATTATTAATGTCTTCTAGTAGTTAAACTTGCACTATTTTCGTAATGCCTAAAGAATCCGGGGGTGTATGGCTGTCGGGTTTTACTAAATAGGTTTCTACAAAACATAAAATAAATGACTTTTACCAAAATGCTTGTTTAGTTGCTTTTACAAAACTTGTTTGGTAGAACCAGCATATGTCATAAGACGTGAAAAATGAGTTCTACAAAAACATAACTCCCCCCCGTTATTTGTAAAAACTATTTCACAAAAAAAGGGGTTTTATGGTAATCTGTTTTGAAAAAACTCACAGATACCAAACAGCTTTGTAGAGTTAAATATACAATACATACAGCAATATTGAGTTCATTTAGTGGTTCTTTGGTGTGTCCTTGAAACTTGTCAGCTAAGCACTTAACCTCAAAAGCTTAAGCCAATAGAGAATAGTTTAACGATGCACATTAGGATGAACATCCTCGCCCTGTGTGGCCCCAACTCTGCACGCAGGGGACAAGCAAATCAAGACAATAACTGGAACAACTCAACATGACAACTTGGTGAATTAAATAAATAACTAACTTCAAGGGCATTTGATCTCATGATCTCCAGCAATTGGAGCTCTAGTACCATGTTGACTAACCACCTAGCTGAAAAACCTTTAGCTAACAGGGAATGGGTCTACAGCGTATATCAAGCTTATTGATAATGTACATGTACTGGCTTTATCAGCCTAAAAATCACAGAAAACTCCTCTTTCCCTGATACAATAATAGTACTTTTAAAAGGTTACAGCATTTGGAGTTGTTAGATCCCAAAAGCTATCAGTGGTCAAGCAGTGAATCATGGTGTAAATAGTTTCCTAAATTAGGCAATAAGTAGATGGGAAGTCCAAGAATCGACAATGAATTTACTCTCATGCAAAGTTTTCTCATCTTTAAATACCTTTGCAAGATTCCCCAGGGATGCAAGTGGGAGGAAATATGCTGGATACAGTTGTGTGCTGAGCTCAAAGATGCTGCATGGTGGATTAATCATTGAATGGTTACATTAATTTAATGAAAATTATGTCAATTTGTGGACAAGGTGCTTTCAGAAACCTTCCAGTGCTTCCAATTATATCTGCATACATCCGCCATTGCTTTGGGTCATCATCAAAAAGATTCCCAAAACGCCCACCTAATAGACACATGTTTCTTAGATAGACCACATGGTTTTATAATTTTCTCTAATGCTTCTTAAGGATGTCCTTTACCAACAACTAGACGTCCAATAGCTCCCAGGCCATCCTTTGACACCCATCTGGCAAAAGGCCAAAATAAATACATCAGGGCTTATTGAATTTGTTAAAACTTGAATCTTTACAATAATTATTAGCTTCTAGCTATAATATAGATGTCTCCAACCAAAGACCATCAAACAGTACCAGCTTTTTCATGGCAAACTGACTTAGTAATAATAATCAAGGGACCCAATGTTATACCAATTGTTCAATCAGGTTAAAACAGAGTAACCAGTATCTTTGCCATATCCTGCTGCAGGCCTTGTCTTTCCAGAAAACAAAATCTTGATTCATCATGATTAAAATCATGTTTAGATTCTGGAAGAAAAAAAAACTCTAAGGGCATTTTTGGTATTGCTTCTTCTTTATAAAAAAAAAGAAAAGCAAGAAGCTAGATTGTCTAGTTTCACCAAAAAAAGCACTGTTTTCTTCTTGCAGAAGCACTTTTCAGATAATGTTACCAAACACTTTTTTTCTTTTTAAAGAAATGCTTTTTTGCGTTAAAAGTCACAAATGCACTTTTTAAAGCAGGGTCAAACATGCCCTAAAAGAAATAGCATAACACTCCAAGAGCATAATACCATAGATTGAAATAATGATAGATGTGATTTAACAAATTGCAAGAACCAGACCAACACAATCTAACAAACACAACTAAGATAGACAAACACAATCTAACAAACACAACTAAGATAGACAAACACAAAAGGATATTTAGAATCAGTGATTGGGACAATAACATAACCTGGAGTTACTTAGATGTACAGACTATGATACGTGTGGCAAAGGAACTGAGGATACAAACTTAAACAGTCATCAAGCAAGTTAATTTTAAGACAAAGAACTAGGAATATTACCTTATAGCAGCAGCAGCAGCAGCAGCACTAGTTCCTGCAGAAGTGCCTATACCAACAGCCTGATGCAATCTTCATATATAGCAGTCAGTTCGGATTATTTTATGAACATGATCTCGGGGGCAATAAACAAAATGATTATCTCTCTTTCAAACATTAAGTATCATCTTGAAATTAGATCAAGCAACTTAGTCTGGCTAGAGTAGCAAAATTGGAATAGAGGTTATGCAATTTTGAAGTAAGAATAGACAATAATGGAGCCATCAAAACATCATAAATACAGTCTCTATCCATATTTAACTAGCATAGCCCAAATAACTATTAGGAACAATTTCTATACTCTTTAGCCAATCCACAGTTCATGATGCAACTTTCTCATCCAACATCAAACTATCCATGTTTCTAGAATCTCCTTTCATGACAAACTTTTTTTGGCAACAATTTCACTACCATGGCTACTTAAGATGGCATGACATGTCATTAAAATGATTTACAGCCATATTCAGACACTGTTTGAATGCTGAAATATACTTGAAAACTCTCTAAGATTAATCAACTCCTCCATTTGAGGCTTTGCATGTCAATAGAGGAAAAATAATTCCAGAGCAAATGAACAACTCATAATGATGAGATACCTTCAAAAGACTAGAAGTTACCAACGTGTGACAGACCCATCCTGTTACATTTGTAGGGAACTGCAATAACATGTAATCCAGATAATCCTCTGAGACTGATCCTGGAGGGTTTTTCAAATAGGATACATTAACACTGAAATTCCTCTTGCGATATTTTTTCAAAGTATATATGCAAACTGATAACAGCATAGGATACAATGACAAAAACATCACAAAATGTATGTTACATTTGTAGGAAACTACAATAGCATGTACTCCAGATAATCTTCTGAGACAAATCTTGGAAGATTACTCAAATGGGATACCTCAACACAGATACTTCTCTTGAGATATTTTCTTACAAGTATACATGCAAATTGATAATTAGCAGAGAATACAGTCACAAAATCATCAAAAATCATCAAGTAAAAAAAAAACGATGTTAATTGTGTAAGCACTATCAATTAATCACAACTGGATGCTTGATGCTAGATTTTTCAAAAGCAATTATGACTCCATCTCAGCCACAAAATATAATATTGAAGTGCTATTGCTTTTCATGATTTTCTTGTACTCGCATCACTTTGTCAGGCAGTGGCATTGCAGGAGGTCCATTGCATTGCACAACAAATCAGTCGCCAAACAGACAAATTTCCCAATCATGGTATGTTGCTTTCAGCATATACCAATGGCATCTATATACTATATCAACTTTTATCAGGAGATAGCCAAAAACAGTTCATGCTGAAATCCCCGAAGTAGGTAATGTGTTGAGGAGATGGTGATCACTACAACCTAAAAGTCCAAAATCCGAATTGAAGTGTAAATTTTACTAGATGGGTAGCGGGAAGCGAGTTACTCTCTGGTGAAGATCAATGTAATGGTGCACTTGTCCACACAAATGGTTGCATATAAAAGGATGAAGTATCATGCTGTAACCCATGCAGTAGGCCAACTAGCATGCTAAACTATCTTATATATCTCTATAGTGGCAAATTAATTGAAAACATAAATTCCAAGAGATGTCATCAAAAGATTCGCGTCCAAGAAGGAAATTCGATAAAAGAGAGAGTTCCTATATTTACCTGGAAACCCCGCAGGTAATATAAAATTCTTGAAGATGTCCGGAATCCAAGACAAGTCGGAGAAGCATTCTTCTTCTATCATCACATTCATCGACGATTGGCGTCCCTTCCAGTAAGTTTGTAGTTCTGACTTATCATCTAACACGTACCTGTCATATGCAGAAGCGAAAGAAAGAAAAGAAAGAACCTAAAATACATAATACTGTAATTACAGAATCATAATAGCCTGCGCGCGCGCGCGCGTGCGTGCGTGCAAACGAGGGAGGGAGGAAAGGCAGGGGAGGAAGGGGTGGGGGTGGGAAGAGAGAGAGAGAGAGAATCTGCTATGGATCATTAGATGTATTTTCTGCAATTGCTAAGGGTTTTGTTATTTCCCCTTCTAGTTTCTATTCCATCTCTGCCCCTTTTCCTACCTTCCTTCTTTGTGGAATTTCCGGTCCATGGCATGTACTCTCTCTCACTCATATACACCGGCAAGTCTGGCAAATATCGTTTTCAGGTACTCACCTCTTAGCCGTGCCGTCTCGGCGTCTCTCCACAAGTACTAGGCGCGGCTCTCTGCAACAATGGGAGTGAGGAGAAACAACAAAAGATTTTCCTTTTGTCTCACCAGTTTAAGCAAAAGCAAAGGAGCTAGGATTGGAATTAGAAATCATCACTAGTAGAAAACAGGTGGAGGCTCACCCGGGTCGCGGTGGGATTCCACGGCCTCGGTTGCTTCGATCAATGTCATTATCATCGTCCTCGGGGATTTCTGATTCGAGAGAGCAGAGTGGAAGTAGAGGCCGGTGAGGAGGGGGGCAGCGGCGATGTTGTGGAGGGAGAGGACCGAACGAGACACTGGATGGATATGGAGACGGAGATGGAGGTGGAGATGTTGAGCAGCAGAGGCTACTGTATTTATACGGGAAACAGCAACGCAGAAGCGGCATGTTCGCATGCCCCCTTGCGCCTGCTCCTGACTCTGGGATAGGAGGGACAGAGTTGGAGTCTCCTCCAATCGCGATGAACGGAAAGGTGGGCGGTGGCTGTGGCTGTGGCTGTGTGCCTGGGATTAAAAATTATGTTCCTTCCGCGTGCGTGCTAAAACCTTTAACATGATTTTGATTCATGAGGCTATTCCTCTCGGGTGTTGCTTTTGATTACCATGATTTCGGGTTTTAGAAGCCACTAGGAATTAACCCGATGCGCGGTGCCTTTTTTTTTTTTTTATCTTTTTAGTTTCGAATCTTCGCGTGTCCTCATCCAATGCAGAAAAAATAAAAAAATTAATTTATTAAAAAAAAAATTATTGTTAATAATTAATTATAAAAAATAAATTAAATTAGATATAAATCTGATATTAATATATTCATATTTATTTTATTTGATGAATACATACGTGAACATAGATATTAATCAAATACAAATATTTATATTTATATTATTTTAAATAAATATAAATTTAATTAGGTGATAGAAGTATGGGTAAAATTACTAATATAACTCAGATATTTCAATTTAATGAAATCAAAGGCATTATTAAAGAAATAATAAAATAAATTAATAATATAATTATATAATTAATTTTTTTTAAAAATATAAATATTATATAAAATTAAATAAAATAATAGGTAGAATAAAATATTTGGATCGGGATATAATATTTGTCTATCCATGACCGTCTTCTCTCGCCTCTGTCGACTATTGTGATGCTCAATGATTAAATAAATTATAATAATTATTTTAAAAATTTATTAAAATTAAAAAAATCCCGCTCCTACGCTAATATGAAAGGGATATGGATCTCATCCTTTACGTTGCAGGCTATGCAAATTAAATAAATATTAATATAAATATATTATATTTTTTTTGACCAACAAAATTTTGTATCAAAGTCTAAACCAATAAACCCATCAAAATCTCTTCTCCATTGGCCTTTAGCTAAGAATTTCAGATGGATGGATCATTTGAACCAAACTCCAACCTTTGTACAGCATCCATCCCTCCCATCCATCTCCTATACATACATCTCAAAAGTACTCTGTCAGTAAAAAAAAGCATAAAAAAAGTACCAAGAGCTTGCAATTAAAATTTCCATCTCCACCTCCGATTTCTCAAAGAACCAAAGGGCCCCTCTCACTTTTTTTCTCGAAAGCAAGAGTCGTCGAGGATCCGATCCTGAACTCCGCCCTTTGGATTCCCCCTTTCTCTTCTCCATCTTGCCCTTCTAATCCCCAATCAAAACCCTCTCCTTCGTTATCTCTGAGTTGCTCTTGGTCGTTCTCATGGCTTCGGGCTCACAGTTGAAGGCGATTAAGGTATCGTGCTTTCTTCTCCGGCGTTGTTTTATTTTTGGAGTAGTTTTAAGCTGAAATAGAAGGGATGATTCGAACTAAGTGGTTGCAAAGGGTGAAGGTGCTGATGGTGAGGGCCGGTGGAATCGGTTGCGAGCTCCTCAAAATCCGACGAGGACCGAGGCCGAAGAAAATGGATGGCGGCGATAGAGAGAAAACCCAAAAATCCGGCATCCTTCTCCACAATACTGTGATCGTCACCATGGATGGCGATCGCATCCGCATCCTCGGCCCCTCCTCGGACCTTCTCTATGAATTCTCCCCCCTTGCCGACGACATCCTCAACCTTCATGGCCGCTTCATCCTCCTTGGTCCGAACAAAAAAAAAAAAGAAGAAGAAGAAGAAGCAGCAGCCAGTTTGTTGCGACTTGCAAGCACCCAATGTCCAGGTGCCCAATGGAGGCTTCTTTTTTTTTTTTTTTTGCCACGTGTCAAATGAAGGTTTCTCAATAGAAAAATCTCTATTTATATATATATATATATATATATTAGATGTCTCGGTCACTAGCATTATTTTTTTTAAATGAGGATTAAAATATAGAATTTATAATGAAAAATAAAATATAAATTTAATTATAAAAAATTTTGAATTATTTAGAGATTTTCAATTTTATCTCAAATTTTAGTTTAGTACAACCAAACCATCCAATTTTCAAATTAGTTCAATTTTGATCCTGACTATAAATTCCATCCGACTACTATGACGGAACTATCACGTGCTATGCTTATATGTTAGAAAGAAATGATGCTTATGTGACATCATATGACAAATCCATCATAACAGTCGGATAAAATTCATAGCTAAGATCCGAATTGAATTAATTTAAAAGTTGAATAATTTGATTGTACCAAACTAAAGTTCATTCTTTTACCAAAAAAAAACTAAAATTCACCCCCAAAATAATTTAGAATTTTTTCTATGATTAAGCCTATAAAAGCCATTGCAAGGAAATGTGTTGGGGGGTGACACGTCACCCGTGTCGAAGACATGAACCGGAGGGAGCGACCATGATAAAGTATGCAAGGTCGTCCCCACAGCACCGATCAGAGGTAATTACAATTCCAATCATAGATATATTATCCCAACATTGTGGAAAAGCTATGCTGGAAGAAGTCATTCAGTATTGGGTAGATATCTGGCCAGGACATCACCTCCCAAGATCTTTTCGGTACCGCACGATACAGCAGAAAGAAAGAAAAAATAAAATAGAAAACAATCAAATACGTGGATCAGCCAAAAAGGACTCGCCTCTACGGGGCATGCAAACTTCACTATGAGAAAAAGAGATATTATAAGAGAAGATCTTACCCTCAACACTCATACACTCAATTTATTCCTCACAAAAAGTTCTCTCTCACAAAAGCTCTCTCTTTAAGAAGACCCCCTGAACCCCTGAAGTGATCACTATCCGCTATCCAGGAGCCTCCCTGCTCCTTCTCTTCTCAGCATTTCAGCCTCTCTCTCTCTCCATGCATGTTCACTTCTCTCGATTTTCCACATGAAGCTATCCGCGTGAGACCACCAGGCCACCACATCCTCTCAATTCATGAATAGGCCCTTTTAAAAGTCTTAAACATCAATTAGATTAGGTTTAGGACTCCTAATCAAGCCCAAATAAGCCCACAGATCGTCGGATCAAGATCAAAAATTATCCACGCCCTCCGATCGCACTCCGGTCCATAGAACAGTACCGTGGACCATGAGAAATGCGTGGAAAATGCCCACACAGTCCATGCGATGGACTGTGCACCGTCCGAGCCACAGTGGACCAGACAAATGGGCTCCCAGCGGGCGTTTGGGTCTGGACCGACCCATGCGTGGGCCTGGGCCCTCGCCTGCGCCGCGTGCCTGGGCCGCACCCTGTGCGCCCGTGCCTAGGCCGTGCTCCACGCGCCCGAGCCTGGGTAGGGCACCACACGCTGGGCCGCACCCTGCCACGTGCTGCCGCACCTGGGCCGCACACGGTCGCACCACCGTCGGCCGTCGATGGTCCTCCACTGCTCCAGATTTTGTGCCGTCTTCAATCACGCATATCTTGATCGTCCAGACTCCATTTGGGATGATCTTCATCTTGTTGGACTCTATTTTTCATAACGGACCTCGGTGTAGGCTTAATATGGATCGAATCTTAAGGTATCAAATCCTAACAATCTCCATCTCGACTCGATATTCAGCTTCCTTCTAACTCTAAGAGCTTCTGGATCTCCTCACCCCCATGCCCTGGGATAATCACCTGCTGATCATGGATGGACAAACATGAGAGTCGAGTCAGATCGCTCGATCCCATCTCTGTCATATGTTGTGCTCCTCCTGACCTAAGATCTGCTCGGAGCATCATCCTATGGCAATAGGAATCTCACCTTGTGACATCACTTCTTGTCCTCCCGAGTCTTCTGTCTCGTGCCCGATCCACCTCCATCTGGAGCTCCACCTCGCTATGAGCTCCACCTGACTCCTGAAGCTCCATCTCGTACTGAGCTCTCCGTCAAATAATAATATCCTCTTCTCTCCTTCTTTTCCTCTAGAATAATTCTATCGCCGCATATCACCTTCAAGATTTCTCCATCAGCTACCATCCTACAGCCTTTCGAATTCAGTCTACTCAGTGAGATAAGATTCTGTCTGAAATCAGGTATGTATCGGACTTCTCTCAATCTTCTCACTGCACCATCATGTGTCCTCTAGCTGACTATCTCGATACCTCTGATCGCACAGCTCGATCCATCCAACAGATAAATAGTGCCCTCACTATTCTCCAGTGAATCAAACTACTCTTCTCCATAACATACATGATAGGTACATGTAGAATCTAAAATTTACTACTGAAAAGAAGTAGATACCTCGTCAGATATCTCCAAGACATCTCTCTCTAAATCGCTACTAGCTGTCACCACAGCAACCATCATCTGATTTTTGAGTTAAGAACAATCTCTAGCTAGATGTCCCAACTCATCACACCGGTAACACCTGATTTTGCTCAAGTCCCTCCTGGACTTGGACCATCCTCGTCGTGATCTCCTATCGCTTCGTCTATCGCTGCCTGCTCCTCTAGAAACCACCAAAGCTGAGCTACCGCCACCTGAGCTCGAAGTTGGATTCTCCCTCCTGAGAACCTCATTCTGGAGTATTACCATGGTGACCTCGTCAATCTTGATGGTGTTCTTTTTCACTAGAAGAGCAGTCATCAAGGACTCGTACGAAGAGAGGTAATGCCAGCAAAACCAGCATCCTAGTCTTCCCCTCAACATTCTCACCAATACTAAGGAGGTCGATGAGGATCTTCTGAAAATAATTTAGATGCTTCTACACGCTCTGTCCCTTAGCCATCCATAGCTGGTAAAACTGACTCTAGAGAAAAAGAGTGTTGGTAAGAAATTTCACCATATACAACTCCTCAAGCATCGACCACAACACCATCAAGAAAGTCTCACTAAGCACAAGGATTACCACCTCATCCGCTAAATACATACGGTTGGTACTCACCGCCTGCATCTGTAGCCATTTTCAATCCCGCACCTCCATGGTAGTCGGCTTCTCCTCGCACAAGAAAGCATCAATCAACCCTTACTGGATAAGCACGTCCTTCATCCTTGCTTGCCACAAAGAGAAATTGCTCTTTCCATCAAATTTATTGATCTCCATCTTGATTGATCATGTCTTTTCCATCTTCAATCTTGCTCACCACCACTGCAATCTACGTCCTTATACCACCTCACTCTGATACCACTTGTTGGGTGGATGTCTAGTCAGGACACCACCTTCCAAGACCTTTTCGATACCGTATGATGCAACAGAAAGAAAGAAAAAATAAAATAAAAAATAATCAAATACGTGGATCAGCCAAAAAGGACTCGCCTCCACGGGGCATATAAACTTCACTATGAGAAAAAAAGATACTATAAGAGGAAATCTCACCCTCAACCCTTATACACTCAATTTTTTTCTCACAAGAAGTTCTCCCTCACAAAAGCTCTCTCTCTAGAAAGAACCCCTGAACTCCTAAAGTAATCACTGTCCGCTGTCCAGGAGTCTCCTTGTTCCTTCTCTTCTCAGCATTTCAACCTCTCTCTCTCTCCATGGGTGTTCACTTCTCTCAAATTTTCTGCATGAAACCATCCACGTGAGACCACCAGGCCACCACATCCTCTCAATTCATGAATAGGCCCTTTTAAAGGTCTTAAACATTAATTAGATTAAGTTTAGGACTCCTAATCAAGCCCAAATAAATCCACGGACCGTCGGATCAAGATCGGAAACTACCCACGCCCTCCGATCACACTCCGATCCATGGAATAGTGCCGTGGACCGCAAGAAATGCATGGAAAATGCCCATGCGATCCATGCGGTGGACTGTGCACTGCCCGATCCACGGTGGATCAGGCAAACGGGCTCCCAACAGGTGCCTGGGCCTGGGCCGCACCAGCACCGTGCACCTGGGAGGCGCCCCGCATGCCCGAGCGTGGGTTGGCCCGTGCGCCCACACTTGGGCCGCGCTCCGCATGCCCGAGCCTAGGTCGGGCGCCGTGCACTAGGCCGCGCCCAGCTGCATGCTATCATGCCTAGGCCACGTGCGGCTGCACCACCGTAGCTCCGCCGGCCCACCGCCAGCCGCCGACAGTCCTCCACCACTCCAGATTCCATGCCGTCTTCAATCATGTGTATCTTGACCGTCTAGACTCCTTTTGGAGTGATCTTGATCTCGTTAGACTCTATTTTTCATCACAGATCTTGATGTGGGCTCCATATAGATCGAATCTCGAGACATCAAATCTTAATAATTCAGCACATAATGAAGCAATGGAGGATCTCACTTTGGATCTCATCGATCCTCACTATCTAACTAATCCTTTCGAATGAAGCTTCCTGGTGGAAGACCATGCCAATCCCAATTTGACCGTCGATCCTAAATTCGGCTGCCAACTCTAGCTTTGGCCGCCCATCTTAACTTCGATCGTTAAGCTAGACTTTGGCCATCGATTTTAGCTCCGATCATAGGTCCTTAGCTACTGGCATCAAGACGACACCTTCGATCGAAGGACCTCTTATTGATCCTCGCTTCTAACCACAGGCTGCATTCCCTTTGACTGTTGCTGGGTGCCATATTTGAAAAGATTGATCCCCGCACGGTCCCATTAAGTCACATCACTTCACGTTGAATCATGCCACTCCAACAATTGCTTGTGCACTAGGTGAGGTCATGTCACATCACACCACCTCTAAAAGAAGCTGACTACATGTCGGATAAGGTGATGTCCGTCACTAAAACCTAGACCAGACATTATGGTGTGGTATGGTCAGAAAGATCGGAATGGCCTCCCATCACTTTTACCCTTATGCCTCTGCTTTTCTATCAATAGAGACAAAAAAGAGATCCTTCAAGTATGCAAAACTCGTGCCCTCTCCTCCTTTCGCACTCTTTTTTATCTATTCCAACTTTCTGACTTGACCGTCAGAGGATCCTCACTGGAGCCAATTTTGATCAAGACTTGTTTTGCAAGTCTCACCGTACCCACGATTCTCGACCAACTCCAGCCATTCCGATCGGAGTTAAGAATTTGCTGCAACAAATTGGCACTAGGAGGGTCCAAACCCATTTTTGAGAAGGAGAGAGAGGTCCACACCATGGCACCATGCAAAGAAGCATCCTCCCATCATTCCAACGCCGCCAACTTCCGACCAGTGGAGAATTCTGCCAATCAGCAAGCTTAGGTAGTGCCTTCACTTCCTTAACTGAGAGCATGGTCAATGTAGAGTAGTTCAACTTGCTGGTCTGACAGGTATAGGATTTGATTGCTACTATCCAAATAATGCATCAGAACAATCCCATGCCATAGGCTGCTTCACCACTAGAACACCCTTAGATTCCTCCTCAAGGTCCTGAGTTGGGAGGACAAACTCGACAAAGCCACCCCCAGAAACCAGAGCAAAGGATGCAATGATCCTTGAGTCCTCGCTTTGGACATGACTCCATCCTAGATCGATCCCACTCACCGCATTCAGAAGCCTATACTGCTCGAGATGCGGAGATTGACCACAGGCTTCGAGATATGGATTAGCAGATCGAAGCCCTTCATAATTAGGCTCCAGTGTGAGATGATGGCTATAACACCAATCTATCATTTAGTGGTCTGATCATACAAAAATAACTCCTCAACCACTTCAAGATGCCGTAGTTAGAGAGCTATGATGGGGTTACCAATCCTATGGATCACTTGAAAAACTTCAAAGCTATGATACTTCTCCATAAGGCCATCGATGCTGCCTTGTGTCGAGCTTTCCCCTCCATTGTAAAGGATGTGGCTCAACACTAGTACTGGAGCCTGAAGCCCAGGATGATCCACTCATTTGACCAGATGAGTCACTTGTTCATCACTCATTTTTTCAATGGTAGGAGGTATCATAAAAGATTGGATTCATTGATTAATATCAAGCAGAAAGAAGGAGAATCGCTTCGATCCTACCTCGACCGTTTTAATACAGCCATACTAAAAGTTTGTAACCTGAATCAGTCGATCACCATGACCATCCTAAAAGGCAGACTCTTGAAGAATAGCCTTCGATATTCATTGGAGAAGATCTACCCTCGTGACTTCATCGAGATGTTGGCTTGGGTAGAAAAGTATGCAAGAGCAGATGAAGCTTTTAAAAATGAGCCCCCGATAGGTACAGATGCTGAAGAAAGGAAAGAAGAAGAAATGAAGGAGCCTCTACTGAAGAAGGGCTATAGAAAGAACTGACAGCACTCCCTATCTCCAACCACATGTTGGAGGTCCCGAACTCCTCTATAAAACTGTCGACAGAAGAGCCCCTTTGGAGGGGGGGGGGTGTGATGTGCATCTCCACCAAGGAGATTCATGAACTATACTCCACAGAACACTCCCTGAAGTTAGGTGCTGATGGAGATAAAGGAGCAGCTCCCTAGGGTAAGGAGAATGAAGGCAAGGCCGGGTCAATATAATCCGAACAAATACTGTCTCTACCATCGTGACCACGGTCACAACATGGAGGAATGCATCCAACTTCAAGACAAGATCAAGGAGTTCATTCATCACAGGTGCCTGCATCAATTCATTAGACATTGATGTGAGCAATGCGATGAACGTCGAAGGAAGCCTCGACAGTCAGGACAACAGCAGGGAGAGCCCTTCGGAGACTGACCCCTAGCTGGAGTAATAAACACCATAATTGGGGGGCATCATGTCAATGGGATGAGAAAAACTGCCAAACCTTCCAAGAGGCAGAGAACTGAAGAGCCCATTGTTTTCATTGAAGAAGATAAACAAGGAGTTCAGTTTCCATATAATGATATGGTGGTTGTATCTTTTAACATAGAAAACTATGATGCACGCCGCATATTAATTGATAATGAAAGTTTGGCTGACGTATTATTTTATGATGCTTTCTCCAAAATGGATATACCTCTTTAGTGGTTAGGGCGACTAGATTCTCTCCTCATAGGGTTCACTAGTGATACAATACCTGTCGAGGAAGTCATTACCATATCGGTGGTCGTTAGATGAGCTCCTTGATGATCCATAGCTAAGGTTGATTTTCTTGTAGTTCGAGCACCATCAGCTTATAATACTATCATCAGATATTTCGGACTTAATGTACTTCGAGTTGTAGTATCTATATACCATTTGAAGATGAAGTTTCCAACCAAGTTTGGAGTTGGTGAGGTCTGGAGAGACCAGACCCTTGTCCGACAATGTTACACCATCACGCTCCATGGTGCAAGGCCTTCTAAGGTATATCCGATCGATGGCCTAAACAACCATGATGAATTGATCGAAAAACATGGAGAACTGATGGAAGACCTTGAGATGATCCTACTAAATGATGGAAACAAAGAGCATACAGTCCAGATCGGGTCAAATCTGGATCCGGTAACCAAAAAATATCTCTTTTTTTTTACAAAAAAATATCAATGTATTCGTCTGAACCCTAATCGATATATCAGACATTGATCTAGCAGTAATGACACATCGACTGAGTATTAAACCAACCATTGACTTGTCAAGCAAAAAAAGAGAAGCTTTGCATCTGAGTGGCAAAAAGTGATAGTCGAAGAAGTACAGAAATTGCTTAATGCTGACTTCATTCAGAAAGCGACTTATCCAAACTGGATTGCAAGTGTGGTTCTTATAAAAAAGATGAATGACAAGTTGTAGATCTGTATCGACTTCACTGACTTGAATAAAGCATGTTCGAAGGACTGCTACTCACTACCTCTAATTGATCAGTTGGTGGATGCTATTTTGGGATATGAACTCCTTAACTTCATAGATGCCTTATCCAGATATAACCAAATTCAGATAGCACCAGAAGATGAGAAAACTACCTTTATTATTGACCAAGGTCTCTTTTATTATAGGGTTATGCCCTTTGGCCTAAAAAATATAGGTGCAACTTATCAGTGCTTCACAAACAAATTCTTCAAGGGTCAGGTCAGGTGAAATATAGAGATCTATGTGGATGACATGCTTATCAAAAATTGAGTCTTGTGAACCTACATTGAAGATCTTGAGGAGATCTTCACCACACTTCAAAAGTATCGAATGAAATTAAACCCGATGAAATATGCTTTTAGAGTTACTTTAGACAAGTTTTTGAGATTATGGTGTCAAGCCAAGGGATAGAAGCTAATCCTGAAAAAATTCAGACTATACAAGAGATGAACCCACCAAGGATTGTAAAGGAGGTTTAGTGCCTTAGTAGTCGAGTGGTAGCACTCAATCGATTCATCTTCAGATCGATCGAGCAATGCCTTCTTTTCTTCCAAGTCCTGAAGTAACCAAAAAATTTCTAATAGATCGAAGAATATCAGCACACATTTGAGGAGCTAAAAAATTATTTTAGCTCCCCACCACTCTTCAGCAAGTTGAAGCTAGATGAAGAACTCTATGTATACCTGACGGTCTCCCTAGTTGCCGTAAGTCCCATATGTTAGAAATTATGTCTTAAAATCAATTATTTGATGATTATGCTAATTATAAATATATATAAATTGATCATTAATAAAAATTATTTGACTTTTTTATCACAAGGATATATTTTCTTTAGAACTCCTGTTTTGTGATGAAGTCCTTAGGACCACTTTTAATCAATAAAAAAAGATTTATCACATGGTCCTTAAATTTGTTCATGACCAAATGATATGCTATTACTAGGACGATAGCGATAATCAAGTATAGATCATTGTGTACCATATGCATTGGTTGTTCTCGTAATTAAGTGATGTGGAGATACTGATATGGCATATAAATGAGATGTAGGAGTACGTCTAATTGAACATAACCAACTGTGGAGCACTTTGCTATCAAGAGTAGCTCTCGAAGGGTATGGATATAAGTATTCCTCCGACTTGAGATTACCATGATGACTTGCAAGTAACCATTGTGCTTTGGTACTAGACTATTTGAATTTCTAATTCAGTAATAGAAGATTTTTGGGCACAGTCAAGTACTTGTAGTAGTCGGTGTATGAGTCAAGATGGGATTGAACCCTCTGGATTTAGGAGTTAATACATTAGTGTATTTCAATTTAGTAAAATTTGGGCTTGGATAATCAATGTGATAGATTGAAAGATTGAAATACAACATGGATGACTATTTTAGGATTGATATTAAACCCTAGATCACCTTAAATATTAGAGTCGAAGGGATGAATTATATGATAACAATATGCCAGTAGGTTCTTGAATGTTGCTTTGTAATCATTCGACCTATCCGGATGTTGGATTCCATTGCTAGATAATTACATTGATTAGTTCAAAAATTTATTCCCATACTACCGACTTAGGTTCGAATCAATGGGATCATACTCAAAAAAAATTTCTGACTGATCATGTGCTTGATCAATGATTGAGAATCATTCAAGGGTATAATCATAAATTCAATTGATGATTAACTATGTGCAAAAGTTACAATAAATTAATTCGCTAACTGTTAGTGAATTAATAGAGGATAAATTAGTAATTAGATTACTGATTACCTCAATTTGATTGAGCAATGAGGTTTGAATCAAGTTTAATTGAATTGGATTCAATTAGGTTCGATCCAATTAGGTTATTAGATGATCTAATCACTAAGGGAGTTAGTTCCTAATTCAATCAGGACTTGGGTTCAATTATTTTCTAATTGAATTAGGATCTAATTGAGTTCCTAATTAGATTAGAAATTTATTTAATCTTGGATGCATCTAAATCCTAAGTTGGTTAGGATTTAAATTAGGCATTCAAGAGAGTTTCCAGTTTGATTGGGACTCTCTTTATCTCCCTAGCGCCCCACATTATGCATGCTAAATCTCCCCACGCCAATAATTTTTCCATGCAAAAGAAGTTTTGCATGAAAGATAGGCTATTCCTAAGCTCTCTTAACGCCCCATATGAGATATGGATAAGGTAAGTTTTAATCTGATTTAAACTTCCTTATTGGATGAGATTAGATCTCATCCAGATTCACCTGTGATGCCACATCATAGAATCTTCTCCTTTTGTGCGACAAAAGGATAAGACTTTTCACGATGAGAGAGCTCTTTACTATGAGAAAGAAATATGGTTGGGGTGTGTAATCAAAGAGGGGCGTCGCTATATTTTTTTTCGGGTGGGTTTTGAGAGGGGGCAGCAAATCTAGCTAGAGTCTAACCTCTCTTGGACTCTTCAAACCCTAACCAACTCACCTATTTAAAGGGTGGTTATAGGGCTCTTGATTTTTTATGAGATCAAAAAAAATATTATGGGATGCCTCCTTTGGTGATTGGCATGAGAAATTGAGGAGAGGGATCTCTTCTCTTTGGGTGTGGGTTCTTAAGATTTCTTCCTAGGGATTAGGGAAAAGAGAAAATAAAAGAAAGAAGTTTCTTCTGTTCTTCTTTTTCCACGACCTCTTATTCCTTTATTAGCATCCTTTTTCAACCTCTGAAAGCATTCAAGAGATTTGAAGGAAGGATCCAGATCAGCCAGCAAGATGGTCTTTGCGCGATCTAGCACTCTCGAGGAGATCGATCAGATCGAGACTTCGAGTAGACTATCCGTAGAAGTCGGATATCCTGTACAGCTATGAGCGACTAGCAAAGACTTCTTTATCACGTTCATCAACAATGAAGATCATCGACTCATACTTAAGTATTGAGTTTTGAACTCAAATAGATGTAGATTTGATCTACTGCTTACATCCATGCATGCAGATTTTATTTTCAGATTTTATATATGTCATGTATTATGTCATAGATCATAGAGTAGGTTGATTTAATGATTAGATCATATGTATATTTGATTAATATAATTAATATAATTATTTTTTATTATAATTTATTTCGAAAAAATTTTAAAATACATGCATGAAATCATCTACGATTTTCTTCAGTGGTATCAGAGCCTAGGTTCGTTCTGATATGATTATGTTTACAAATTAGATCTAAAATTTAAATTAATTTAGATATGATATTTGATATTTTAGATCTACATTTATTTATTAATTGATCGTACAAATTGAGATTAAAATTATTTTAATCTTTTGCTGTAAGACTTACCCCTTACAGTGAAAAGTTATCTTAGTTTATGCTGATTTTTTATAAAATTTTATTTTAAATAATATATGTAATATTTTTGATTTGATTTAGATATGATTTAATTTTATGATCAGATCTGATATAATTTAGATTAGATCTAAATTTTAGCATATATGATATGTGATTAGATTAGATGTCTGATTAGCAAGTATTCTGATTGGGTTGGTCATCAAGCCTGTCCGATCATAAAAGCAAGAAGGATTTAAAGACCCTCTCTTCTCATTCGATGGGTTACTCTTATGGTGTATAGGAGAGCCATGTGATTAAATCCTATGATGAAGAATACAAAGGAAAAAATTTACTTTTCTGTAAAACCCTAGATTTGTTGTATGTAATACAAAACATAAGTTGTATGAAAAGTAAAATATCTAATCTATGTGATTAAAATTATTTTAATTATAAAAAATAAATTATAAAATTATAAAATATTTAGATATGATCTAAAATCTATTTATGATTGATTTTATTTCAGTTTATATGAGATTTTTCAGATATGAAACTCTTTGATACCTGCTGGCACGCTAATGGAGTCGACTCAATTTTGAACTGAGCTGATACAGTCCCCTGGATTAGTCAGCCTAATGTTGACTCAATCAATCTAGTTGTCTCAAGCTGAACAGTAATAGTTACTATGTATTATCAGTTAGTCGATCAAATAGCAGACTTAGTCGACCTACTAAAATGAGCTAGCTCAATCCAAGGATGAGCTGATCCAATTTCACAATTGAAAATTTTTGCATAATATTGTTATAAATTATTTATAAAATTAAAAATTAAAATTATTTTAAATCTAAACAACAAATCCATGTAAATCATACACTTAATTGAAACTTAAGTTAAACCAATTAGATCTAGAATTGTGAATTAAAGATCTAATATCTTTCACATAAAATATGAGTCTATGAGTTAGCTTGATTAGATCCTCTTAATTGGGTTAGATCTAAGGTTAGAATCAAATAGACTTAATAAAAAAATTGATTAAATCTAATAAAAAATTGAACTAGATTAAATCAGGATTTCTCTAGAACTAATATAATAGTTGTAGTTGGTCAAATCCATGTCTATGATTAGACCAAGATGGATCTCGATTGTAGCTCAGTGGTCGAGCCTGAGTCTTTAGACAAATCAAATTGAAACTGATGAACCAATTGATGTCTAAGATAAGTTTAGCAGTTTTGATCGGTGGTCATTAATTGAGAGCTATTCGCATATATTGAGTCTATAGTGAGTTAATGGCATATCTCTCCCACCGATCTCACTTATCTGACCAATATGATCAATCAGCTTTCGATTCGGTTGCTCATTGATTCATGCTAATCCATACTGCATAGATTAATCAGTATGACTGATTTAGGTGATAGGACCGACTTAAATATAGTCTTCTTTGATCTGACTTGGTGAAGTCAATGAGAGGATTATGATTAACTGATCAATTTTTTTTCTTCTCTTAAATTAAATTAACTAAATCTTCTAAATTATTAGATCCTAAAAATGAGATAGTTATGATGATAACTAGATCATAACCTCTCATTAAGTTGGATGATAATGGGTTCATTATTTTGATGATCATTAGAGGTCTAAAGGCCTGATGCTCATCTGCTATTGGAATTATTATTCATAATATGGTGACTCAGTCAAGTCTTTCTGTGGTGGTCAAGTCAGTCAATCAAAGTCGGGCCTGATCATTCATTAGTTGGATTTCTGAGTATGGTCATGTTAATGGTTGGACATAACCAGAACTTTACAGTGGAGGCCAAAGCCTACTGATTAGGTTCTTAGGACAAAATTAATTACTAGAAGTTGTTTAGAGAAATAATTAGTTAAGAATCTACCCATAGATGCACATGGGTGGGCCGACCAAAGTTGGGCTCCTGTGTAGTTTGTGTAGATTCTAATATCTGCTAAGAAATTAAAATAATTCTTCGAATTGAAGGTAGAGGCTATCAGTTTGTATAAAATAGTGGAAGAACTTTTAGACTAAAGTCTAAGTCTTTAGACTTAATCAATTCATATACAAAGAGGTCTTGTATTTTTCTTTCAGTTATGGCTAGTAGTCTGTTGCTTCGTTCAATGTTGGATAGTGACAGGATTATAGGATCTAATTTTGATAGTTGGTATCAAAAGTTACAAATAGTTTTGAAATACAAATGGATCCTGTATATCTTAATGGATCTAGCACCAGATATTTTCGCACCCAACGCACATTATATGATCAAAGACACTTATCAAAAGTGGCTGAATGATCGAACTATGATGCAGTGCATTATGAGGACAGCGATGAATGATGAATCTAGTTGTAAATTTAAGGATGCTCAGTTGAAGAAAATCTTTCAAATGTTGAAAGAGTTTTTTGGCACCTCTGAGGATGTGTCTTCAGCGGAGTGTCAATCCTTTGAGAAAGGAAAGAAAAAGAAGGTGTAAGTGAATCATGCTTGGGCTGTGGAGCCCGAACTGACAAAGAAGTCTAAGGTTAACTCGAGTCTGGTAGAGTCTTTTAACACGAACAGGTAAATGAAGAGAAATCAGTAAATAATTGCTGGATAATATACTTATATGATCATACCTTATAGTTTTTTTATTTGTGATACCACTATCTAGGTATTTGATATCGAAAGTCCGATTTATATTTGCAATTCGTTGCATGGACTTTAGGTTAGTAGAAAGTTTGAAAACAACAAGAGATTTCTGAATATTGGAGATGGAAGTCATGTTCTAGTCATGGTTTTAGGTATTATCGAGCTTACTTTTTATTCTAATAATATCGTTCTAAGTGATTGTTACTGTTGGGTACAAAATACCTTCTGATCGAAGTTTGTAAAAGACCGACCCTTTCGGACTTCTCCGACAATGAGCTTCTCCATCCATCTACCGTGCCACTCCAAAGGCTCTCTAGGCCTCACTGTCAGCCGACCTTCTACAATGACCAACTATTCTCCAAACTCCTTCCGGACTCTGTCAATATCCGAGCTTCTTCGACAATGAGGTTTCTATAGAAATCGGACTCCATCCGAGTTTCTACGGTAGTCGACCGCCTTCAGGATTCCATCCGGACTCCTGTGAGAGCCAAACTTCTACTACGAGCGGTCTACTCCGAACTTCTACTATGAGCAGTCTACTCCAAACTTCTACTACGAGCAGTCTACTCCGAACTTTTACTACGAGCAGTCTACTCCGAACTCCTACAGCGAGCGGTGTACTTCGAACTCCTACAGCGGGCGGTCTACTCTAGATATCTACTGTAAGCAAATTCCATTTGAACCTCTGCTGTAAATAAATTTCTTCTGAACTTTCATTACAGGTAGACTTCAGCCGAGCTTCTTCGTAGCCGGATCTCAGACGAGCTTCTACCATGGGGCGGGATCCACCGGCCAGGTCGTTACTCCGAGCTCCCACGACAATCGATCTTCGATCGAGCTTCAACAATAAGCGGCCTCCTTTCGGCCTCCCACAAGAATCGGACTCCGTCCGAGCCTCCACAACGGATGGATTTCGGATGAGCTTTCACAACGGATAGACTCCGACAGCTGGATTCTTACAATGACTGATCACCTCCGACGTCTGCCGAACCTCCCCAGTGCCATCCGAAGTCCATCGTTGGCCGACCCCCCGTCAGATCCTTCATGAAACTGAACTTCTCCGATGGATCATCTTCGGACGAGCTTCCACATCAAGCGAATCCCAGACGGACTTCTCTAGCAATCAGATTCCTATCGGGCTTCACCAATGGAAAGTCTCCATCCGAGCTTCTACAGCAGATGACTCCCACCTGTAGTATCAGTGCCTAAGGTATCTGACAACAGTAGACTCGTTAGCAGCCTCGGAGATATCCGAGCTTCTCCCAGATCGATGGGATAGAGAGCCATCCTGCTCCATCAGATGTTCCAACTGAGCTCCAGCCGATAGATCCGAACTCTCTGGCAAGTCAGGACAATGACCACTACCCTGCTCCACTTTCTACAACAGATTCTGCGTGGCTCCACTACTCTCTGACAAGTCACGACAACAGACACCACTCTACTCTCCGTAACAAACTCTACGTGGCTCTGAATGACCCCTGATGCCACTACTCTCCGTAACAAACTCTGAGCGGCCCTGAACAGCCCACTACTAAGCGGTTATAGACGTCGCTATCAATTAGTTACGCACTCCATCTATAAAATGGGACCCCCAGATACGTTCTTCTCTAAGCTCAAAAACTCTATCTCAAAACTCTGCTAAATTTTTCACTCGAGCACTCTATTTCTATTGAAGTAGAGTACTGACTTGAGCATCGAAGGATCTTGTCGGAGCACCCCTAACTCCGATTTAGACTTCTCTTATAGGTCCCGACGGCGGCCGCAGTCATCTCGACTCCAACAACTCTGGCTTCGATGGAATTCTGCACCAACAGAATTGGCGCTAGAGGAAGGGCTGTGTCTTCGCAGTACCCATATTCTTAAAAGAGTGCTCAATGGGACTGTCTCCGATCATCTTCTCTGACATCCTCTTCTCCTTCCCCTGCTAGATCTCCACCTGATGCCTCCCCAAATGACATCCACCAGGCGATCCACGGCCTCCACGGTCAGATCTCAGCAATCTCCACAAGACCCAGCCTCATCTCCAGCTTCCCAGGCTCCGCCTCCTCCGGTAATAGCGGTCGACAGATTCATCCGATGCCGGCCTGAAGGTAGAAAGGATCGATCGAGAGCTCTGCCACAGTGGGAGCCGTCAAGGAGGAAAGAACAGCCTGGAGATTGGCCTCCAATCGGGATCGTAAACACCATCTCTGGAGGATCCCGGAGGGGAGCGGCCAGTGGATCGGTCGGGCCCCCCAAGTGGCAAAAAATTGAAAGATCTATAACCTTTACTGAAGAAGACGCCCGAGGGATCCAGTTCTCCCATAATGATGCGGTTGTAGTTTTTTTAAATATCGCTGATTATGATGTATGCCACATTCTTGTTGATAGTGGAAGCTCGATCGATATTCTGTTTTACGATGCATTCTCAAAAATGTCCATCCCTGATGGTCGGTTAGGGCCGATTAGCTCCCCGTTGGTAGGGTTTACTGGCGATGCTGTGCCAGTAGAGGGAGTAATAACTTTGACTGTAGTTGCAGGTCAGTATCCAAAGCAATCCAAAGCATCGATGGATTTTCTGGTGGTGAGGGCGCCGTCTGTCTACAACGTAATTCTCGGCCGATCCAGCCTCAATGCCCTCCGAGCTGTAGTATCGACCTACCATCTGAAATTGAAATTTTCTACCAGCCAGGGGGTCGAAGAAGTTAGGGAAGATCAAGCCCTGGCAAGGCATTGCTATAATATAGCCCTGCAAAGAAGTGGTCAGCCTGACCCCTGTCTGGTTGATGGATTGGACACCCGTGACGACCTGACTAAAGAACGGGGTGGGCCAATGAAAGATCTTGTCTCAATTCTTTTGAATGATGGGAATGAAGAGCACATGGTGAAGATCGGCTCCAGCTTGGGGAAAGAGGTGCGGACACAACTTATTGATTTCCTACAAAAGAATGCGGATGTTTTTGCTTGGGTTCCGACGGACATGCCAGAGATCGATGCCGAGGTCATGGAACACCGTCTGGCTGTTGATCTCAAACACTGGCCAACGAAGAAAAAAAATTCGAAGTCATGCACCGAAAAGACAGATGGCAATAGCCGAGGAAGTTGATAAACTCCTGAAAGCCGGATTCATCAAAGAGGTCAATTATCCGAGCTGGGTTTCCAATGTGGTCCTGGTTAAGAAGGCGAACGATAAATGGAGGATGTGCATAGACTTCAAAAAGCTGAATAAAGCCTGCCCGAAGGACAGTTATCCTCTGCCTAGAATCGATCAATTGGTGGATGCGACCTCAGGCCACGAGCTTCTCACTTTCATGAATGCGTTCTCCGGCTACAATCAAATTTGGATGGCACCAGAGGATGAAGAAAAAACTACTTTTATTACTAATCGTGGCCTTTATTGTTACAGGGTCATGCCTTTTGGCCTCAAAAATACAGAGGCGACATATCAGCGGCTGGTGAACAAGATCTTCAAAGAACTGATCGACTGCAACATGGAGGTCTATGTGGATGACATGCTTGTAAAAAGTAAATCCTCGATGAATCACATCGTCGACCTTGAGGAGACCTTCAGCGCCCTCCGAAAATACAAGATGAAGCTGAACCCGACCAAGTGCACCTTTGGAGCAACCTCAGAAAAATTCTTGGGCTTTATGGTATCAGAGCGCGGGATTGAAGCAAATCCAAAAAAGATTCGCACCATCCAGGAAATGACCGCCCCGAGGTCAATAAAGGAAGTTCAGTGCCTTATTGGGAGAGTGGCGACCCTAAATCGCTTCGTCTCAAGATCGGTCGAGTGGTGCCTGTCTTTCTTTCAGACTCTCAAGCAGTCGAAGAACTTCTATTGGACCCCTGGATGTCAGCAAGCATTCGAGGAGCTAAAGAACTACCTCGGCTCATCTCCGCTATTGGCAAAGCCCGAGCCTGGAGAGGAGTTGTTCCTGTACCTGACGGTCTCCCCTGTGGCCCTTGCAGTAGTTCTGATTAAGGAAGAAGCAAAAATTCAACGACCGATCTATTACATAAGCCGAGTATTGAGAGACGCCGAAACCAGGTATACTAAGTTAGAGAAACTAACTTACGTCTTGTTGATTATAGCTCGGAAGCTCCGACTTTACTTTCAGGGACACACCATAATACTACTCACCGACCAGCCGATTAAGGCAGTTTTGCATCGAGCGGATGCTTCTGGGAGGATGGCGAAGTGGACAGTCGAGCTCATGGAGTTCGACATTGACTATCGACCTCGATCGACAATAAAAGCCCAGATACTAGCAGACTTCATGGTGGAATGCACTATCTCGGAGGAGGCCGAGCTTGGACGAGATGGAGCCGATGACCCGGGGCTCTGGTCGAGCCCTCCTGAAGAAAAAGCTAATCTCCCTAATGGTTTTTGGGCCCTCTATGTGGATGGTTCCTCCAACATGTCAGGCGTGGGTGCGGGCCTGATCTTGGTCAATCCTGACGGAATTATCGCAGAGTATGCACTGTGCTTCGAGTTCCCTGCGATAAATAATGGAGCAGAATATGAAGCTCTGATTGCAGGACTAAAGGTCGTCAAAGCATTGGAAGTAGATCGGCTCCAAGCCTACAGTGACTCTCAATTAGTAGTGGGACAGGTCAACAGAAATTATGAAGCTCGGGAGGATAGTATGGCCAAGTATCTCAAAAAGGTAAAGGAGATCATCCTTACTTTCGGTAGCTTCAACATTAAGCAGATCCCAAGAGCAGAATACACCAGGGCCGACCTTCTCTCCAAGCTGGCTACACTAGCTCCGGCTGAACTGCCTGAGGAAGTCTTCTTCAAAGTTCTGAGGTGCCTAAGTACGGAAGACTCACAGCCTGTGATGGAGATCGGCCATGAACCCAGTTGGATCAACCCAATGGTTGCATACCTCAATGACGGGGTCCTTCCTCCTGATGCAAAAGAAGCTCGTAAGCTTAAGAACCAGGCCTCCCGATATATCCTTTATGAAGGCAAGCTATACAAGAGGTCGTACTCCTTGCCCCTCCTGAAATGTCTCTGGCCTTCTGAAGCTGACTTCGCCTTGAGAGAGGTACATGAGGGAGTCTGTGGAAGTCTCCTGGGGGCCAGATCTTTATCCCATAAGCTGCTCCATCAAGGCTATTACTAGCCTACTATGTACCACGACTCCATCGAATACGTCAGAAGATGCGATCGGTGTTAGAGGTATGCAAGTGTATAAGGGCAACTTGCCTCCGAACTGACACCATTGAGTGCCCCATGGCCGTTTGCGGAATGGGGGATGGATATCCTCGGACCTTTTTCCATGGCATCCAGGTAGCGAAAGTTCTTCCTGGTGGCAATAGACTATTTCACCAAGTGGGTCAAAGCTGAACCTTTGGCAAAAATCACAGAAGCTAAAGTGCAGGACTTCGTCTGGAAGTCAATTGTTTGTAGGTTTGGCTTATCCAGAACCCTCATTACTGATAATGGGCAGCAATTTGCTGGGGCAAAGTTTGTCAAATTTTGTGAGGACCTGAATATCTCCTATAACTTCACTTCGGTAGCCCATCCGTAGGCAAACGGTGAGGCCGAAGTGACTAACAGGACTCTGTTGCAAGGTATCAAGGTGAGACTTGAAAATACAAAGGAAACTTGGGCAGACAAGCTTTATCATGTGTTATGGGCATACCGAACTACTCAAAGATTGCCCACAGGGGAGACCCCCTTCGCCCTAGCCTTCGGGACAGAAGTCGTGATCCCGATTGAACTCAAGCTTCCGTCGGTGTGAGTTGTGGCATTCGACGAGCGGTGCAACCCATAGGATCTCAAGGCCAACCTCGACTTGTTAGAAGAAAAGTGGGAAACAACTTAAGTTTGGATGACAGCCTACAAGCAGAAAGTAGCCCGCTACTACAATTCTCGAGACAAAAGAAAAGTCTTCAGAGTGAGGGACCTGGTACTACGACGAGCCACTATCTCACAATCTTAGAATCAAGAAAAACTTGCCCCAAACTGGGAAGGCACGTATGAAGTTAAGGAGGTGGTCCGGCCCGAAACACACTACCTAAAAGAGCTCGAAGGAGCAGAGCTTCCGCGACCATGGAATTCAGAAAATCTACGAATATATAATCAATAGCTTTGCCTTAAATAAAAGTTTTATATTTGCATATTTTTCTTTTGGCATAAGCTTATAACGATAGGAAGTAACTCCCCCATATAAATGAAATTAAGCATGTTAGGAACAGGAGGAGAACCTCGTCCTAACATGAGCAAAGATGAAGGCTCGATTTCTTAAAGATCGGATGGGGGAAGAGGCCCTTGCAACGGCCCTTATGTGCCCCCACAGCCTTGTTAGGAACAGGAGGAGAACCTCGTCCTAACATGAGCAAAGATGAAGGCCTGATTTCTTAAAGACCAAATGGGGGAGAGGCCCTTGCAACGGCCCTTATGTGCCCCCACAGCTTTGTTAGGAACAGGAGGAGAATCTCGTCCTAACATGAGCAAAGACGAAGGCTCGATTTCTTAAAGATCAGATGGGGGGAGAGGCCCTTGCAACGGCCCTTATGTGCCCCCACAACCTTGTTAGGAACAGGAGGAGAACGTCGTCCTAACATGAGCAAAGATGAAGGCCTGATTTCTTAAAGATCGGATGGAGGGAGAGGCCCTTGCAACGGCCCTTATGTGCCCCCACAGCCTTGTTAGGAATAGGAGGAGAACCTCGTCCGAACATGAGCAAAGACAAAGGCCCGATTTCTTAAAGATCGGATGGGGGGAGAGGCCCTTGCAACGGCCCTTATGTGCCCCCACAGTTTTGTTAGGAACAGGAGGAGAACCTCATCCTAACATGAGCAAAGTCGAAGGCCCGGTTACTTAAAGACCGGATGGGGGGAGAGGCCCTTGCAGCGGCCCTCACGTGCCCCCACAACCCTGTTAGGAACAAAAGGAGAACCTCGTCCTAACATGAGCTAAAACTAACTGTCGAAAACAAGAGGAGAACCTCATCCTGACACAAATAAAGGCTCGGTCGATCAAATTGGACAAGGAGGAAAGTCTCCTCAATGATCTCTCTACACTCTTATGACCCCATCAAGAGCAGAGGGAAGACCCTCACTCGAGCACAGAAGAAAAGGAGAGACGATAGGAGAAAGCGATGAACTACACCAGCGATAAGTGAAAATGAACTACATTAAAGGCACAAGGGATCTCATCTCAATGAGGAAGAAAACCCTTGTCGAAAATCTCCAGTCCCTAAGGGCGAATCAGCATAGCGATGACCTAAAATTCTCAAACAACATCGATGTTGAACAGGACGAAAGACAAAAGAAGTTCGATAAATGATAACTCAATATCAAAATGGATGAGGTAACGAGAAAGATTTTTTTTCATTTCATTAGTAAAGTATGCGTTACAAAGCCTTTGAAGGCCGAGACTCAAGGAACCTCGTCTTAACGAGGAAGAAAGCCCTTGTCAAAAATCTCCAGTCCCTAAGGGCGAATCAGCACAGCGATGATCGGGAACCTTCAAACAATGCTGACATTGAGTAAGATGGAAGACAAAAGGAGTTCGATAAATGATGACTCAAAGCAGGAATAGACAAGGAATTACAAATTACGTCGATGCCAAATGAGGTGGAAGACAAAGGAAGTTCGGTAAACAACCATTTAATACCAGAATGGACAAGGTGATAGATAATTTTATTTTCATTTCATTGGTAAAGTATACATTACAAAGCTTTGAAGGCCAAAAACAAAAAGAGAAATGACCAAAAAAAAAGAGAAGAAGAGAAGAGGAGAAAAGTTCTAAGAAAGCTCGGCTTCATCAGACTTCGAACTCTCGGTTCTGGCCATCGTCGAAGATTACTTTAAGTACCTGACTTCTTCTTCCAGCCCCCTTTTCGGCAATTACTCTAGCATTATCTTCAAAGTACATGTAGACGCCATCTTTTCCACACCATGGGTCTCGCTGCCTCATGATGACGATGGGCATGACCTTCTTTCTGAGGTCAGGTTCCCCCTCACAGTGACGGTGGGCATGACCTTCTTTCAGAGGTTAGATTTTCCCACATAATGACGCACATCGGGAAGCACTCACAGTCGAAGGTGTGCCTAAGCGCGGCCCCTGGATGATCAGGGTGAAATACGGTCGGATCTGTCTCTTCTACCCTCGCCTTCTTCGCCGACCCAGAAGTTGCAGCGCCTTCCCGCTCGTGGGCCTTGAGATTCTGAGCCAACATCCGAGCCGCATCCGTTCCCATATCTGCAATGGAGGATGATCAACACAGTCTGTGAATGGGGCCGTGGAAGCGGAGAAAGTTCTAGAGCTAACCTAGGCTGATGTGAGGGATGTAGGGATGCAGAGATGAGGACGACTCGAAGGATGTCTAAGGTCAAGAGGGAAGGACCGAAGAAACTCCCATCCGAAGTGAAACCCTCGAAGGGGGGAGACGGGTTTAAATAGGCGATGGGGTTCGGAGCAATAATAATTGTGGGACTCCTCTGGCCAGTCCGTGACCGCCACATGGCCCACTCGCTATGGCAAGCGGCTGAAGGTGGCCGATAATTAGTAAAACCATTATTGCGCCATACTTGGGTAGCGCTTCGGTGGGAATTCCAAAAAGAAGAAATCTTTTTCGAAAAGGCTCTAGTACCAGTGTGCCGAGTGCCAAAATATCTGGCAACCTCCGAGTATGGCAATCGAGAGGGGCAACTTCGACCGTGAGAATTTTTCTGTGCTTCCTTCATCCGAAATCCGAACTCGAAAGTAGGGGGACTGGTGTTGGGTATAAAATATCCCTTGACCGAAGTTTGTAAAAGACTGACCCTTCCGGACTTCTCCGACAATGAGCTTCTCCATCCATCTACCGTGCTGCTCCAAAAGCTCTATAGGCCTCACTATCAGCCAACCTTCTACAATGACCAACTATTCTCCAAACTCCTTTCGGACTCCGTCAATATCCGAGCTTCTTCGACAACGAGGTTTCTACAGAAATCGAACTCCATCCGAGTTTCTACGACAATCGACCGCCTTCAGGATTCCAATCGGGCTCCTGTAAGAGCCGAACTTCTACTACGGACGGTCTACTCCGAACTTCTACTACAAGCAATCTACTCCAAATTTCTATTACGAGCAGTCTACTCCAAACTGCTACTATGAGCAGTCTTCTCCGAACTCCTACAGCGAGCGGTCTACTCCAAACTCCTACGGCGGGCGGTCTACTCGGGATATCTACTGTAAGCAAATTCCATTCGAGCCTTTGCTGTAAATAAATTTCTTTCGAACTTCTATTACAGATAGACTTCAGCCGAGCTTCTTCGTAGTCGGATCCCAGACGAGCTTCTACCATGAGACGGGATCCACCGGCCAGGTCGTTACTCCAAGCTTCCACGACAATCGATCTTCGATCGAGCTCCAACAATAAGCGACCTCCTTTCGGCCTCCCACAAGAATCGAACTCCATCCGAGCCTCCACAGCAGATAAATTTCAGATGAGCTTTCACAACGGATGGACTCTGACAGCTGGATTCTTACAACAATTGATCACCTCCGACGTCTGCCGAACCTCCCCAGCATCATCCGAAGTCCATCGCCGGCCGACCCCCCGCCAGATCCTTCATGAAACCAAACTTCTCTGGTGGATCATCTTCGGACGAGCTTCCACATCAGGCGAATCCCAGACAGACTTTTCTAGTAATCAGATTCCTATCGGGTTTCACCAACAAAAAGTCTCTATCCGAGCTTCTACAGCAGATGACTCCCATCTGTAGTATCAGCGCCTAAGGTATCTGATAACAGTTGACTCGTTAACAGCCTCGGAGACATCCGAGCTTCTCCCAGATCGATGGGATAGAGAGCCATCCCGCTCCATCAGATGTTCCAACCGAGCTCTAGCCGACAGATCCGAACTCTCTGGCAAGTCACGATAATGGCCACTACCCTGCTCCACTCTTTGCAATGGATTCCACGTGGCTCCACTACTCTCTGACAAGTCACGACAACGGACACCACTCTACTCTCCGTAATAAACTCCACGTGGCTCTGAATGACCCCTGATGCCACTACTCTCTGTAACAAACTCTGGGCGACTCTGAACAGCCCACTACCAGGCGGTAACAGACATCGCTGTCAATTAGTTACGCACTCCATCTATAAAAAGGAACCCCCAGATATGTTCTTCTCTAAGCTCAAAACCTCTATCTCAAAATTTTGCTAAATTTCTCACTCGAGCACTCCATTTCTTTTAAAGCAGAGTACTGATTTGAGTGTCGGAGGATCTTGCCGGAGTACCCCCAACTCTGGTTTAGACTTCCCTTGCAGGTCCCGACGGCGGTCGTGATCATCTCGACTCCAGCAACTCTGGCTTCGACGGAATTCTGCACCAACAGTTACTATTGTCCATTTTTTATGAATATAATTTTCATAGGTCTTTTGGCCAAAGACGGATTTACATTGTCAATAGAGAATAATTTTTGTGATATCATTATGAATGGTGTCAAAATCATGTGTGGATAATTAAGAATGGCGTTTACAAATGGTCACAGTCTGTTAGTGTAATGTACACACCATACAAATATCCTAGTGTAAATAATATCATGGATACCTACCTTGGGCATTGTAGGCTCGGTCATAATAACAAGAATAGGATGAACAGGTTAAGTAAGGAAAAAATTTTTGAAATCAATGATTGCGAATCATTGCCGACTTATGAGTCCTGTCTCTTTGAAATGATGATTAAGTCACTTTTTACTAAAAAAAATGAGCAAGTCAGTGATATTCTGAGTCTAGTACATACTGATGTATTGGACCTATAAACATAAGTGTCATAAATCTAAATTGTTTAAAATATTCAAACAATTCTATAATGAGGTAAAAAATAAATTAAAAAAGAGTATTAAAACTCTTCGATCAAATCGAGGAGGAGAATATCTTTTCAATAATTTTTTAACATATCTAGAAGAGAATGGGATTCTCTCTTAGTGGAATCAATTTTGTTAGATATAGTTCGATCCATGATAAGATTTGTAAATCTATCAATTGTTGAAATTTTGTGTAGAGGCATGCATGTATGTTTTAATTTTTTTTTTTAAATAATACAGTGAAATAGAAAATTAAAATATTTTTTTAATCTGAATCATGCATGCTTAAAATATAGAACATAAAAATCTACTTTACATATTGAAATTGAACACATACTGAATTTTATGCTGAAATTAAATATGTGTTTGAATCACATACTTGTTTTGTAATTTCTTTCTTCAAATCTAAATCTGAAAGAAGGTAGGTTCTCTCTTAGTTATACAAGTATCCAGTCTCTATGGATATCCACTCAGATCAGTCTGGAACAGTCCTCTATGGTGTTGATCTTTCTTCTCTAAGAACAATCACCCTACGTATCTAAATGTAGCCTGGATCGCGACCAACTCTTTGATCCTTCCTTGATCTTTTTCTTCTCTTCTTCTCCTGCTCTTCTTTTCTTGATTATGAAGCAATCAAGGTCTAAAAATTAGCAAAGAAAAGGAGACTTCCAAGGTCCTCTTGGGTGTGGAGATGGAGGATGCCCAACTCTTTTGGGTGTTGGATCTAAAGGGGAGAAGAGAGGGAGGCATGGGGAAACTAAAAATTAGAAGTAAAGAGCCTTAGAGAAGGTCCCTTTAAATAGATTAAAGGTTTGAATCCTATTCAAAATCAAATAGCTCTATAATACAAGTCCTACTTGCATTAAAAATCCTTGTATCCTTAGATATTTGACCCCCTTTAGGAGATCCTTTAGAAGCCAACTATTGGAGCCTTCACATCTACTTTTTCACATGCCACATGGGGATAAGGGGATGCCCCATGCTGGTCCCACACACCCCCTTTAGTGTGGGCATGCCTAACTTGATCAAATCAAGTGGCGCCCCATGCAAACTATCAAGGTAATTTGATTAAGGGTTTGAACCCTTAATTCATATGATCCAAAACTCTAGGCACCCAATAATTAGAGCCTAATGAATCTCATTCATTTAGGTTATTAGCACATAATTAACTCAAATTAATCTTATCAAATAAGTAATTTAAGTGTAAAGAGAAAATTTGGGTTCAACTATATGCTAGCAAAATTATCTTAAATCTAATAGGATTTCTCTAAACCCAATTGAGACTTCATAAGCTCAATTGCTTATTCCAAATCTAATCCCTTTATTGTGTGACCCTATAGGTTCAATTCTATCTGATAGTGAGATATACTATGATCTCTATCATAATATCATTAAAACTCTTTTCAATAGATCGAAACGATTCCACTCTAACTCATCAAGGATTGTCGATCCTTAGTAATCCTAGTGAACTCTCACAATCCACCAGTGACACCTAGCAGTATATAGTGGTAACTAAGTAGAACCGAAATAGAACCTCAAGATATAGTTCTCATGTGATTCTGTCCCTCTATCGTGAGTTCCGACTAGCTGGCAGGTCATGAAAAAATTATCAAATCTCATTATCAATCATATGATAAATTCGATTAGCTCAAGTCTAATTGTGATCCTCATAATTTTTTTTTATCAATCATACTATTATGGCCACAGACTCTCAGACTTAGCTTTTCAAATTTCATAGGACTACTCTTCTCTATCAAGATCGATAGATTTCATCTAGATGCGCATCCTACTCGTACAGTGATCAACTATCGCCAACATCCACTATAAGATCTCATTGAGATCATATTTATATGTCAGTCAAACTTCAACAGCCTCACTGTGAGCAGTCATGCCATCACAGATCAAAGGATCATTCACACAACTACTGCATCAAGTCGATCACTAACAATCGAGTAAAAATTCAAGTGATCTCTCGTATGGTCACACTTAGTACTAGTTATTCTCTAACAACTATCCATACTCATTTGCTCAGTATTTCTACACTGTAGATCAGAAACTCATTTATCCAAAAAAAAAGATCTGTACACTGATATATCTGGATCGATCACTATCTTCATAATGATACTATGACCGAGAGTATTTAGAAATTATATACATACCTCTAATTCTCAACACTTTGAGAATATATATCGAAGTATTAATTTTATAAATGATTCAAGGACATATCATAATTGAATAAAATTAAAACTTATCCTTTTATTGATCAAATTAATGTATTAAGTATAAAATTATACCTTAGACTGATTACAATGTGTCAGCCGTATTGGCTTCTAAGATATACATCTAACAATTTTTTACTTGGACTAAAGTCAATTGGCCACTAATCTAAGTCCCATCTTCTCAAAGTGGACTTCCATCTTTGGCTAGTTTAATTGCTTTGTTAGTAGATCTATCACGTTATCTATGGAATCTACTTTTCGCACCTTGACATGCTTCTTTTCGAAGTAGTCGCATATGTAATGAAATCGCCGCTTGATGTACTTTGATTTTTGATGAGATCTCAGCTCCTTAGTGAAAGAATGATGTCTTACAAGCCAATCACATACGGGATGCAGTAGGATATTTTTTTTATAATTTATCTTTTGAACTAATGTAATTGACATTAATTTATTAATAAAATAGATATTTTTGATTCATTGTATGCTGCATCTTATTATTTTAAGATTATAATGAACCCATAGGTTTGGACAATTATTTTAGGATAATGATGAGATCACGATAGTGAGATCTAAATTTTTGATAGCCATGATCTAAAATATTTTTAATCATTGGTTCATTGAGTCAGGAATCAATGATACCGGTAAGACTGACATGTCCTATGTATGCTCAGAAATGAGGGTGGTTGATCTCACAACTACTTGCGTGGTGATACTAATACAAAGATATGTGTGCTCATTAGAGAATGAGTTCATTGAATAAATCTACGAGAGAATATCAGATGAAGTCTTATTTACATGTCAACTGATGATTCTCCAGTGGGAGTTGTGTAAGTGATCTTTTGATTTGAGATCACCATGGTACCTTGTGTACATGGATCTATATTTTGGTTCACTTTCTAACTTGATTCTTTGATCCTTATATGGGATATTTTGGATATGGTGAAATATGTATGGAGGTTGTGAGTGATCAATAAGGGATCAGTCACTCCTAATAAAGAGAGCAAACATCCTATATGATCTCATAGGTTGATGATTCTGGAAGTCTTTGGTCAAAGCAAGATGATAATTAGAAAAGAGTTTCTAATATATTATCAACTAAATTATCATCTTTTGATTGAGATACATAAAGATAAGTGATTAAATTTGACATATTTCTATGTCCACGGCTCATTTGGGATGTTGTTTGACTGAAAGATTGAATTATACGATAATTTACCATTGAAAGATATTTTGATAATTTTTCATCAAAATTTTAAATCTTTTGAATAGTCATAACATATTTTTAAATATCAATCTTGACTTGTAAACTTATTAGAATTAAAAAAAAATTAATTCTGAAATCAATTAGAAAGAGTCCTAGTTGATTGGGACTCTTCGAATGACCAAATCTAATCGGATTTGGGTTATATCGAAAGTCTTAGTCCACTGCTGGTTAGATTTGAAATCTAACGGATCACACACTTTAAAATTTAATCTTGATATAATTTAATTAGAGTTTAATATAAATTTTTAAGATTAATTTGATATGCTAGCATGTTGTATTAACCCAAGTTCCTAAATTGGTTTAGATCAAAGTGTTTGAGCTAACCTAGACTAGTTGTCTTTGACATAATGGGATTGGATCTATCTTGATTGGATTTTTATTCAACTTGAAATATTTTCAAGTAAAGAAGGACTCCTCTGTGCCCACCAGATGCCACACCAAAAAATAAATTCCACCTCACTCATTTTAGCATGTGAAGATGAAGAGTCTTTCTTCATGAAGACTTTTATCTTAACGCATTGCCTTAAATGATCAACCAGAATTTCTATGATTTATCACCAATTTAAGATGGGGTTTTTATGGCACACATAAGAGGGAGAGTCCTTCTATGTGAAGGCTCTCTTGCACCATAATTCCATGTGGTGAATTTATTCATCATGTGAGAAAATAAAGTGTCAAAGATTGGCGCCCCTTGGTCCCATCTCACGTCTCTTGGTCCCTTATTTATATGGGACATCCTATATGGTCCAAGTGCTGAGATTTTGTGTTAAAACTAGAGATAAGTGGTATGTAAATCAAAAAAAAAATTTGAAAAAAATTTGAGAAAAAGGCAAGGAGAGATTGAGTGACAAAAGTTGTAAGAAGGGTGGTGAGAGAATTAGCAAGTGTTGCTAGTGTGCCCTAGGATTTGATTTTTCTATATGTTAGAGTCAAAAATCAAATCCTAGATTATGAGATATCTGAAGAGTGTCTTCTTGACATGATCTTGATGACAAGTTTAGAGGCGATTGGGCTTTGACGTGATCATTCTTTGAGTTCAAAGCCAGTAGTGTTCTTGAGAAGATAAAGCTGCAGTGGTGCACCAGTTAGGAAGGATCTTCGCCAATTTCTGTGTGGATCACCATTAGAGGACTACTTTGGAGTCTCATAGAGATCATCAACATGTCACATTATCATTTGATGAAAATAAAAATTTTATCCCTTTTTGCATGCTTGTTTTGTTTTGATCGACATCGGCAAAGTAATTATAGGGTTTGAATTTTGGCTCGATAGTTTTATATGTTAAAGCTATTGACTTGTTTGGTTTTAAAATTTTAAAAATCCTTTCTGCTATATGGTCAGAACTCAACAGTGATATCAAAGCTACTCTTATCTTATTCGATCAAATAAGTACAAAGTAGTAGCATAGAATTATTCTTATTCATATATTGTCAAGAATATTGCTTCGATTTTTAGCATCGATCTTTAAAATTAAAAATTATTTTTGACTTTATATATATCATATTTTTAAATTTTAGTTATTAAAATTATAAATTTATGATAATTTAAAATTTATATTATCATGATAGTATGATGCTTAAATCGATTCATGGTTAAGGGTGTTATGCATGCCTAATATGATTAGGGGTTGCTTTATTATTTCAATTTTGCTTGTCATATGTTATGACTTCAATTGCACCCTTATTTGATTTTGGGCATAATTATATGATTGCTATTATGATTTGTGATTACATGTTGAATTACATAATATGTAAAGCACATTTTATGTAGTTATAGTTAGGATGTGCCGAGATCAGTTCAAAGACTCTCTTAAAAATTATATTAAGTTGTAATGTCAGGATTCACTTTCAATCAAAAGTCAAATTCTTTTGACTAATTGGTATCGAAAAAAATGTGAAATATAGTTTTTTAATTAGGTCCGTATGCTGGTCTGGCCAACTTTATTGGTGTCTAAGAAAAGCTACGGGGAGCTTCCCATCTACTGACCTAGCTAATTTAGTCTTATTAAATTTTGAACTGAGATTGTTTAGTGATGTAGACATTACAAAGGCCTTCCTTCAAACTTGATCAATAGAGTATGTCAAGATCTTAGTGAGCTTGTTGTGCTATCCATAAAGCTTACTATAGAAATTGATATGATATTGACCAAGTGCATTTTGATGCTTATGGCATATTTTGAATAGTGTTGCTTTGTTGTGCTATTCACAAGGATAGCATTGTTTAAGTATGACCATATGAGATTGAAGGATCAACTTAACTAGAACACTATAGTTTGTTGTGCTATCCACAAGGCTATTTGTGATCTAGAGGCCAGAAAGAAAAATATTGAGAATTGTAGAGGTACAATTAGTAAAGAGTTACCTACTCTTGAACTCATGAATACTTGTTGTGCTATCCACAAGGTGTTTGTGAGGAATAGGGATCTCAATCTCATTAAGAAACATTAGTATGTTTCTCAATTTTTATAATTGAGGACTATGAAGTTCGATAAAATAATGGAAGACACAAATAGATAAAAATTCTAATCTAATTGTGAATGTCATCATGAGTTGTTCGCTTATATTGTGTTCTTGTTATTATAGATTAACTACATATATGGCATCCTCACTATCACTTAGAGGCATATTAGATGCAAATAAATTGATCGAACCTAACTACGTGGACTGATTAAGAAACTTGGGAATTATTTTCACTCAAGAGAAGGTCTCCTATATTTTGGATACACCTGCATCAGATTCACTTGGAGAAGATGCTTCTGAGGAGGAAAGGGCCATATACAAGATGTGAAAAGATGACAGTGTGGCTGTCAAATGCATCATGCTTGCCTCTATGAGCAACAAGCTTCAGAGGCAGTATGAGGACATGGATGTTTCCTCTATACTCCTTAATCTTAAGGAGTTATATGGGGAACAAAGTCGAACTACTCGATATGAGATATCAAAGCAGTTGTTCCGTGTCTGTATGACTGAAGGCATCTCTGTGCAAATGTATATCCTGAAGATGATTGATTTGATCACTCATTTGGGATAGTTGGGCTTTACCATAGATGGTGAACTGAGCCAAGATTTGATCTTGCAGTCTCTCCCTGACTCTTTTTCTCAGTTTATCATAAATTATTATATGAACAAACTTAACATCAGTCTGCCAGAGCTGTTGAACATATTGAAAATAGCAGAGAGCCATTTCAAGGGTGAAAAGGCTCTAGTACTTCTTGTTGATAAGATCAATGAGAAGAAGATGAAGAAGGATTCTAAGAAAAAGATAAACCTTAAGGTTGGCATCTCCAAGAAGAAGATGAAGAAGATCTTCGCCAAAGGTACTTGCTATCGCTGTGGCAAAGAGGGCTACTAGAAGAAGAATTGCAAGGTGTACCTTGCAACCATGAAATCGACAAACATTGCCAAATGTTTGTATATGATACAAACTAACTTATCATTAAGTAGTTCATTTTTAGATTCTTGGATATTAGATACCGCTTGTGGTTCATACCTTTGCAAATCATTACAGGATCTACAGAAAATAAAGAGTCTGAATAAAAGTGACTTCAAGCTGTTTGGCGTTAGTGAAGAGTCTATTCAGGCTGAAGCCATAGAAACTAAGATTTTGAAGTTGCCTTCGAGCAAAATTTTGAAACTCAAGATCTATTTTTATATCCCTAATATCGTTAGAAATATTATTTTTATACCATTGTTATTAGAACAAGATTTTGAAATGAAAGTAAAGAACAATGGTTGTTCTATATATTTTTCTAATGACTATTATGGAAGTACTTTTATTGATAATGGTCTTTTATTTCTTTCACTTAATGATAAAGTACTTTATATTGATAATATGAAGAAAAGAAAGAGAGAGGATGTAAATGTCATATACCTCTGGCACTGCTAACTTTTGGTCATATAGATGAGTCAAGAATTAACAAGTTATATAAAGATAATTTCTTTGATCCTTATGATTATGAATTATATGAAACTTGTGAATCTTGTCTCATAGAAAAAATGATCAAGATTCTATTTACTGGATATGGAGAAAGGGCAAGTGACATATTGAACCTTGTATATACTGATGTTTATGGTCCAATGTCGACTCAAGCCAGAGGTGGATACTTTTACTTCATCACGTTTACTGATGATAGGTCTAGATTTGGATATATATATTTAATGAAATATAAATTTGAAGTCTTTGACAAATTTAAAGAGTATCAAAGAATGATTAAGAAACAAACTGATAAAAGTATTAAAACTTTTAGATGTGATCGAGGAGGAGAATACTTATCTAGTAAGTTTTTTGATTATTTAAAATAAAATAGAATACTCTCTCAATGGACACCTTATACTCCACAATTAAAAAAAATTATGAAAAGGAGGAATCGTACCTTATTAGATATGGTGCGGTCCATAATGTGTTTCATGGATCTACCGATATCTTTTTGGGGATATGCTCTTGAGGCAAAGTGTATGTCCTAAATAAAGTATCTTCTAAATCTATTTCTAGCACTCCATATGAAATATGGAAAGAAAAAAGATCCAATCTTAAGCATCTTAAGATTTGGGATTGCCCGACTTATGTGAAAAATGTTGATGGACATAAGCTACATGCTAGATCAGAAAAATGCAGATTTGTAGGTTATCCTAAAGTGAGTATAGGATACTATTTCTATAACCCTACTCAATAAAAGGTGTTTGTTGGTAGGCATACCATTTTTTTGGAGAAAGAGTTTATCCAAGAAGGAGATAGTGGGAGGTCTATTGAATTTGTGAAAGTTTAAAATCTACAATCCATCCAGAATTCACAAAATAGTTCTCAACCAGATGTGCCCATTGTTGAGGCACAGCCACTTCACACACCTCCTCTTCGAAGGTCAAGTAGAGTGCGTAATGTACCACTCAAGTATGGGTTTGTCATTAAGAATGACAATACATCCCACATCATTGATAATAATGATCCCATGACCTATTCGGAAGCTGTCATGAGTAGTGACTCTAACAAATAGCTCAATGCCATGAAATTCGAAATGGACTCCATGTATACCAATCAAGTTTGAACTTTGGTTGATGTACCTAAGGGAGTGACCCTAATAGGCGGTAAATGGATCTTCAAAAGAAAAATTAGAGCAGATGGTCAGATAGAGACATATAAGGCCAAACTGGTGGCAAAAGATTTTAGAAAAAAACAAGATATTGATTATGAATAGACCTTTTCATCGATAGCCATGCTCAAGTCTATTCAGATAATACTTGCTATTGTAGCATACCATGACTATGAGATCTGGTAGACGGATGTCAAGACTATCTTTCTCAATGAAAATCTTGAGGAAGAAGTCTATATGACTCAACCAGAGGGATTTGTCTCTAGTGGGAGAACAAATTAGGTATGCAAGCTGAATAGATCCATTTATAGATTAAAATAAGCATTAAGGAGGTGGAACATCTATTTTGATTAGATAGTCAAATCGTTTGGCTTCATCAAAATATGGATAAACCTTATGTATACAAGAAGACTAGTGGAAGTGCTATTGTCTTCTTGATCTTGTATGTGGATGACATATTACTCATTGAGAATGATATCCCAATGTTGCAATCGATTAAGACATGGCTATCACAAAAATTTTTCATGAAAGATTTGGATGAGGCATCTTATATACTAGGTATAAAGATCTATAGGGATAGATCAAAAAGGGTACTAGGCTTATCCCAGTCTAGGTATATTGACCTTGTGTTGAAGAGGTTTAACATGGAGGAAAGTAAGAGAGGTTACTTGCCCATAGGTCATGACATACAACTCTCTAAGAAGATGTCTCCTAAGATACCTGAAGAGAGAAATAGAATGAGTTCTATTCCTTATGCTTCGACTGTAGGATCAATTATGTATGCTATATTATGTATCAGGCCTAATGTGGCTTATGCCTTAGGTATTGTAAGCAGATTTTAAGCTAATCCCGGAGAGGATCATTGAAAAACTGTGAAAAACATACTCAAGTGCTTGAAAAGGACTAGAGATATTTTTCTAATATATAGTGGATCTGATTTAAAACTAGAAGATTATACTGATTCTAATTTTTAATCTGATTCAGATAATAGCAAATCAATATCTGGATATGTATTCACTTTGTATAGTGGTGCAGTAAGTTTAAAAAGTTCTAAATAGCAAACTGTTGCTGACTCGAACACTGAGACTGAGTATATTACTGCTAGTGAGGCTGCTAAAGAGGTTGTTTGGATGAAAAAATTTATCATAAAATTAGGTATGGTTCCAGAGATTGAACAACTAATGCTCCTTTATTGTGATAATACTGGAGCAGTTGCTCAAGCCAAAGAATCAAGGTCTCATCATAAATTTAAGCACATCCTAAGATGGTTCCACCTCATTCGAGAGATAATCGAAAGATGCGATGTGATCGTGGAGTGAGTTGACACCAAGAACAATATAGCAGATCCATTCACTAAGATCTTGTCAATGCAGCAGTTTGACCGCCACCTTGATAGCGTGGGTATCAAGTATAGGGGTGATTTACTTTAGTGCAAGTGGAAGATTGAAAGAATGATGCCCTGCAAGTCAATCGTATATGGCATGTGATAGAATATTTTTCTATAATTTATCTTCCAAACTCATGTAATTGATATTAATTTATTAATAAAATAAATATTTTTGATTCATTGTATGCTGCATCTTATTGTTTTAAGATTATAATGAACCCCATAGGTCCGGACAATAATTTTAGGGTCATGATGAGATCACGTCAGTGAGACCTAAATCATTGATAGCCATGACCTAAAATATTCTTAGTCGTTAGTTCATTGAGTCAGGGATCAATGATACCAGTAAGACTGGCATGTCTTATGTATGCTCAGAAATGAGGGTGGTTGATCTCATAACCACTTGTGTGGTGACACTAATATAAGGATATGGATGCTCATTAGAGAATGAGTTTACTGAATAGACCTATAAGAGAACATCAGATAGAGTCTTATTTATATATCAACTGATGATTCTCTAGTAAAAGTTGTGTAAGTAATCTTTTGACCTGAGATCGTCATGGTACCTTGTGTACATGGATCTATATTTTGGTTCACTTTCTAACTTGGTTCTTTGATCTTTGTATGGGGTGTTCTGGATGTGATGAAATATGTATAGAGATTATGAGTGATCAATAAGAGATCAGTCACTCCTAATAAGGAGAGCAAACATTCTATGCGATCTCATAGGTCGGTGATTCTGAAAATCTTTGGCTAAAGCAGGATGATAATTAGAATAGAGTTTCTAATGTATCATCAACTGAATCATTATTTTTTGATCAAGATACATAAAGATAAATAATTAAGTTTGACATATTTTCATGCCCACAGCTCATCTGGGATGTTGTTTGATTGAAGGATTGAATTACATAGTAACTTGCCATTGAAGGGTATTTTGATAATTTTTTATCAAAATTTTAAATCTTTTGGATAGTCATGATACGTTGCTAGATGTCAATCTTGATTTATAGACTTATCAAAATTAAAAGAATTTAATTCTAAAATTAATTAAGAAGAGTCCTAGTTGATTAGGACTCTTCGGATGACCTAATCTGATCGAATTAGGGTTATGTCGAAATTTTTGATCCATTGCTGGCTAGATTTAAAATCTAATGGGTTATACATTTTAAGATTTGATCTTGGTCTAATTAATTAGAGTTTAATATAAAATTTAAAGATTAATTTGATATGCTAGCACATTGTATTAACCCAAGTTCCTAAATTGCTTTAGATCAAAGTGTTTGAGCTAACCTAGACTAGTTGTCTTTGACCTAATGGGATTGGATCTATCTTGATTGGATTCTTATCCAACTTGAAATAGTTTCAATTAGAAAAGGATTTTTTTGTGCCCACTAGATGCCATGCCAAAAAATAAATGCCACCCTACTCATTTTAGCATGTGAAGATGAAGAGTCCTTCTTCATGAAGACTCTTATCTTAATGCATTGCCTTAAATGATCAACCAGAATTCCTATGATTTATCGCCAATTTAAGATGGGTTTTTTATGGCATGTAGAAGAGGGAGAGTTCTTTTATGTGAAGGCTCTCTTGCACCATAATTTTGCATGGTAAATTTATTCACTACATGAGAAAGTGGAGCATCAAAGGTTGGCACCCCTTGGTCCCATCTCACATCTCTTGGTCCCTTATTTAAATGGGATATCCCATATGGCCCAAGTGCTGGGATTTTAGATTGAAACTAGAGATAAGTGGCATGTAAATCAAAAAAAAATTTTTGAAAAAAATTTGAGAAAAAAGTAAGGAGAAATTGAGTGGAAAAAGTTGTAAGAAGGGTAGTGAGAGAATTAGCAAGTGTTGCTAGTGTGCCATAAGGTTTGATTTTTTCATGTGTTGGAGCTAAAAATTAAATCCTAGGTTATGAGATATCTGAAGAGTGTCTTCTTGATGTGATCCTGATGGTAAGTTTGGAGGTGATTGAATTTTGACGTGATCATTCCTTGAATTCGAAGCCGGTAGTGTTCTTGAGAAGCAAGGCTATGGCGATGCACCAATTAGGAAGGACCTTGGCCAACTTTTGTATGGATCATCATTGAAGAACTTCTACTTTGAAGTCTTGTGGAGATCACCAACATGCCACATTATCATTTTGATGAAAGTAAAAATTCTATCCCTTTTTGTATGCTTGTTTTATTTTGATCGACATTGGCAAGGTGATTCTAGGATTTGGGTTTCAGCTTGATAGTTTTATATGTTAAAGCTATTGACTTGTTTGGTTTTAAAATTTTAAAAATTCTTTTCATTGTATGGCTGAAATCCAACACTTAGCAAGTGCTATGGCTCTATTTTTGTCGCAATAAAGTGGTATGGCATCCGATATCATTACCTCAAGCTCCACGACGAACTTCTTAAATCAGAAGCCTTCTTTTGCAGCATTCGCAGCAGCGACATATTCAGCTTCCGTGGTCGAATCTGCTATGATGGGTTGCTTGAAACTCTTTAAACTGACTACACCATCATTGCATATAAACACATATCCTGATATAGATTTTTTATCATCAAGATCAGATATAAAGTCAGAATCGGTGTATCCCTCGACTCATAACTCAGAAGCTCCTTCAAAGATCAAGAATAAATTCTTAGTTCTTCTTAAGTACTTAAGGATGTTCTTTACAGTTATCCAGTATTTCTCATCTGGATTCGACTGATATCTGTTCGTGATACTTACAGTAAAGATAATATCAGATCGAGTACATAGCATGGCATACATGAGACTCCCTATGATCGAGATATAAGAAATCCTACTCATGCGCTGAACTTTCTCAGATATTGTCGAACACATCATCTTAGAAAGACGAATACCATGCCTAAGAGGTAAGAGTCCTCTTTTAGAATTTTTCATACTGAACCTCTTCAGCACTTTCTCTATGTACAGCTTTCGTGATAGTCCTAGCATCCTTTTAGATCTATCCTTATAGATCTTTATCCAAAAATATAGGATACTTTCCATAGATTTTTCTTAGAGAATTCTTTGGACAACTATCTTTTGACCAAGGTCAGTACAGGAATATCATTACCAATGAGGAGAATATCATCCACGTACAATACAAGAAATGTTATTGCACTCCCACTGACCCTCTTGTATACATAAGGTTCCTCTTCATTTTTGATGAAACCAAATTATTTGATCGCATAATCAAAATGAAGATTCTGACTTTGAGAAACTTGCTTTAATCTGTATATGGACCTTTATAACTTGCAGACTCGGTGATCACTATTACCAAATGTAAAATCCAAAGATCGCTTCATATAGGTATCTTCTTTGAAATACCCATTCAGAAAAATATTTTTCACATCCTTCTGTCAGATTTTATAATCATAATGAGCTGCAACAGCAAGCAAAATGCGGATGGATTTCAGCATAGCTACAGATGAGAAGATTTTCTAATAGTCAATACCTTCATGCTAACTATAACCTTTTGCCATGAGCCTAGCTTTATAGGTCTCTACCTTACCATCGGTATCTATTTTTTTTTTGTAGATTTATTTACATCTAATGGGTACTATATCTTCAGATAGATCAACTAAGGTTCATACTTGGTTCAAATATATTGAGTCAATTTCTGACTTCATTATATCTAACTATTTTTTGAAATTGATGTCAGACATTGTCTCATCAAAGATATTAGGATCATCACCATGATCTTTATCTCCTATAAAATTTTTTTTTTACTTTCTCCGTAAGCATACCCATGTACCCTTCAAGAAGTTGGGAGATCCTACAAGATCTACGAAGTGGTGAAGGAATATCAACTACTGACTCATGAATTATGGGTTCCTGAGAATCCATAGCTCTTTGTTTTTCAAAAATCTTCTCTTCAAGCTCAATTAACCTCCCACTGCCACTATCTTGGATAAATTATTTTTCTAAGAATATGATATTCCGACTCACAATCATATTGTGATCTTGTAAAAAGTAGTAGTATCCCATTAATTCTTTTGAATACCCTATAAAATGAGCTATTATAGATCTATCCTTTAATTTATCAGCTATCTATCTCTTGACATAGATCAGACATCTCGAAGTCTTAAGATAACCTAGACTCGGCTTCTTACCATGTCATATCTCATATGGTGTGGTAGGAATAAATTTTGATGAAATCCTATTCAATAAGTGAATAGCAGTTAATAAGACATGTCCCCAAAGATATAAAGATAAGTCAGTGAAGCTCATCATAGACCTGATCATATCTAATAGGATCCTATTCCTCTTTTTAGATATCCCATTGACCTGAGGTGATCCAGGAGGGATCCATTGAGAGACTATACCATTATCTTTAAGATATCTCAGAAACTCCCTACTAAGATATTCACCTCCTCGATCAAATCAAAAAATCTTAATGGGTTTGTTTGTTTGTTTCTCTACTTCAGTTTTGAAGTTCTTGAACTTTTCAAAAACTTCAGACTTGTATTTTATCAGATACATACATTCGTACCATAACAGATTATCGATAAAGATAATGAAATAGATATAACTATCTCTGAGCTGCACATCAAATGGCCTGCATACATCAGTGTGTATCCAAGCAAGTAACTCGATGGCCTTTTCTCCATATTTCATAAAGGATAACTTGGCTATTTTTTCTCAAAAGCAAGATTCACAAGCTGGATATAATTCTGAACCAAAAGAGCCAAGGATCCCATCCTTCTCTAGTGTGTTTGTCTTACCCTCTCTAAAATATGGTCTAGTCCATGATGCCACAAGTATTTTTGATTTATTTTATCTTTAGATCTCTTTTGACCTACGACACTCACTACTTGCTCGTTTAAATTCACATTCGCATCAACATGCAAGTGATAAAGTCTGTCAATTAAAAGATCATGTGCAATCATTTTATTTCATAAATAAATAAAATAAAAATTTTTATTAAAATTAAAATCAAAACCATCCTGTGCTAGCACAGATATGAAAATCAAATTTCGACTAACTACAGAAACAAAATAATAGTCTTTCAAATTTAATCTAAACCCTGATGGTGGTCAAAAAGAATAAGTGCCAACGGCTTCTACAATAATTTTTGCTCCATTGTTGATCTGAAGAATCATGTCACTTTTCCTCAACCTCTTACTTTCTGTTAGACCCTGCATTGAAGTACATATATGAGCACTCGAATCAGAGTCCAATATCCAACTAGAAGTAGAAGAAATTATAAGGTTAGATTCAATTATAAGCATACATTCTAAAGGTTTATCATCCTTTTTGATCTTCAAGCTCTCTAAGTAGAGTGGACAGTTTCTCCTCCGGTAGCCATCAACATCATAGTAGAAAGATTTTTCCTTTGCTTCAACCTTCTTCAGAATGTCCTTCTTGGGCTTGCTCTTTTTTTTCTACTTCTTTGTGAATTTAGCTTTCTTCTTCCTGTAGGAACCAGATCTAGGGTTTCAGGATTAGATCTTGAAACTTTTTCAAGATCATACAGCGGAAGACTAAAATAAATCAAAATTATTTTCTAAAATCAGAGAATCCCTAGATCTAAGATCTTATTACATGATTATTATATAGCATTAAATCAAAAATTAAAATATATAAATATAGCATGAACTATATATTGATCATATCAACATGTTTCTATACTACATCTAATGTATGTATTAAACAATAGATCAGATCTATTACCTTGCAAGTTAGACATTCTAACCTCGCTGATCCGGGCTTGAGGATGATGTTGTAAGCCACACACGCATCCGAGCTCTAGGAGTCATCCACACGAGCCTACGAATCTCGATCAGAAGTCCTGCTTCAGGAAATCAGCACAGTATGCTAGTACTGCGCTGATCCTTCTTTAATGGTTGATCAGGTGCCTCCTTCTTCTTGATTTGGACTCTTTCAAAGATGAAAAGTAGAAGGAGGAGTTTCAGATCTGAGATGCTCTCAGGAAACTCAAGATGGAGGGAGGAAAGATATGAAAACAAACAACCCTAGAAGAAGACCCTCTTCTTCTTCTCATTTTTCTCTCTAGACACCCTAACTTGTGTCTTTTATATCTCCACGACCCAAAGGTCTTTCTCTCTAATTTTTGGATGGCCCAAAGATCTCTCAAATCTCTATCTTCTTCAAAACTTTCATGAAGAAACTAATTTTATACAGAGAGATATGATAGAATCCTTGTCTAGGTCAAATACCTAGTCAAGGCTTATCCAAACATGGCAAGTTAAGGGGCACCCAACTCTTGAGCACCTCCTCCTTATTTTCATGCATGGATTATCAACAAAGGGTGCACAATATATACCCTAAAAGCCACAAAAATTTCAAAAAAATTTTTGGATAAATTCGATGCAAAATTGAAAGAGTTTTGGATTTTTAAAACTCTATCTCATAGAATTCAAAATCCAAACTTATTCCTTTTTGATTTGATCCAAACCACCTTCCATGTAAGAAAGAAGAGAGGAGACCTTTTGTGAATGTGGGAGAGATCTGGGAGAGGGCTTTTGTCGCACAAAATAAGAGGAGATTGGCGTTGAATGAGAGAGAGGGCGTGGGGAAGGCTTATGTGGTGCAAGGTGGAATCCTAGTCTTACTAGGATTCTATCTTATGACTTGTTTTAATTTAGACCAAATCAAACCAAAATTAGATCAATCTAATTAAAATAGATCTTAACCCAATTAAAAACCTAATTTAATCAGATTAAATTAGATTTAAATCTGATTTAATTTTTTAATCAAATTAGAAATTAGATTGACCCAAGTCCTAGTTGAACTAGGACTAGTTTTTCCTTGCACTTGGCTTATCCAATAAATCAATTGGACTTGATCCAATCAAGCCCAAACTAAATCTAATTAAATTATATTTAATTAAACTTAATCTCAGTCTATTGACTTAATCAAATTAAGCCAATTAGCAATTGAATTGCTAATTGATCCTCTTGCAACACTTGCACTAGGTTAAATGCCAATCGTATTGATCATTTAACCCTAGAACGATTCTTAATCGTTGATCAACCATCCGATCGGATTATGAACTCTAATGTGTGTGACCTCATAGGTTCGAACCTAAGCTGGTAGTATAGGAATAAATTTTTATATCAATCGAAGTGACCATCTAGCAATGGTACCCAACGATCGGATAGGTCGAATGTGTAGAACAACATCCTTAGAACCCATGCAGATATAGTTTTCATATAATTCATCCCCTTGATCAAAATGATCATAGGACACCCCAGAGTTCAACTGTCAACTCTGATCAGGTTGTCCATATAGTATTTCAAAATATCAAATCCATCTGATGGATTATCCTGGCCAAGGTTTTACTAAATTGAAATACAGTGACTCATTCTTCTCCAACTCTTGAAGTGGTCAATCCCATCTCGATCACACTCTGACTTTGCAAGTACTTGACTGTACCCAAAAGTCTTCCATCCCTGAATTAAAAATTCAGTTAGTCCAGTACCAAAGCATAGTGAGTTGCTTGCAAGTCACTGAGGCGATCTCAAGTCTAAGGGACACTTATACCTATATCCCATCAGAGACATTCTCGATAGCAGAATGCTCTAGAGTTGGTCACGTTCAATGATGATGTACCCTTATATCTCACCTGTATGCCATACCAGTGTCTCCACACTCCTTGGTTAAGAGAACAACCAACCCATATGGCCTACAGCGACCTATGCTCGATAGAAGCTGTCGTCCTTATTAACAGCCTATCATTTGGTCATGAACAGTTTTAAGGACTAATCGATAAATCCTCTCTTTATCGAACTTAAATAGTCCTAACGATTTCATCATAACAACGGAGTTCATTAGAAGATGAAAGCTTATGATGAAGATGCCAAATATATTTTATTTATTAACAAATCAATTACAATACTTGGTTGCTCAATCGTCAACAGCTTGACGATTGGCTTTTTGGGACACATTTCCCAACAACTCCCACTTGTCCTAAAGCCACTTGACACAGTATCTAATACCCATCTTCGACTTGTGGTTGTCGAACTCCTTTATCGCCAGGGCTTTAGTGAAGGGGTCGGTCAGGTTTTCTTTTTCGTCGATCTTCTGAAGGTCGACGTCACCTCGATCCATGATCTCTCGGACCAGATGGAAGCGGCGCAAAATATGCTTCATCCACTGGTGTGCTTTGGGTTCCTTCGCCTGAGCATGGCACCAGTGCTGTCGCAGTAGAGTAGGACTAGACCATCGAGGGAGGGTACTACTCCGAGCTCAGTGACGAATTTCCTTAGCCACACAGCTTCCTTCACGGCATCCGATGCTGCGATGTACTCCGCTTCACAAACAGAGTCTGCCACAGTATGCTGCTTGGAACTCTTCCAGCAGATGGCTCCACCATTCAGAGTAAAGATATAACCTGACACGCTCCTACTGTCATCATGGTCAGATTGGAAGCTGGAGTCTGTGAACCCCACAAGTTTCAGATCTAACTCGCCATAAACCAACCATTGGTCCTTAGTATTTCTCAAATACTTAAGGATAGCTTTAACCACTTTTCAGTGATTTTCTCCAGGATCAGATTGGTATCTACTCACTACTCCTAGTGAGTATGCCACATCTGGTCTTGTACATGTCATGGCATATATGATAGATCCCACGGCTGAAGCATATGGGACTCTACTCATACGCTCTCTCTCTTCCGGAGTTGTCGGACAATCCTTCTTAGAGAGAGAAATTCCTTGGCCTATCGGTAGATAGCCCTTCTTGGAATTCTCCATGCTGAACCTTTTCAGCACAGTATCTATGTACATGGACTGGGATAACCCAAGCATCCTTTTAGATCTATCCCTATAGATCTTCATCCCTAGGATGTAAGATGCTTCATCCAAGTCCTTCATGGAGAACTGTGATGACAACCAAACTTTTATTCTCTGTAGTACGGGGATGTCATTCCCGATTAAGAGAATGTCATCCACATACAAGATAAGGAATACCACAACTGGACCATTTGCCCATTTATAGATGCAGGGCTCTTCTCCATTCTTAATGAAGCCATACATTTTGATCACCTTATCAAAATGCATGTTCCAACTCCGAGAAGCTTGCTTCAATCCATAAATGGATCTCTGAAGCTTGCACACCTTGGACTCATCTGTGGATGTAAACCCTCAGGTTGTATCATATACACCTCTTCGGTCAGCTCTCCATTCAAAAAAGCTGTCTTTATATCCATCTGCCAGATCTCATAATCCAGATGGGCAGCTATTGCAAACATTATCCGAATGGATTTGAGCATTGCCACAGGGAAAAACATCTCATCATAGTCAATACCATAACGTTGACGATAGCCCTTGGCGACCAGACGGACTTTATAGGTCTCTACCTTTCCGTCTGCGCCCCTCTTCCTTTTGAAGACCCATTTACACCCAATGGGTTTAACCCCTTCAGGTGGGTCAACCAATGTCCATACATCGTTGACCTTCATGGACTCCATTTCGGATTTCATGGCTTCAAGCCATTTCTCGGAACCAGGTCTCTGCATTGCATCCATATAGGTGATCGGATCCTCATTATTCTCATTAAGTTTGATGGGATCACCATCTCGGACCAAGAAATCGTAGTATCTATCTGACTGACGCGGTACTCTATCGGATCACCTTAATGGTGTAGGTATATTGGGCTCCGAATCTGATTTAATCATATTCGACTCAGGTTCAGCTATTGATGTCAGTCTTTCTACCTGTTGAACTTCATCAAGTTCAACCTTAGAGGCAACGGTTCCTTCACCAAGGAACTTCTTTTCTAAAAAGATTGCCTTAAGGCTGACGAACACCTTTTGTTCATCAGCATGGTAGAAAAAAATCCTTTTGTCTCTTTGGGGTACCCTATGAATGAGCATTTGTCAGACCTAGGTCCAAGTTTGTCTGTGACTAATCGTTTGACATAGGCTGGGCACCCCCAGACCCTAAGGTGTGAAAGTGCTGGCTTACGTCCTGTCCATATCTCATATAGTCTTAATTATAGACTTACTTGAAATCTTATTTAACAGATAACAGACCGATTCGAGTGCATATCCCCAGAAGGATATCAGCAAGCTAGCAAAAATCCATCATGGATCAGACCATGTCTAACAGAGTCTGATTCCTCCTTTCAGACACACCATTATGCTGTGGTGTTCCTGGAGGAGTCCATTAGGAGAGAATCCCATTCTCTCTTACATATGTGAGAAACTTACTAGAAAGGTATTCTCCTCCTCGATCAGATCGAAGAGTTTTAATACTCTTCCCAGTTTATTTTTCTACTTCACTTCGAAATCGTTTGAACATTTCAAATGAATCCGACTTATGTTTCATCAGATAGATATATCTATATCGGGATAGGTCATCCGTGAAAGTTATGAAGTAGAAATATCCACCTCTAGCACTGGTGCTCATGGGCCCGCATACATCAGTATGTACTAGGCCTAAGAGCTCAGTAGCTCTCTCACCTTTTTCAGTAAAAGATGACTTGATCATTTTACCAAGTAGACAGGACTCATAGGTTGGAAGTGATTCACAATCACTGACTTCGAGGATTCTCTCTTGAGTCAACCTGTTTATTCTGTTCTTGTTTATATGACCTAGCCTATAGTGCCATAAGTAGATATCTGACACACTATCTAATCTAGGGTGCTTGCCAGTTGAATAGACTCTTATCAGGCTTGATCTTTTTGGTCTGGCTCTGCACTGATGTCCCAGCCTGAACTTGCACCTTCTTCACTTTCTTCTTCTTGTTCTTCTTCCCTTTCTTAAAAGGTCGAGAACCAGAAGATGAACCTCCCACTAAGTTCACCGACTCCTTGTGAAGTTGGTGATCCTTCTCAAAGTTCTGAAGCAACCCCAGTAACATGTGGTAGTTCTCTTTAGGCTTTGTCATTCTATAATGAGTGAGGAATGGGAGATAAGACTTGGGCAGAGAGTTCAGTATTGCATCTTTCCCAAGCTACTCATATAAGGGAAAGCCGAGCTTGCTCAATCATTCCATCAGCTCGATCATGTACAATACATGATCAGTGACAGAGGCACCATCCCGCATTTTGGCATTGAAGATGGCACTAGTCTTATGCCTCTCTACGTCATCAGGTGTGCCAAAGACATCCTCCAACACTTGAAGCTTGTCCTTTGGCTGAGCCGTCTCGAATCTGCGACTGAACTCGTCGCTCATAGCAGCCAGCATGGTACAGCACACCGTGGTTCGATCACTGAGCTACTTCTGATAAGTGTCTCTGACTGTTCCACGTGCATTGACAGCTGGCTCCTCAGGTGCAGGATCCATTATCACATATAGGATCCGTTCATGCTCCAGGACTATCTTCAACTTTTGGTACCAGCTATCGAAGTTGGGTCCCACCAACTTATCATTGTCCAACAATGATCGGAGCGATAGGGAAGTGGCCATATTTGCACAAAGGAGAACCATAACCTAATTAGTAATTGATTCATTAAACTTAAAGATTTAGACTTTAATCAAAAGATTTCTCCCACTATTTTATTCGAATTGGTAGCCTCTACCTCTAATTTGAGGAATTATCTTAATTCCTTAGTGGGTACTAGAATCCACTTAGACTGCACACAAGCCTAACTTTGGTTGGCCAACCCATGTACATCTAAGGGTAGGTTCATAACCAATTGTTTCTCTAAATAATTTTTAGTAATATTAATTTTGCCCTAGAAACCTAATCAGTAGGCTTTGGCCTCCACTGTAAGGATCCAGTTAGGTCCAACCATTAACATGATCATACTTGGTGTATCTAACCAACGAATGATTAAGCCCAACTTTGGTTGGCTCACCTAACCACCATTAGAGAGACACTTCCAAGTCATCATATGATGAGTGATAATTCCATTAGTCAACAAGCACCAGGCCTTTGGGTCTGCAATGATTATTGAGTTAATGGACTCATTATCAAACACCTTAATGGGAGGCTATGACTCAGTTATCTCCATAACTTTATCATTTTAAGGATCTAATAATTTTAGAGGATTTAAATAATTTAGAGGATGAGGTCAGATGAACCAGCTTATCATGATCCTCCCACTGGCTTCACCAAGTCAGCTTAAGGGAGACCATTAAAAGGGCTGGTCTAAGAGCACCTAAATCAGTCACACTGATTTACCTAGCTGACATGGGTCAACTCGAATAGTCAAGTGATCCGATCAAAATATAATTTCACCAAGAGGCCAGGTAAGTTCGATCAGTGGGAGGGTCTGCCAAAGCTTGCCTTAGACACCATCAGAAATGGCCAGGTAAGCGGGCTCCCAATTAAAAACCACCGGTTTGATTTATCTTAGACACCAACTGGTTTAATTAGTTTCGATTAGATCAAGCTAACAATTCGTGCTAGATCGCTTAGCCAAGAATCAAGTCCATTTGGTTCTCGTTAAAGATATGGACTTGACCAACTACAACTATTGTAATTGATCTAGAGAATCCTTGACCTAATCTAAGACAACAATTGATTAGATTTAGTCAATTCTCTAATTAAGTCCATCTTTAATCTAACCATAGGTCTAACCCAATTAATGAACCTAATTCCCACTAACCCATTAACCCAATGTGTTATGATTTGTGTCTTAGGTTCTTCAATTCACAATCCTAGAACCTAATCAAACAACTTCTTAATTCTTAATTAAGTTTTGGGCTGAGGGTTGGGTTCGGCTTTTTAAAAAATAGTTTTCATATTTATAAAATAATTTTACAATATGATTCTACCAACTATATTGCATGTTTGATTCATAATCAAGATACAAGTAAAATAAACATGAAACTACTTTAGATCTAATCTAAACAGGTTCATGTAATTGAAACAATTTCAACTTTAAACAATTTCTTTACATAAAAATTATTAACAAAGAGATTTTATTTCAGATTTAAACATCTTTTAAATCTAATAAATCATAAATTTAATCTAGATCATATCTAACAAATTTATAATTAAAGATAGATCTGCACAAACTAGGACAACCTTTGCACTGTAAGGGGTAAACCTTACAGCAGGACAACCTTGCAGTTTGTGATTGATCTAAAATTTTAATTTTAGATTTAATAATTAGATTATAAATTAGATCTAATCTAAGAAATAATCTAAGCATGTATAAATAATTATGTAATAAAGAACCTGGGCTCTGATACCAATTGTAGGAACCAGATCTAGGGTTTCAGGGTTAGATCTTGAAACTTTTTCAAGATCATACAGTGGAAGACTAAAATAAATCAAAATTATTTTTTAAAATCAAAGAATCTCTAGATCTAAGATCTTATTATATAATTATTATATAGCATTAAATAAAAAATTAAAATATATAAATATAGCATGAACTACATGTTGATCATATCAACATGTTTCTATACTACATCTAATGTATGTATTAAATAATAGATCAGATCTATTACCTTGCAAGTTAGACGTTCTAACCTTGCTGATCTGGGCTTGAGGATGATGTTGCAAGCCATACACACGTTCGGCCTCTAGGAGTCATCCACACGAGCCTACGAATCTCGATCAGAAGTCCTGCTTCAGGAAATCAGCACAGTATGCTAGTACTGCGCTGATCCTTCTTTGATGGTTGATCAGGTGCCTCCTTCTTCTTGATTTGGACTCTTCAAAAGATGAAAAGTAGAAGGAGAAGTTTCAAATCTGAGACGCTCTTAGGAAACTCAAGATGGAGGGAGGAAAGATATGAAAACAAACAACCCTAGAAGAAGACCCTCTTCTTCTTCTCGTTTTTCTCTCTAGACACCCTAACTTGTGTCTTTTATATCTCCATGACCCAAAGGTTTTTCTCTTTGATTTTTGGATGGCCCAAAGGTCTCTCAAATCTCTATTTTTTTCAAAAATTTTATAAAGAAACTCATTTTATACAGAGAGATATGATAGAGTCCTTGTCTAGGTCAAATACCTAGTCAAGGCTTATCCAAACATGGCAAGTTAAGGGGCGCCCAACTCTTGAGAACCTCCTCCTTATTTTCATGCATGGATCATCAAAAAAAGATGCACAATATGTACCCTAAAATTCATGAAAATTCCAAAAAAAAATTGGATAAATTCGATGCAAAATTGAAAGAGTTTTGGATTTCTAAAACTCTATCTCATAGAATTCGAAATCCAAACTTATTCCTTTTTGATTTGATCCAAACCACCTTCCATATAAGAAAAAAGAGAGGAGACCTTTTGTGAACGTGGGAGAGACCTGAGAGAGGGCTTTTGTCACACAAAATAAGAGGAGATTGGCGTTGAATGAGAGAGAGGGCGTGGGGAAGGCTTATGTGGTGCAAGGTGGAATCCTAGTCTTACTAGGATTCTATCTTATGACTTGTTTTAATTTGGTTTCTCAAACCAAATCAAACCAAAATTAGATTAACCTAATTAAAATAGGTCTTAACTCAATTAAGAACCTAATTTAATCAGATTAAATTAGATTTAAATCTGATTTAATTTTCTAATCAAATTAGAAATTAGATTGACCCAAGTCCTAGTTGAACTAGGACTAGTTTTTCCTTGCACTTGGCTTATCCAATAAACCAATTGGACTTGATCCAATCAAGCCCAAACTAAATCTAATTAAATTATATTTAATTAAACTTAATATCAGCTCATTGGCTTAATCAAATTAAGCCAATTAGCAATTGAATTGCTAATTGATCCTCTTGCAACACTTGCACTAGGTTAAATGCCAATCGTATTGATCATTTAACCCTAGAACGATTCTTAATCGTTGATCAACCATCCGATCGAATCATGAACTCTAATGTGTGTGACTTCATAGGTCCAAACCTAAGCCGGTAGTATAAGAATAAATTTTTATACCAATCGAAGTGACCATCTAGCAATGGTACCCAACGACCGGATAGGTCGAATGTGTAGAACAACATCCTTAGAACCCATGCGGATATAGTTTTCATATAATTCATCTCCTTAATCAAAATGATCATAGGACACCCCAGAGCTCAACTGTCAACTCTGATCAAGTTGTCCACATTGTATTTTAAAATATCAAATCCATCTGATGGATTACCTTGGCCAAGGTTTTGCTAAATTGAAATACAGCGACTCATTCTTCTCCAACTCTTGGAGTGGTCAATCCTATCTTGATCACACTCTGACTTCGCAAGTATTTGACTATGCCCAGAAGCTTTCCATCCCTGAATTAAAAATTCAGTTAGTCCAGTACCAGTGAGTTGCTTGCAAGTCACTGAGGCGATCTCAAGTCTAAGGGACACTTATATCTATATTCCATCAGAGACATTCTCGACAGCAGAATGCTTTGGAGTTGGTCACGTTCAATGATGATGTACCCTTACATCTCACCTGTATGCCATACCAGTATCTCCATACTCCTTGGTTAAGAGAACAACCAACCCATATGGCCTATAGTGACCTATGCTCGATAGAAGCTGTCGTCCTTATTAACAGCCTATCATTTGGTCGTGAACAGTTTTAAGGACTAATCAATAAATCCTCTCTTTATCGAACTTAAATAGTCCTAAGGACTTCATCATAACAACGGAGTTCATTAGAAGATGAAAGCTTATGATGAAGATGCCAAATATATTTTATTTATTAACAAATCAATTACAATACTTGGTTGCTCAACCGTCAACAGCTTGATGATTGGCTTTTTGGGACACATTTCCCAACACTTCCAACCAGACTTTCTCTTAGATTAAGAATTTTATTTCACAGTAAGAATAGTGCCTCTTGAACTCTTCAAGGTTCCCTCAGCAATGACCAATATGTTGACCAGTTTGGATATAGAGCAGTCCAATTTATTCATATAAAAATTTATAATAAATTGACTATATGAACTCGTAAGGAATTGAATGATCAAATCCATCTATAATTCCTTTTGCATATCAAGCTTGAGCTTCCTAAGCTCCTCAATGTCCTTGATCACTGTCATCAATGCTCATGGATTGACTGCCCTTCGTGCATCTTCAGATAGAAGAGTCTTTTGGATACTTCAAAGCACGCAGTGCGACTTTGCTCACCATACAATTTTTATAGATGAGTGATCATAGCCTTGGTAGTGGGCATATGCTCATGCTAGCTTTGCAACTCATTTATCATGGATGCCAGCACATAGCACTTAACCCGACTGTCTTCATCCGTTTACTTTTCATATGCTACTCTTTGCTCAGCAATAGGATGGTTTGGTAATACTAAGTATTTTTAATCAAGTATATGGCCTAATTTTTCAAAACTCAAAACAATCCTGAGGTTTCTTAACCAATCTTTAAAATTGATTTTGATCAAACGATTGAATTCTAGGATGCGGGCTAAAGGGTTTGAAGCTAACATATTTTAACTACGAGATAGAGATTCAAGTTAGACTTTTATACTTTAAATTTATATTTGCTCTAAAAACTTTAAGAAGCAAACAATAACTCTCACTAATTTTTTGGATCTCTCCACTCTCCGGGTGGGAAGCAAAAATTCTAATGTGATAATTGGATTTCTACTGGGTACTGTGGTCCCATCGATGTCATGTACCTTGCCTAATAGTTATTGGTAACATGCACACCGATGCATGGATAACTCTTTGCCCAGATGTTGTTGAGAAATATGTTTCAAAGTCAATCGTCAGCCTGTTGATGGTTGTGCCATTTGATGTAATTGTATCTAAATTAATTAATAAAATATTTATTTGATAATTTTATCATAAGCTTGTACATCTTCTATATCGAACATCTATGTTATGATAAAAATTCTTAGGATTATTTTAAATTAATAAAAAAAGATTTATCGTTTAGTCCTTAAATGAGTTTGCGATCAAATGATATGCTATTACTAAGACGATAGACATGTCAAGTGTAAGTCATTGTGTGCCATATATTGTTGGTCGTCCTCTTAACCAAGGAGTGTGGAGACGCTGGTATGGCATGCAGGTGAAATGTAGGAGTATATTTTACTAAACGTGACCAACTCTGAAGCACTCTGCTGTCAAGAGTCACTCTAAAGGGATATGGGTATAAGTATCCCTCCGATCTGAGATTACCACGATGATTTGTAAGCAACTCACTATGCTTTGGTGCCGGACTACTTAAATTTTTAATTCAGGATCGAAAGATTTTTGGGCATAGTCAAATACTTGTGAAGTTGGTGCGTGAGTCAAGATAGAATTGACCACTCCAAGAGATTGAAGAGAATGTACTGTATTTCAATTTAGTAAGACCATGGTCAAGGCAATCCTTGTGAGGAGTCATTGAATTTATTAGGTTGTACTATTAAGAGTTGACAGTTTAGACTCTAAGTCATCTTAGCATCAAGGGTCAAAGAGATGAATTATATGATAACTATATCCAAATAGGTTCTTGAATGTTACTTTGCATACATTCAGTCTATCCGGATGTCAGGCACCATTGCTAGATGATTACTTCGATTGGTACAAGAATCAGTTTCTGTGCTACTAGCGTAGGTTCAAACCTATGAGGTTACACACATTAAAAATTTTTCTCCAATCACATGGCTAATCTGAAGAGTCCTAGTGGATGGAGACTTTGATGAAGAGTCCAACTGGATGGGGACTTTGGTGAAGAGTCCAATTGGATGGGGACTCTAGAGAAGAGTCCCACTAGACTTGAACTCTATCATTAATAAAAAATTAATTAATAATTAGATCATTAATTAGCTCAATTTAATTAAAAAATAAAGTTTGGATCAAGTTTGATGGAATTGGATTCAATCAGATCAAGTCTGATTAGGCTATGAGATGACCTAATCGGTAAGGGAGAAATGATCCTGATTTGATTGGATCTATGGCTCAATTAATTTATTAATTTGATCAAATTTAATTAAGATTATAAAAATATAATTAGATTAGATTCATTATATTTTATTTGAATCTAATTGGATTGAATTTGAAAGAAATCCAATTGATTAAATCATAGAGTCCCAAATGAGTGGGACTCTCTCCCTTGCGCCACCCAAATTGCCTCACACCTTTTCTTACCACATAAAATTAGTTTATATATGAGAAAAATAAAAATTTATCCTTCTTTTGTCATCCATTAAGGATAGAAATTGATTGGTTTTGATTTGAATTCAAAATGATTTGAATTTTAACTTAAAACCTTATCCATATCCTTCCACACGTTGGCTATTTTTGAAGGGGCTCATTGTGTGCGAGAAAAAGAAGTCTTCCTGATAGTTTTTTACATCTAATTTTTTCTAGCAAGTCTCTCTTTAAGTCAGATAAAGATGAGATAAAGTTAAAGTCAAATTGAAATTAAAATAGTTTGAATTGCAACAAACTCCAGCCCTGATTCTGTCTTATCTGGTTTGTACGATAACTATAAAAAGGCCACAATTTTGTATACCAAACAAAGAGAGATTTTCACCATGAGATACCAGAGAGAAAGAGGGTCAAAAATAATTTTTTAGAGCATGAGGTTTGGATGGGTTTCCTTCTTCCTTGATGTGAACAAAAGAGGAGACCGATCTCCTCTCGGGTGAGCAACCTAGAACTGTTCTAGGATTTTGGGTGAGAGAAAAATAAAAGTAAAGAGAGTCTTCATCAAATTTTTTTCACCATCCAGCATCCCCTCTGATCTATCTTCAATATCAAAAATATTTGAGATGATTGAAAGAAGAGATCAAATCAGATCTGCTATTAGAAGCCTACTGTATGAGCTAGCACTCTTTCGGAGGACTGATCAATCCAAGAACTTCATGTGGACCATCCGTAGAAGTCGGATGCTAGTGCAGCTGCAAGTGACCAGAGAGAACTTCTAAATCTACATTCTCAATTATGAAGATCGACTACCAATGCTCGGTATTGGGTTTGAAACCTGAGAAGTGGTGGATTAGATCTATCACTAATTACTATTCTTGTTCAAATGCTTGAATATTAGATTTAGATTTTTATTTATATAAATTCATATTATAAATCTATTTATAAAAGTTTTAAGATTAGATCTTATGCATATATTTATAGATTAAATAGTTTAATCTAATATTCTTTCATTGAAAATTTTGAAATGCATGCATGCAACCCCTACGCGATCCTGCAGTGGTATCAGAGCTAGGTTACTTATAACATAAATTTATTCTTGTATATAATCTGATATTATATATATTTAGATCTATAATTTAATGTAGATTAGATTTGATATATGATATTTAGATCTAAAATTAGTTATAGATCTGATCTCACAAACTGATATAAGGTTATCCTGCTGTAAGGTTTATTCCTTACAGTGCAAAGGTTGTCCTAGTTTGTGCTGATCTTTATATAATCTGATTTTAATTATTTAGATTAGATCTAAATAATTAATTTAGCATCTGAGTAATATAGTAATCTGATTGGATAGATCTTCATAGCTGTCCGATCATAGAAGAAATCAGGATATCACAACTCTATTTACCCATTCGATGGGATCTCCAATAGCATGTAGGAGTGCTGCATGATCTTTGTCATGATGATAAATAATAAAAAAAAATTTAAAATTTTATTTTAGATATAAAATAATGTATATAAAATCTAAAATTGATATTTTGATTATTAGATGATTGATTGTAAAAATATTTTATAAAATTAAAAATTATTTTCAAACACCGAATCCGAGTCCATGTCAGTCCAAAACTTAATTAAGAATTAAGTGATCAAGATTTGAGAATCAAAGATATAAGGTATTAATTTCATAATTCATGGGTTAGCTCAAGTCAAGTTCATTTAACTGGGTTAGACCTAGAGTTAGAAATCATTGATAATGGACCATGTTAGTAATTGATCAAATCTAATTAAAAGTTAATTCTGATTGGGTCAATTTCTTCTCTTGATCAATTTCAATAGTTGTAGTTGATCAAATCTATATCTTTGATTAGACCAATATGAACTTTGATCGTGACTCTGTGGTCGAATCCAAGTCTATAGGTTGATCAAATTGAAAATGATTAACCAGTTGGTGTCTAAGTATGGCAGCTTTGATCGATGGTCATTAATTGAGATCTATTTGCATAGATTGAATCTATGTCAAGTTAATGGCATATCCCTCCCATCGATCTCACTTATTTGACCAACATGATGAATCATATTTTGATTAGATCACTTAATGATTGGGGTTGACCCATGATAATTAGAAAATCAATATGATTGATTTAGGTGTTCCTAGTTTAACTTGTCTTAAATCCTCTTTATGACTTGGTGAAGTCAGTGGGAGGATTTATGACTGGTTGGCTGGACCAGCTTATGCCTGATCTTCTTTAATCTGACTTGATGAAGTTAGTGGGAGGATTAAGATTAATTGGTTAAGTTTCTTCTCATCTCTCAATTCAACCAATTAAATCCTATAAAATTATTAGGTCCCTAAAATGAAATAGTTATGGTGATAACTAGATCATAGCTTTCCATTAGGTTAGATGATAATGAGTCCAACAATTTAGATGATCATTGGAGGCACCACACATTTGGTGCTCATCTGGTTGTCAAAATTATCATTCATAATATGTGAATTTAGTTGTGTCTTTCTGATGATGGTCAGGTTGGTCGAGCCACACTTGGATCAAATTACTCGTTTGTCAGATGCACAAAATTTTGACATATTAATGGTTGGACCTAACCAAAATTTTCAGTGGAGGCATCACATGCCTGCTGAAGAGGAGTCTAGGATAAAATTGAATGCTAGAAATTATTTGGTAACATAATTGATTAAGAACCTACCTATTGATGCACAAGGGTTGGTCGAGCCATACTCGAGCCCATGTACAGTCCATGTAGATTCTAGTACCCACTAAGAAATTAATATAATTCTTCGAATTGAAGGTAGAGGCTATCAATTCGAATAAAATAGTGAAAAAATCTTTCTACTAAAAATCATATCTTTAGACTTAATCAATTCATATACTAATTAGGTTTTGATTTTTTTTTTACAGTTATGGCCATCACCTTGTCACTCCGATCACTATTAGATAGTGATAAATTGATGGGATCAAATTTTGATAGCTGGTATCGAAAGCTCAAAATAGTCTTAGAGCATAAATGGATCTTGTATGTATTAACAGATCCAGCACCTGAGGAGCCAGCTCTGAATGGATGTAGCACGGTCAGAGATACTTATTAAAAATGGCTCAATGATCGAATTACAGTTCATTGCATTATGTTGGCAGCAATGAATGATAAGTTCACCCATCATGTCAAGAATGCTCAGTCATAGGACATGTTACAAATGTTGAATGAGTCTTTTGACACACTCGACGACGTTAAGAAGCACAAGACTAGTTGTGCCATCTTCAATGCTCAAATGAGGGAAGGAGCGTCAGTCACCGATCATGTACTGTACATGATCGAAATGATTGAGTATTTAAGCAAGCTTGGCTTTTTCTTGCATGAGCAATTGGAAAAAGATGCCATTCTAAACTCTCTACCCAAATCCTACCTCCCTTTCCTTACTCATTTTCGAATGACAAAGCCTGCGGTCAATTACTATGGTTTGTTGGGATTGCTGTAGAACTTTGAGAAGGATCACTAGCTTCAAAAGGAGTCAGTGAATATAATAGGAGGGTCTTCTTCTAAATGTCGACCCTTTAAGAAAGGAAAGAAGAATAAAAAGAACAAAAAAAGGATGCAAAGTGCTGGGGCACCCAAATCCAGTCAGACCAAGAAACCCAAGTCAGATCAGAGTCAGGCGAAATGCTTCTATTGCAAGAAGAAGGGGCACTGGAAGAGGAATTGTCCTCAGTACATTACCTCCTTGAATCCAAACAGATCGAGAAAGAAGCAAGTTGTTGGTGCACAAGGTAGTTATATGATAACACCTTATAATTTCTAAATTTATGATTCTACTACCTGGATATTAGATACCGAAAGTCTTTTTAATATTTGCAATTCGTTACAGGGTTTGCAAGTCAGTAGGAGATTTGAAGAAGGCAAAAAATTCTTCAATATTGGAGATGAAAGTTCAGTTTTAGTTCTAGCGTTAGGAATTATTAAGTTTGTATTCAAGTCGAATATAATTGTTCTTAGTGCATGTCACTTTTGTCCTTCTCTTTTATTGAACATTATTTCTATAGGCCTCTTGGCCATGAACAGTTATAAAATTTTAATAAAAAAAATAATTTTAATATCATTATGAATGGTGTTAATGTGATGAATGGACAGCTAAACAATGGTATTTACATATTGTCATAACCTGTTAGTGTAATGTACATGTCCAGCAAAGGTCCTACAATTAGTGATGTCTTTGATATCTATCTTTGGGACTGTAGGTTAGGTCATGTTAATAAGAACATAATAAATAGGTTGACACAAAAGAGAATCCTCAAAGTCAGTGATTGTGAATCACTTCCAACCTGTGAGTCTTATCTTTTTGAGAAAATGATCAAGTCATGTTTTACTGGCAAAGGTGAGAGAGCTAGTGAAGTTCTAAGTCTCATACATACTGATATATGTGGATCGATGAACACCAGTACCAAAGGTGGATATTATTATTTTTATAGACGACCTATCGAGGTATGGGCACGTCTACTTAATGATGCATGAGTCAGAATTATTTAAAATGTTCAAACAATTTCATAATGAAGTAGAAAAATAAATTGGGAAGAATATTAAAACTCTTTGATCTGATCGAGGTGGAGAATACCTCTCCAGTGAATTTTTGACATACTTAGAAGAGAATGAGATTTTCTCATAATAGATTCTTCCTGAAACACCACAGCATAATGGTATATCGGAAAGGAGGAATCAAATCCTGTTAGACATGGTTCGATCTATGATGAGCATTGCAAGTCTGTCGATCTCTTTTTGGAGATATTCACTCGAGTCGGTTTGTTATATTTTAAATAAATTTTAAGTTTGTAAGTGAAACACCACATGAGATGTGGACAGGGTATAAGCCAGCACTCTCTCACCTTAGAATTTGGGGATGTCCGACTTATGTCAAACATCTGAAAACTGATAAGTTTAGACCAAGGTCTGACAAGTGTCTATTTATAGGGTACTCAAAAAAAATCAAGGGGTATTACTTCTATCTTGTTGACGAACAGAAGGTGTTCATCAGCAATAGGATGGTCTTTCTAGAAAAAGAGTTTCTTGAAGAAGAAACTAATGCCTCAAAGATTGAACTTGATGAAGTTCGATCGGTAGAAGAATTGATATAATCTAGTAAACCCATTGAGTTGGACTTGATTAGATCAAATTTGAAACTTATTGTAGAAATATCTTTAAGAAGATCCGATAGAGTACCGCATCAACGAGATAGATACTATAATTTTTTGGTCCAGGATGGTGATCCAATTGAATTCGATGAGAACAATGAGGATCCGATCACCTATATGGATGCAATGCAGAGGTCTAACTCTGATAAGTGGCTGGAAGCCATGAAATTTGAAATGGAGTTCATGAAAGTCAACAATGTATGGACATTGGTTGATCCACCTGAAGGGATAAAACCTATAGGGTGTAAGTGGGTCTTCAAAAGGAAGAGGGGCGTAGATGGAAAGGTGGAGACCTATAAAGCCCATCTAGTTGCCAAGAGTTACCGTCAGCGTTCTCCTATGGCAATGCTCAAGTCCATTCGGATCATGTTTGCAATAGCAACACATCTAGATTATGAAATCTGGTAAATGGATGTGAAAATAGCCTTTCTAAATGGAGAGTTAGAAAAAAAGGTGTATATGATATAACCTGAAGGTTTCATATCCATAGATGAGTCAAAGGTGTGCAAGCTTCAGAGGTTCATTTATGGACTTAAGCAGGCATCTTGGAGTTGCAACATGCATTTTGATAAAGTGATCAGAATGTATGACTTCATTAAGAATGGAGAGGAACCCTGCATATATAAGTGGGTTAATAACTCAGTAATAGTATTTCTTATTTTGTATGTGGATAATATTCTCTTAATCGAAAATGACATCCCTACATTACAAGGAATGAAAGTTTGGTTGTCATCTTAGTTCTTCGTGAAGGACTTGGGAGAAGCATCCTTCAGCCTTAGGATGAAGATCTATAAAGATAGATCTAAAAAGTTGCTTGAATTATCTCAGTCGACATACATTGATACTATGCTGAAAAGGTTCAGCATGGAGAATTTCAAGAAAGGCTATCTTTCGATAGGCCAAAGAATTTCTCTCTCGAAGAGTGATTGTCTGACAATTTCTCAAGAGAGAAAGTGTATGAGTAGAATTTCATATGCTTCGACAGTGGGATCTATTATATACGTCATGATATGTACGCAATCGAACGTGGCATACTCACTAAGGGTAGTGAGTAAATACCAGTTCGATCCAAGTGAGAACCACTGCAAGATCGTAAAGACCATCCTTAAGTATTTAAGAAATACTAAGGATTAGTGGCTTATTTATAAAGAATCTGACTTAAAACTTATGGAATTTACAGACTCTAGTTTTCAGTTGGATCATAATGACAGTAAGAGCATGTCGGGATATATTTATACCCTGAACGGTGGAGCAATCTTCTAAAAGAGTTCTAAGCAGCATACTATGGCCAATTCTACTTGCGAGATGAAATATATCACGGCATCTGATGCTGCGAAGGAAGCTGTATGGTTACAAAAATTTATCAACGAGCTCGGAGTGGCACCCTCCCTTGATGGCCCTGTCTTGTTGTACTGTGATAGCACTGACGCCATTGCTCAAGTGAAAGAACTGAAATCACATCAGCGGACTAAGTACATTCTGTGTCGCTATCACTTGATTCGAAAAATTATGGATCGAGATGATATCGACCTTCAGAAGATCGATAGAAAGGAGAACCTGACCGACTCATTAACTAAAGCCCTTGCGGTAAAGGAGTTCGAAGATCATAAAATGAAGATGGATATATGATACTGTACCAATTGACTTTAGTACAAATGGGAGTTATTGGAAAATATATTTCAAAATCAATCATCAGTCTGTTGACGGTTGTGCTATTTGATATAATTATATATGAATTAATTAATAAAATATTTATTTGATAATTTTTATCATAAGCTTGTACATCTTCTATATCGAACATCTGTGTTATGATGAAAGTCCTTAAGATTTTTTAAATTGATAAAGGAAGATTTAACGTTTAGTTCTTAAATAAGTTTGCGATCAAATGATATGCTATTACTAGAACGATAGATATATCAAGTGTAGGTCATTGTGTGCCATATATCATTGGTCGTCCTCTTAACCAAGGAGCTTGCAGATGCTGGTATAGCATATAAGTAAAATGTAGGAGTACATTTCACTGAATGTGACCAACTTTGGAGCACTCTGTTATCAAGAGTCACTCCGAAGGGATATGGGTATAAGTATCCCTCCAATCTAAGATCACCACGGTGACTAGCAAGCAACTCATTATGCTTTGGTGCTAGACCATCTAAATTTCTAATTCAGGATCAAAAATTTTTTGGATATAGTCAAGTACTTGTGAAGTCGATGCATGAGTCAAGATGGAATTGACTACTCCAAGAGATTGGAGAGAATACTTTATATTTTAATTTAGTAAGACTTTGACCAGGGCAATCCTTATGAGGAGTCATAAGATTTATTAGATTGAGACATATAATGAATATACTATTAAGAGTTGATAGTTTAAACTCTAAGTCATCCTAGCATCAAGGGTCAAAGGGATGAATTATATGGTAACTATATCCAAATAGGTTCTTGAGTGTTGCTTTGCATACATTCAGCCTATACGGATGTCAGGCACCATTGCTAGATGGTTACTCCGATTGGTATAGGAATCAATTCTTATGCTACTGACTTAGGTTCGAACCTATGAGGTCACATATATTAGAAATTTTTCTCAGATCATATGGCTAATCTGAAGAGTCTCAGTGGATGGAAACTTTGGTGAAGAGTCCCACTGGACAGGGACTATGTTGAAGAGTCCCACTGGACGAGAACTCTAGAGAAGAGTCTCACTAGACTTGGACTCTATTATTAATGAAGAATTAATTAATAATTAGATCATTAATTAGCTTAATTTGATTAAACATTAAAGTCTGGATCAAGTTTGATTGAATTGGATTCAATCAGATCAAGTCTAATTAGGTTATGAGATGACCTAATCAGTAAGGGAGAAATGATCCTGATTTGATCGGATCTATGGCTTAATTAATTTATTGATTTGATCAAATTTAATTGAGATTATAGAAGCTTAATTATATTAGATTTATCATATTTTATTTGGGTCTAATTGGATTGGATTTGAAAGAAATCCAATTGGTTAAACTCTAGAGTCCCAAATGAGTGGGATTCTCTCTCTTGCGCCACCCAAATTATCTCACACCTTTTCTCACCACACAAAATTAGTTTATTCATGAGAAAATTAAAAAATTATCTTTTTTTTGTCACCCATTAAGTATAATAATTGATTGGTTTTGATTTGAATTTAAAATAGTTTGAATTTCAACTTAAAACCTTATCCATATCCTTCCACACGTTAGCTATTTTTGAAGGGGCTCATTGTGTGCGAGAAAAGGAAGTCTTCCCGATGGTTTTTTATATCTAATTTTTTTTGATAAGTTTCTTTTTAAGTTAGATAAGTTAGATAAGGGTGAGAAAAAGTTAGAGTCAAATTAAAATTCAAAATGGTTTGAATTGCAACAAACTCCAGCCCTTATCTTGTCTTTTCTAGTTTGTGCGACAACTATAAAAAGGCCATAATTTTATACACCAAATAAAGAGAGATTTTTACTATGAGATATCAGAGAGAAAGAGAATTGAAAATACTTCTTTGGGGTGTGGGGTTTGGATGGGTTTCCATCTTCCTTGGTGTGAACAAAAGAGGAGATCGATCTCTTCTCGGGTGAGCGACCTAGAACTGTTCTAGGATTTTGGGTAAGAGAAAAATAAAAGAGAAGAGAGTCTTCATTAGATTTTTCTTTACCATCCAATATTCCCTCTGATCTATCTTCGATATTGAAAAGGTTTGAGGTGATCGAAGGAAGAGATCAAATCAGATCTGCCATCAGAAGCCGACTGCGTGAGCTAGCACTCCCGCGGAGGGTTGATCGGTCTAAGGACTTCATGTGGACCATCCGTAGAGGTCGGATGCTGGTGCAGCTACAAGCGACCAGAGAGAACTTTTAGATCTATGTTCTCAATTATGAAGATCAACTATCAACCTCAGGTATTGGGTTTGGAACCCTAAAAATGATGGATTAGATCTATCACTAATTGCTATTCTTGTTCAAATGCTTGTAATATTAGATTCAGATTTTTATGTATATAAATTTATGTTATAAATCCATTTGTTAGAGTTTTAAGATTAGATCTTATACATATATTTATAGATTAAATAGTTTAATCTAATATTCTTCCACTAAAAATTTTAAAATACATGTATGAAATTCCTGCGCGATCCTGCAGATGCTTCTCTAAGCATGTTGCAGCAACTTGATCTCTAAGTTATGTGAGCTCATCTAATAGTTATTGATTACATTCCTTAGTTAAATCTGACCTATCATTCACAAGCAGGTGCAAGACCATCATTGGATCCCTCACCTAATAGTTATTGGGCCCAACCCCATCCTCATTCTAGAGCAACTCTTTGCTAATAGAGTGGTTGCATGTTCTCGATGCAACTGAGCCACTGTGACCAGTTGAGAACAATCAACACTAGTACCAGGCCCGCACATCTACAATGATAGAAGACCTATGAACTTAATATTTATGAAGAGATTTAGGTTTAGGTCTCATTTAATTAGTCATCGTATAGGCGATCTAATTGGCATGGGCTAAAACAAAATGCCAAGCAACCTTATTCAAGACTCAATCTTCCTGATTGATTAGGTAAATGGAGATCAGTGGGGGTCCCCCCATTGCTTTTTTTAGACACCAATAAATTGGCTAGATCAGTGAATGGAATCAATTAAATAATCATCTCTCAATTACTTGTCTTAGACACCAATAGGTTAATTGGTCCAAATAGGTTAGCTTAAGTGAAGTGGGCCTAAACTATCGAGCCGAATTAGGTCCTTAGGTTAATCGATTCTATATATGAATTTTAATCGATTTGATTAATAACAATTGTATGATCTTAAAACTTAATTAACCTAATCTTAATCAATATTTGACTCAATTTGATCAATTACTTAATTGAATTAGATCCATTATGTTTAAATCAAAAACTCTAGATACAATCTTATTGCATAACTTAATTTTTTATTTTTTCATGAACAAAATTCTCATGCACCAACACAAATTTTAGATTGTAATACTAAATTTTAGATTTAAATTCTTTGCATAAAAGATAAGATTTAAATTATGAAACTAATTTTCAAATTTAACATACAAGCATATATCTCATATATAAATGTAAAATTTAGATCTAAACAAAATTTAGATCATAACACAGTATCATGTATCTTATATAAAATTATGGATCATGTTGAAACTAATTTTTAAACCTAAATATGTAATTATACATCTCATATATAAATCATAAATCAAATCAAAATAATTTTTAAATTTATGTATGCATCTATATATCACATATACATGAACTAGAATTCCATCTAGAATAAATTTTAGATCTATGCATGCCTTCACATATCGAATATATGAACTAAAAATTAAATCTAAAAATAAATTTTAGATTCAAAATAATCATCTATACATCTCATGTATCAAAAAAAAAATCAGATTTTAATTTTTTTTTCAAAATATGTATGTCAATTTCACACATATAAAATCCGTGGCTCTGATACCATAGTTAGAATTTCATCTAAGGGCATGCATGTATGTTTTAAATTTTTTTTTCTAAATAATATAATAAAATAGAAGATTAAAATATTTTTTAATCTGAATCATACATATTTAAAATATAAAATATAAGGATCTACTTCATATGCTAAAATTGAATACATGCTGAATTTTATGCTGAAATTAAATATGTGATCGAATCACATACTTATTTCATAATTTTTTTTTTGAATCTGGATCTGGAAGAAGGTAGGCTCTTTCTTAGTCATACAAGTATCCGATCGCTATAGGTATCCATTTAGGATCAATCTGAAACAGTCCTTTATGGTGTTGATCTTTCTTCTATAAGAATAATCACTCTGCGAATCTGAACGAAGTCTGGATCATGATCAACTCTTTAATCTTTTTTTGACCTTTTTCTTCTCTTCTTCTCTTATTCTTATTTCTTTGATTATAAAGCAATCAAGGTCTAAAAATTAGTAAACAAAAGGAGATGCCCAAGGTCCTCTTGGGCATGGAGATGGAGGATGCCCAACTCCTTTGGATGTTGGATCCAAAGGAGAGAAGAGAGGGAATCATGGGGAAACTGAAAATTAGAAGTAAAAAGCCTTAGAGAAGGCTCTTTTAAATAAGCTAAAGGTTTGAATCTTATTCAAAATCAAATAGCCCCATAATACAAATTCTACTTGCAATAGGAATCCTTGTATCCTTAGATATTTGACTCCCTTTAGGAGATCCTTTAGGTGCCAACTATTAGAGCCTTTGCACCTACTTTTTCATATGCCACATGGGGCTAAGGGGACACCTCATGCTGGTCCTGCATGCCCCCTTTAGCATGGGCATGCCCAACTTGATCAAATCAAGTGGCACCCCATGCAAACTATCAAGGTAATTTGATTAAGGGTTTGAACTCTTAATCCATATGATCTAAAATCCTAGGCACCCAACAATTAGAGCCCAATGAATCTAATTTATTTAGATAATTAGTAGATAATTAACTCAAATTAATCTTATCAAATAAGTAATTTCAGTACAAAAAAAATTGGGTTCAACCATGTGCTAGCAAGATTACTCTGAACCCCATAGAGTTTCTCTAAATCTAATTAAGATTTCATAAGCCCAATTGCTTATTCCAAATCTAATCCATTTATTATGTAACCCTATAGGTTCAATTTTATCTGGTAGGGAGATATACTATGGTCTCTATCATAGTATCTTTGAAACTCTTTTCAATAGGTCGGAACTGAAAGGAATATACCCTACAAGCCAATCGAAATTTATATTTTGATAGATTTTTCTTGTAATCTTTCAGACTCATGTATTAATTTTTTATAAATAAAAGATATTTTTCATCATATGCTGCATCTTACTTTTTGTATTGATTATGATGAACTCCATAAATTAGGACAATGAGTTTAGGGTTATGATGAGATCATACCTATGAGATCTAAAATCCTAAAATTTTGACTTAGAATATTCTTAGTCATAGGAGCATTGAGTAGGAGATCAATGTTCTGGATAGACTAGCACTTCCTATGTATGCTCGATAGAGAGGGTGGCTGATCTTATAAGCCACTTATATGAGACACTAATATAAAAAAATAGATGCTCATTAGAGAATGAGTTCACTGAATTGATCTGACTTAAGAAACATCTTATGGGATTTACTTACTCATCAAAAGATGCTTTCTTATAGTGGAAGTTGTGCATGTAATCTTTTGACCTGAGACTATCATAGAACCTTGTATATTTGAATCCATATTTTTAGTTCATACTCATTAATGACTTAGTCATGTACGGGATGTTTTGGATATGGTGGAATGTGTATAGAAGTTATGAGTAGATCAACATGGAATCGATCACTCTTGGTAAGAGGAGATCGCATCCTACTTGCTCTGATCGATTGATGATTTAGAAAGCCTTTGATCAAAGTAGAATGAAAATTAGAAAGAGTTTTTAATATTTTATTTATCAAATTATCATTTAAGATTGAAAGAAATATGAATATGATATTCAATTTGACATCATCTCATATCTAGAGTCATATTCAGAATGCAGGGAGATCGAAGGATCGAATTGCATGGTCACTTTCCACTGAAGAATATTTTTGATATTTCTATCAAAATTCTATATCTTTCAAGTGGATATGATATGTTGCTAAATATCAATCTTGTCTTATGGGTTTGATCGAATTAAAGAGTTTAATTCGATCACCAATTAGAAAGAGTTCTAATTATTGAAATCGGATTAGCTCGATTGGATCATATCGGTTAGATTAAATTCTAATCAAATCAGATCAACTTGCACTTGAGCACACTGCTAGCTAGATGTAGAACCCAATGGGTCATACATAAAAAAAATTAATCAGAGATCTAATTGAATTAGATCATATTTTCAAAATAGATATGGTAGCACATGTTGCAAAAACTAGCTCCCTATTATGAACTGGGTTTGAAATTGATTCCAGATTGGGATAATTAAAGTAAAATTAATTCAGACAAATTTTGGGTTTGAGTTGGATCAATCCTTGGCTACATGTATCAAAAATTTAGAGCTAAGAAACTAGATCCCCACATGTTAAGAATTTTTCTTACGCATGGGTGCAGTCTTTGTGCGCAGAAACAGGTTTCACGTCCCATGAGATAGGATGCCCTTTCCTTGAGCTTATCCAATGTTCCATGATGAAAATTTTTTCTTAATAATTTTTGACTTAATTTTGAGTGCAAAAAAATCCTTCTGAGATGAAAACATCTTCTGATTTAATCATGAAAATTGGTTATTGGAAATCCTGTCAGTCTGATCCATGCGCCTAACCAAGAGTCCAATTTGTGAAGGACTCTAATCCAAGTGTCATGCCACATTTTAATTTTAGATTTTTTTCACACCATCAACAAGTTAGCATCTTCATTTTGGTATATTGGATGGCCAAAAGTCTCAGATAGGTGGTAGAGAAAAATTACTCCATGGGAAGCTGCGTGACACATCAGAGAATCATCAAGAAAAATGTTCCGAAGAGTTCTTCTGCGCGAAGCATCTCTTGGATTTTTTTTTGATGATTGCCATGTATCAAAATCTTTCAGATGGGTATAAGAATTCATCAGGGGGTAAAAGATTTTCTGATGGATGTGAGATGGCACATGGAGGGGGCGCGAATTATTCCCGAAGGCACCCCATCGCTAACTATTTAAAGGGGGCTGCATCGGAGATTTGATTCATTCAGAAAATTATTTCTATCTCTTCTTTCTTACACACTCTTCCTATTATCCAATTAGTCTCTTCCTTCTCTTGTTAGGATAAGTCTAAAAATAGTAAGGACAAGTTTGATTTTAGGACAAGAGCCTAGGAAGAGAATTAAGAAAGACAAGGAGAGAAGAAAAGTAGGGATAGGAAGGCTAGGAGAAGAGGAAAAAGGTCTTGAGGTCTTGGTGCCCAAGAAAATTTTTAGAGTCAGAATTTTGGAGGAAGAATCATTTCAAGAAGTTGGTGTCCTAGTCATTTTCCTATGTGGATCACCGTTGGAGGGCGAACACTTGGGCACCTGATGGAGGTTTTGTCAGAATTTGGATTAAGTGCTGCAGGTATTCTTCTATAGCTTAAATTTAATTTTGAATATATGTTATATATAATTATTAATCATTAAAGAGATGCTGGTTTATCGATTTAATATTTAAGATTTTATAATTTAAATTTTGAAATCCGTTATGCTTTTGCTGTGCATGTCCACCTTAAAACCCTAAAGTGGTATCAGAGCCAGGTTTGTTTGATTCAATCATATATACATAATATTTATGTGATACATATTATGATTCATACTATAAGATGAATTATACTATTGATATTTGATATAATTATGATGTTATCGTTAGGACACCATGATTATCAATCTAATTTCAACTTTAATAAAAATTAAAAATACGTAGAAAGTAGTGAGTTAGATCGAATCTACAAAGAAGGCAGAATTTTGATTTAAAATTTTTGATTTTATAAAAAAAAAATTGAAGAAAATAATTTAAGTCAAAAAATAAAAAATAAAAGTATAAAAAATAAATCAGGTACTAAGATCTACTAACTAGATCCTAGCATCTACTTGCAATAACAATAAATAATAAAAATTTAAAAAATATAAAATAAATTGATACTAAGATCTACTAACTAGATCCTAGCATCTACTTATAAAAAATAAAAGATAAAAATTTAAAATATAAAAAAATAAATTTTTTATTAATTAAAATTAAAATTTAAGTATAAAAAATTAAAAAAATAATAAAATAAAAAAAATAAAACTATAATAAAGATCTGAAGTTGATCAATCCAGTCTCATTAGAAAGATGGTTGATGATCTCTTCTTCTTCCATCATACTCCGTAAAGTGAACCAGCTTTTCTCCTTCTCCTTAGGTCTCTAAAGCTCTAATATTTTTTTTTAAATTTTTTCTAGTCTTTCTACTAATTTTTTTCTACTCCCCAGACTTATTCCTGGACCTCCTATTTATATGTAAATTTTTTATATTTTTTTGATAGGAAAAGAAGTCCTAAAATCCTAAAAATTCATATAATATCCTTTACATTAATTTCTAACTGTCAGATCGTCTTTGGACCACCCAAATCAGCCCAAAAAATAGTTTCTTTCTCCTTATTATGTTCGAATGTGATTCTGACCGTCCAATCATGCTTCAAATGAGATCTGGGCCATCAGATCGCACCTCTGATCTCCTATTCAAAGTCGGGAGTATCCTCAACCGTTGGATCGCATGATGGATGGAATCTGGACTATCGGATCGTGCCCAGGAGTCTTTTCAACCGACAATGAATGTGAACCATCGGATCTGGATCGGGATGAACATGGACCATTGGATCACATGAAGAGACTTCCACCCACCATGAGCCACGCTTGTGGACTGCATAATGTTCCCGATGGACCGCGCCATTAACTCTGTGGACCAAGCGATCGGTCCACCGTGCACCGAAGGTAATATTTTTTTATTTTTTAAATATTATGGCTCGATTTTTGCTCTGATTTTTATTTTAAAAATTAGAAAAAAATATACATTAAATTTTTTAAAATTTTTTTATTATTTTAGTGCTTAAATTGCTCAATTGAGTTAACATCTATTTTTCATAAATATTCTTTAATTTTATATTTTTTAAAATTATTTATTTTTATAAAAAAATCTAATTTATTAATAAAATTAAATTTTTAAAAAGATGTTAGCACCATAAATTACCAAAAATACCTACAATAAATATAAAAATATGTCACTTATCACACCCCCAAGTTGAATTTTGCTCGTCCTCGAGTAAAGAAAAAATTTAGAATTAAGTATCATTTAACTTAAAGTTTCAAATTTCATCAAATAATTTTCAAAAAAGCCATTGATATTCAGTAGAGCGTGAGTGAGGTATGTCATTGGGGTATTAATACTAATCAATGTGAAAGTTAAGCTAAGAATACTAATTTTTTTTTAAATTTTTTTTTAAATTATTCCTCCCTTTATCTCCAAATCATTAACCTTTATATGGATAAGTATATTGTTACTTCCATCTTTCATTTATTGGTTGATTTTTTTTCTCTTTTTTTTTAACATTGTACCACTATTGAGTGTCTTAATCCCTTAAGCTTTCTGTTTGTCCTATGTAGCAAGTTTTCAGCCAATGACTTCCAAACTAGACAGCTTTAGGACACTAGGTATAGAATACCCCTAGAATCTACTTGTTCGAATCAAATAGGTTATGAGTTAAAACTAGCTTTACAGTAAAGTTTCTTTGCCCTTCATATCTTTTGATGCAAAACTCAATACTTGCTTAGGCAAAGAGGCCCGATTACTTAGCATGAAGTACTTAGAAATCTTTTTTTTTTTCCATATAGTTATTCTACACAAGTTCATAAGAAGTAAACTCTTTCTTGATGCTGGTAGAAAAATTTAGAAATGCTCACAAAAAATTTATTGAAGTTCTAAACTTAACTCTTTATTGAATTTTCTTAATACTTGATCCTTCAATATCTCACAAACTCTCTGGTATGTGCATTAATTTTTTTTTAAAAATACTTAGTTTAACTCAATTCTTAAGTGTAATCAGGTACTTAAATACTAAATACTAACTTTCTTGAGAACTTTAAAAATTCAAAAAATTTTATTATTCTTTCCCTCCCATCTTAATCGACATTGTCCTCAATGGAGTAGGAAAAATGAAGGGTGCATGTAAAAAAAGAAGAAGAGAGATGTCACTTGATCTAGAAGTCTTTTCAAAATTAGTTCTCCCCCCAACTCTGACAATATTATCTTCAAATCCCTACAAAAGACTCAATTAACCTAAATAAAATACAAAAGATAAAAAATAAAAGCTAAAAATTAAAAATTGGGTTACCTCCCAGGAAGCACTAAGTTTATCGTCTTCAGTCAGACCATACCGATTCTCACCTATCCCGTTTTAAATATTGGATTGATAAATTTCAATAATTTTGGATTGCCAATCTCAAGATGATGGTCTATAATAAATTTCAATATTTTATTATCAATCTTCAGAAAGTATTTTACATCTCTCTTCATAATTTTAGGAAAATAATTCATAAACCCATTCACAGACCCTTGTTTGTTGAGAATTTCTCCTATTTATTCTTCTAAAATGCTCATGAATTGAGTTTTTGGGTTAAGTGTTGAGTTCGATACATAGGATGCTGGAAGGGTATCATTTGATTTTAAACATGTGCACTCAGATGTGACCAAAGGCAATTTCAGTTCTGGAGGAGGTGATTCTAAAGTGGAAGAACCAATTTCTAGGGCTGAAGAAAATGGGACTCTTAGTGAATATATCTTGGGTAGCTCATCTGCTCTCTTCTTTTCTTCACTTAGGTCAGTAACAATAGTGGGCTCAGATTCTTCTATTAGGTTAGTCTCAGTACTAACCTCTTCTTTCAAATTCTTATTTTGGCTAGCATCAGTACTAGCCTTTTTCACCTGGTCTTGGTATGGGTCCTGAAGAATTATCACTTCTAAGCTCAGAGATTACTTTGTCATTTTCAAATTGAAGATTCTTAAGTGGGATATTAGATTGATGATTAGGTCCAAGTGATTGGTAGGTGGGTGGGTCATTTTCAAAATTTGATATTATTTGGCTTGGTAATTGACCTAGTTCTCTCTTTATAGAAGATTTAGCTAATTGACTTATTTGTACTTCTAGCCTGGTGAGAGATTGCTGTAGGGTCATAATCATTTGTTGGAGTTAGTTGAATCTATCATCGGCTAGATTGGTCTATTGAGGAGGTGGGTATGAAGGCTGATTGTAATAGGATGGTTGGATAGGCTGACTAGGCTGACCATTATTATAAGCATAATTTTGATATTGGGGCCTATTCTAAAAGTTATGCACAAAAAAAATTTGGGTCTTAGCCTGAGTTTGTTGGGGTCTCCAAGAAAAATTAAGGTGGTTCCTCCAATCTTGGTTATATGCATTTAAGAATGGGTCATTGACAGGATTGGATAACCTTGCTCAGCTTGATCTTGTTCTTAGATAAAAGGTGAAAACTATGCAGCCATCGGACATTCACTCACATGATAGACTAGGCTAGCACAGATAGAATAAATCTCCTGATAATTGGAAGGTTGTGTGTATTGCATTAGAGATTGTGGACCTAAGGCTAGGCATTTATCTATAAGAAGGTCGACTTTATCTAATTTTTGGGCTAACAGGTTCAAATCGACCTTAGGACTAGAATTTGAATAATTGATCTCATAGAATGATGAAAACATCGATGGATTATAGATGGAAGGAATAAAATATTCCTTCATCTATCTAGGTGGTTCTCAAGATTTCTAGCCATTTGATTATTAGGTGTAATATGGATCAGTCATTTAATTTCAAAATTAGATTCAACTAGATCAGAGTTAATTATACCATGTATATACCAATGCAAACCCTAATGTGTGTGGTTCAAATATTTTTTTTTTTAAAGAAGAAGGAGAAAGAAAAGAGAAGAGAAAGAAAGAGAAAAGTTCTAAAGGTGAGATCCCTAAGAAAGACCTAGACCTAAAGATGAAAGATGAGAAGAATTAGTTATGGTTAAGTATTAGTTGCAATCAAGTTAGCAAACAATTAAACCTAGACAATTATGGGTTTCTTAGACCTAACAGTTTGATATAAAGTGGCTTAGCCTAAATGCAGGTTGGGTTTGTTCTTACTTTCTTCAATTAGCCAGATAAGAGGTGGGGTCGTGGGGGTCCCCCTGTTGCTTGCTTTAGACACCAACTGAATTGGTCAGATAAGCTAATAGAATCAATTAAATAACCATGAGTCCACTTAGGCTGAGCCTTTGTAACCTCTTGCCCTAGACACCAGTTTCAGGGATAAGTCCAAACTTACTTTGCACTTGACGTCATCACAATACTCAAATTGAATTTAATTGATCCTAGGGGTCAACGTCTACTTGATTTTAGTTAGATTTGGGTCAATATGGGATGCTGGTTTGTTGTTTTTAGGCTAAGAAAGGGTGATGAAATCTCTATCTTATCTTATTATGGTGTTGCCCTTAAATTGATTTGAGATTAATATGCACAATCAATTTCAAACAAGGAGTTCTATGTAACTAAATTAGATGCATGAAACTAATAAAACTTGAAAGCTTACCTTGTCTCCAGCGATCACCAAAAGTAAATCTAGGATGTTGAATGCTTCTAAAAATTAAGTTTCTACTCTTATCATACAATTTTTATTAAATTTATATGGATGAATTTTAGGTTAATTTAAAAAAATAATAATTAATACTAAAAAAAATAGATAGGATTAGGGTTAGGATTGATCTCACCAAGCAAAAGTGAAAGCTTTCTATCTCTTTTTTTTTGATTTTTTTTATAAAAAAAATTAAAAAGATAAGTAAGCTATATTTATAAAAAAATCAAAAAAATCAAACATTAAAATTGGTGCTTTCCCCAATAATGGCGCCAAAAATTGATATGATTCCGATGTTGTCGTTAGGACATCATGATTATCAATCAAATTTTGACTTCAATAAAAATTAAAAATATGTAGAAAGCAGCAAGTCGGGTTGAATCCACAGAGAAGATAGGATTTTGATTTAAAATCTTTGATTTTGTAAAAAAAAATTTTAAAAAAAGTAATTTAAGTCGAAAAATAAATTTAAAAAGTATAAAATAAATTGGTACTAAGATTTACTAACTAGATCCTAGCATCTACTTACGAAAAATAAAAGACAGAAATTTAAAGTGCAAGAAAATAAATTTTACATTAATTGAAATTAAAATTTAAGTATAAAAAATTTAAAAAAATAATAAAATAAAAAAATTATAACAAAGATTTGAAGTTGATCAGTCCAGCCTCGTTGAAAAGATGGTTGATGACCTCTCCTTCTTCCGTCATGCTCCGTAGAGTGAACTGACTTTTCTCCTTCTTCTCTTTGGGTCTCTAAAGCTCTAATATTTTTTTTTCTAATTTTTTCTTATCTTTCCATTAATTTTTTTCTACTCCCCAGACTTATTCCCAGACCCTTATTTATAAATAAATTTTTTATATTTTTTTGATAGGAAAAGGAGTCCTAAAACTCTTAGAATTCGTATAATATCCTTTACATTAATTTCTGACCGCCAGATCATCTTTGGACCACCTAAATTAGTCCAAAAAATAGTTTCTTTCTCCTTATTATGTTCAGATGCGATTCTGACCATTCGATCGTGCTTTAGATGAGATTTGAACTATCAGATCGCACCTCTGATCTCCTATTCAAAGTCGGGAGCATCCTCAGTCGTTGGATTGCATGATGGATGGAATCTAGGCTGTCGGATCACGCTCAGGAGTCTTTCTTTCAACCGACAATAAATGTGAACCGTCAAATCTGGGTCGGGATGAACGTGGACCATTGGATCACACGAAGAGACTTCCACCTGCCATGAGCCATGCCTGTGGACAGCGTAATGTTCTTGGTGGACCGCGCCATTGAATCTGTGGACTGAGTGGCCGGTCCACCGTGCACTGAAGGTAATATTTTTTTATTTTTAGGATATTTTGGCTTGATTTTTGCTCTAATTTTTATCTAAAAAATTTAAAAAAATATACATTAAATTTTTTAAAATTTTTTTAGTATTTTTGTGCTTAAATTACTCAATTGAATTAACATCAATTTTTCATAAATATTCTCTAATTTTATATATTTTTAAAATTATTTATTTTTATAAGAAAATTTAATTTATTAATAAAATTAGATTTTTAAGAAGATGTTAGCATCATAAATTATCAAAAATAACTATAATAAATATAAAAATATGTCACTTATCACACCTCCCAACTTGAACTTTGCTCGTCCTTGAGTAAAGAAAAAATTTAGAATTAAGTACCGTTTAACTTAAAGTTTCAAATTTCATCAAATAATTTTTAAAAGGGCCATTGATATTCAGTAGAGCATGAGTGAGGTATATCATTGGGATATTAATACTAATCAATGTGGGAGTTAAGCTAAGAATACTAAATCTTTTTTGAATTTTTTCTAAATTATCCCTATCTTTATCTTCAAATCATTAACTTTCATATGGATAAGTATATTGTTACTTCCATCCTTTATTTATTAATTATTTTTTTTTTAAATATTGTACCGCTATTGAGTGTCCTAATCCCTTAAGCTTTCTGTTTGACCTATGTAGTGAGTTTTCAGCCAATGACTCCCAAACCAGACGATTTTAGGGCACTAGGTATAGAGTGCCCCTAGGACCTACTTGCTCGAATCAAATAGGCTATGAGTTAAAACTAGCTTTACAACAAAGCTTCTTTGCCCTTCATATCTTTTGATGTGAAATTCAATGCTTGCTTAGGCTAAGGGACCCGGTTACTCAGCATGAAGTACTTGAATTTTTTTTTTTTTTTCTGTATAGTTATCCTACATAAGTTCATAAGAAGTAAACTCTTCTTTGATGCTGGTAGTAAAATTTAGAAATACTCAAAGAAAACTATTTAAGTTCTAAACTTAACTCTTTATTGATTTTTTTTAATACTTGATCCCTCAATATCTCACAAACTCTCTGATCCGTGCATCAATTTTTTTTAAAAAATATTTGATTTAACTCAATTCTTAAGTGTAATTGATAAATACTTAATTTAAGTCATTTAAAGTAGAAAATTATATTTAATTTATTTTATTTATTAAGAATTTGATGCTTCTTTTTATATTTTACAGGAAAGGTGATCGTCAATACAAAGAGTCCGATTCGCAGATCAAAAAGATTCAAGTTTGAAAAAAATTAGATTTAAAATAAAATTAAAATAAAAGAAGGATGCATACAATATTATAGAAAATGAAGATACTATGCAAGGAACCCAAAAAGGATATAAGCATCATTTTAAAGAAACAAAAGTTTTTTTTTGTAATTTTTTAATCAAAAAGGAGCGTAAGTGGTTTCCTAACAGCTAACGGGTCCGTGAAAGAAGATTGCGAGCATGCGGCATTGCGGGCACGTGGTATGGCGGGTTCGCGGGGAGTTTGTACTGGTGGACACAGTGGCGAACAGATGGATGCTCATGATAGCAGATGGATCTGAAAATTAAAAGAAAAAAATATAATACTTGGAAATACTTCAAGAGGAAAAATTTGTATTTTCTTTATCTGCTTGTGATCTTTCCATCTCATCCATCCATCTTTTAGTCCTTAGTATTTTTTTTAGTCCCACATCTGAAAACCATGTAAAACTCCTCCCTCCTAACACCTATAAAAAAGCTCTTGTACTCCCATTTGAGGGGGATCCCAAAAATTTTTCTAGAGCCTTGCATAGAGGAAGAGAAAGGGACTACTCCATGAGAAGCTCGGCTAGCAGTCTCGGGAGTGAAGAAAAAATTTTATAACGACATAGAGTGGGTTTATTGTTCTAAACTTTCTTATATTTCTTTATATGCAATAAAGATTATGCTTTTTATTTAAATCATCATGAGTTCTTTATTTGCTCTCTTTCATATGCTTTTATTTATGCTTTTCTGTTAGATTAATATTAAGAACAACTTTTATTTTTCGGAGACGCACCATGATCTACGGGTACGGAGCGTGCCGAGAAAAGAAGAGTTGTTTACTTAGTATTTTTTGGAGATGCACCGTGATCTACAGGTACAGAGTGTGTCGAGAAAAGGTAGGTATTTTTCTTAAGATTAATCACATCTATTTAATTAAAAAAAAGAGATACAACTCTACTAGTGTAAAATTATTTCAAAACTCTCGAGCTCTTTATTTTTTAATTACATCAATTTTAAGATAATTTATTTTCTAAATCAAAACAATGCTTCTTTCTTTTATTTTGCAATCTCAACTTAGCCCAAGGTCCCTGAGGATACGATCTCGACTCATCCTACCTACGTAGTGAGTAGAGTTATTTTTGGTGCTATCAACGACTATGCATTAAATTTTGATGCCGTTGTTGGGGATCTTGACACAGTTGAATTAAAAAAAAAAAACCACTGACATTTCATAACACTTAACTAAAATAGCATAATCTCAAATATAAAAATCTCTAACTTGATTGGACATCTTATTTCTTTGCATTGCATCTCCATAATTAACTTTAAGGGCGCAACCCATTAACTAAGATAAGGTGGGGATTTGATCACGCTTCCTTGGCCCACAAATTACTCCCTTGCATTTGCATAACCTAGACCTTAATCTAAAATTAATTAGACATTGACCCCTAAGGATTTTGAGCTCATTAGGACAAGTGACCCTGAGAGTTGAACCAGGTTAGACTTGGTCAGCTAGCTGGTGTCTAGGCAAGTGGTTTACGGGACGACTGGGCCCGAAGGAAGGTAGTTTTTAATTGGTTCCGTTCACTAATCTGACTAATTTAATTGGTGTCTAAGAAAAGCAACGGGGGGACTCCCACCGACCTTACACTTATCTGGCCAGTTGGTTAGTCAAGCTCCGACTTGAAGGGCTTGAAGGCTAACTACAGTTAGGAGCTGTCTAGAACTAGGATAACTTTAGGATAGAGAGTCCACTGCATGCTAACTTGATTGTAATTAAAATCTAACCACAATTAATTCTTCTATTAGTTTTAGGACTTCTTAGGATCTCTTCTTTAGAACTCTTTTCTCTTTTATCCTCTCCTTTTAATAATAAAAAAAAAATAATCCTTAATAGACTAGGATAGTCCTACATAGACCTTTTAATTGCATGTTAGATTGACGATCTCTAAAACCCGACTTGCAACCATTAGATGAAGAATTAGAAAAGACTTTTAGGACTATCCAAGTTAGAAACATGGCTGCACCTGGTGAGGCTAATCCTCCACGCTCATTAAGAGAATATTTCACTCCATCCTCGTATACCTACTCTCCATGCATTCAAGCACCTCCAATAAAAGCTACCCAATATGAGATTAAGTCTAGGATTATTCAAATATTGCCATCATTCTATGGACTTAGTAACAAGGACCCATATAAACACTTGGATGAATTTCTTGAAATTTGTTCCATAGTAAAAATTCAAAACTTCTCCGATGATGCCCTTAGGTTGAAACTATTCCCTTTCTCACTTAAGGACAAAGTTAAGCATTGGTTAAACTCCTTAGACTCTATAACCATTTCAACTTGGGATCATCTTCCGAGAGAATTTCTCAAGAAATATTTTTTAATTGAAAAAATAAATCAAATTAGAAAAGCTATCACTAGTTTTTCCCAATTGGAGGGTGAACTTTTTCATGAGACATGAGAAAGGTTAAGGGACCTCATTCATAAATGTCCACACCATGCTGTCCCTAAATGGCAACTTTGTCAGTATTTTTATGATGGTCTATCAGAGAAACACCGACAAATGGTTGATGCATCATGTGGTGGGATATTCATGCTAAAGAGTGAGGATGAAGCCTGATAGCTCTTTGAAATACTTAGTGAGAATTTTCTACATATGTCTGCCACTCTAGAGAACAACCCATGCTTCAACAAAAAAGAAGTGGAATTTATCAGATTGAAAATGTCATAGATATCCACAGTAAGGTAGATGAACTGTCCCAAAAATTAGACAGTCTTCTAAATACTGGACAATCCCCGATTCCACCTAACCCAATCCAAGAAGTTTGTGCATTGTGTGCAAGTTCGAACCATTTTGTTAGTGAATGCCCAGCCGCACCTCAATTTTCTGAGTTTGTGCACGAGCAGATTCAGCAAGCTCAAGTCCAACAAGCTCGCAGACCAGGAAACGATCCATATTCGAACACTTATAACCCCGGCTGGAGAAACCATCCAAATTTTTCTTGGAGACCACAACCAGTGGTTGGCCCTACCACATCTCGACCTCAATATCAGGACCCAACATATAGGCATGGACCATACCATCAATTTTAAAATGCTCCTCAATCGTCTACTACTGGTCACAGCTCAGCTTTTAAGGAAAAAATTCTGAAAGTACTAGAACGATTAGAAGTCAACACTCAGACCCTTAACTTCCACACACAATCCATTGCTAAGCTAGAGATCCAAATAGGTCAACTAGCGACTGCATTCAGTAGGAGGAAAGGAGGAAAATTACCTAACCAACCCGAGAGCAACCCAAGAGGGCAATTTGTGATTGAGAGCTCTAATACCCCAGAAGCTTTTTCTGAACACGCCAAATCAATCACGACTCTGAGAAGTGGGAAGGTCATTGAACACACTAGTAAAATCAATGAGATCGATCCTAAACCTCTAACCGAAGTCAAATCACCCAAGAACAAGGAGGACCTTAAAATAGAGAATGAACCAACTGCACCGGAATCATCTTACTTGCCTAAAGCCCCATTTTCGGATGCCCTGAAAGCCCCTATTCCTACAGATAAGAAGGGAGGAAGACTCGATAAGATGTTGGAATTGTTTAAGTCCAAATTAATCTTCTCCTTCTAGATACAATCAAACAGGTCCCTGCTTATGCCAAATTTTTGAAAGATTTGTGCACCCAAAAATGTAAATCTAGATCACAAATCTCAAAGAAAGTATGCCTCACTGAACAGGCTAGTTCTGTCTTCCAGCATGCCCCTCCTCCAAAGCTTAAAGACCCAGGAGCCCCCATCATTTCTTGTGTTATAGGAGATTATCACATTGAAAAAGCTCTTCTAGACTTAGGGGCAAGTGTGAATCTTTTACCTAGTTCGGTATATGAACTTTTTAGATTTGAAGAACTGAAACCCACATCAATCACACTGTAATTAGCCGACAGATCAATTAAGGAACCACATGGAATGCTTGAGGATGTCTTGATCAAGGTAGATGAGTTTTACTTTCTAATTGATTTTCTGGTTCTCGACATTGAACTAAGTGGCAACCCAAGATAAATTTCCATTATCTTAGGACGACCATTCCTAGCTACGACAAATGCATGCATTAATTATAGGATAGGAGTCATGGACGTATCATTTGGGAATAAAAAACTGAGACTGAATGTGTTTGGTGCTTCCCAAGGACCATCAATAGATAGTTACTTCGAAGTAGATATACTAGAAGATATTATAGAAGATGCAACACCCACAATTCTAGCACCAGACCCCTTAGATACTTGCTTGGCTCACTTTGGAGTGTATGACTTTGAGGGATATATGAAAGAAGTTAACACCTTGTTGGATACACCACACGATAAAACCACTCCTCCATGGACAATCAAGTATGAGCCATTGTCCACATTAGCCAGTACACCAATAGTTCCATCTTTAAAATCACCACCTACGTTAGAATTGAAACCCCTTCCTATTACGCTCAAGTATGTATTTCTAGGACCCAATGACACCCTCCCGACAATCATTGCATTAGACTTGACCCCTAATCAGGAAGCACAATTGATTGGTATTCTGAAGGAACACAAAGAGGCTATCGATTGGTCTATTACCGATTTAAAAGGAATTGACCTCTCCATTTGCATGCACCATATTCATTTTGAGGCAAATGCCAAACCCCATCGAGATATGTAGAGGAGATTGAACCCAAACATGCGTGAAGTAGTAAAGAAAGAGGTGATAAAGTGGTTAGATGCTGAAATCATCTACCCCATATCCGATAGTAAATGGGTCAGTCCCACTCAAGTAGTACCTAAAAAATCAGGTATTACTGTGGTTGAGAACGAAAAAGGTGAACTGCTTCCCACTTGCATATCATCTGGATGGCGAGTGTGCATAGATTATAGAAAACTAAATGCCGTTACTAGGAAGGATCATTTTTCATTGCCCTTCATCGACCAAATCTTAGAATGGTTAGCAGGATAAAGTTTCTTCTATTTTCTTGATGGTTATTCAGGGTACAATCAAGTACCTGTATTTTTGGATGACCAAGAAAAGACTACCTTCACCTACCCCTATGGCACCTTCGCTTTTCGGCGTATGCCATTCGGGCTCTGCAATGCATCCGCTACATTTCAATGGTGCATATTGGCCATTTTTTCGGATATGATGGACAAATATCTTGAAATTTTTATGGATGATTTTTCTGTGTTTGAAACCACCTTTGAGGATTGTCTTCATAATCTTTTCAAAATTTTTAAACGGTGTATGGAGACAAATCTCATCCTAAGTTGGGAAAAGAGTCATTTCATGGTGTGGAAAGGAATTGTATTAGGACATATTATTTCTGAAAGAGGGATCTAGGTAGATAAAATCAAAGTTGAGGTCATTTCAAAACTACCACCCCTTACTTTGATCCGACAAATACGATCCTTCTGAGGTCATGCCAGATTTTATAGATGCTTCATCAAAGACTTTAGCAAGATTTCAAGACCCCTGTGCAATCTGTTGGCCAAGGACACACCATTTGTCTTTGACGAAGACTGTTTGAAAGCATTCAACACATTACGAACAGTCCTGACAACAGCACCCATAATAAAACCCCCTGACTGGTCCATTCCATTTGAGATTATGTGTGATGCCTCTGACTTTGCAATAGGTTCCGTCTTAGGCCAAAAAATCAATAAGGAGCCACATGTGATCTATTATGCTAGCAAGACTCTTTTCGATGCCCAATTAAACTACACCACAATAGAAAAAGAGCTACTAGCAGTAGTGTTCGCCTTTGAAAAATTTCGTTCATATCTATTAGGGTCTAAGGTTCTAGTTTACTCTGATCATGCGGCTCTGAAACATCTTCTCTCAAAGAAAGATACTAAACCGCGTTTGATCAGATGGATCCTTCTTTTACAAGAATTTGATCTGAAAATTCGAGATAAGAAGGGTTCCGAGAATGTGGTAGCTGATCACATCTCCAGGATCTTAGTTGAACACATGATAGGCATAGATGAGGTCAAAGAGAAATTTTCTGATGAATAATTTTTTGCAATCTCCTCTAGCCATCCTCCATGGTTTATCCATATTGTCAATTACTTGTCAACAGGACAAGTACCTTCTCACTGGATAAAACAAGAAAAGGATCGATTTTTCTTGCAAATTAAACATTATTTCTGAGAGAAACCTGAACTATTCAAATACTGTCCTGACCAAGTTATTCACCATTGTATCCTCGAGAGTGAATTCCAAAGCATTCTCACTTTTTGCCATTCTTCGGCATGTGAGGGATATTTTAGTGGAAGAAAAACTGTAGCAAAAGTGCTGCAGAGTGGGTTTTATTGGCCAACATTTTTCAAGGATGCACATGAATTTGGTCGAAGTTATCTGCAATGTCAGCAAACAAAAAATTTATCCAAGAAGGATATGATGCCGCTGACCTCCATTTTAGTAGTAGAAATCTTCGATGTTTGGGGGATTGATTTCATGGGACCTTTTCCAGCCTCATTTGGATTCGAATATATTCTAGTGGTAGTTGATTACGTGTCAAAATGGGTGGAGGCAATAGCTACACGGACTAATGATAATAAAGTTGTAACTAGTTTTATCCAACGAAACATCATTAGTCGATTTGGCTTCCCAAGGGTGATCATTAGTGATGGGGGGACTCATTTTACGAATAAACATTTTGAAGCACTTATGAAAAAATATAATATTACACATAAAGTGGCCACACCATATCATCCCCAAACTAATGGTCAGGTAGAGGTGTCAAATAAGGAGATTAAACATATCCTAGAAAAGATGGTTAGGCCCGATAGAAAGGATTGGTCTCTTCGCTTAGATGACGCATTATGGGCTTACCGTACAGCTTTTAAAACCCCTATCGGTATATCACCCTACCGATTAGTTTATGGCAAAGCTTGACATCTACCAGTTGAATTAGAACATCATGCACTCTGGGCCATACGAATGTTTAATTTTAACATGAAGAATGCAGGTTCTAATCGAAGGTTGCAAATCAATGAACTGGAAGAACTTCACAACGATGCATACGAGAGTTCATGAATTTACAAAGCTCGAACCAAAGTATTTCATGACAAATATATCTCTAGAAAATCATTTGAGCAAAATCAAAAGGAATGGCTTTTCAATTCCAGGTTATGCCTTTTTTTTGATAAACTTCGATCTCGATGGGATGGACCTTTCATTGTCACACAAATATTCCCACATGGAGCAATTGAAATTCATGACCCCCAGAATGGCAATACATTTAAGGTAAACGGCCAACGTCTGAAGCCATATGTAGATGAAATTGCAAATAAAGAATGAATCGACACCATCTACCTGTTTGATCCACTTTATAATGAATAATAAACTTGATGTCTGGCTGAAGACGTAAAACTTAGCACTTGTTGGGAGGTAACCCAATGATTTTATATATTTTTTTTTTACTTTACTACAGCTGCAGAAATTTAGAATAAGAGCTTATTAATCAATGAAGCTATCTTCAACTTCCGAAGCAAAATTATCCCAGGTGCACTCTCTCCTTTTATTTTCTTTGCTTTTCTACTCCATTGAGGACAATGTAGATTAAGTTGGGGGGAGAAGGAAATTAATCAAATCCTCGAGTATGGTCAGAAATAATTAGTTTTATGTATCCAAATTTTATTTTGATTAAGAGTCAATTAGGCATCCTAATCAATGAAGATTAACGGTCAAGATAATTTTAGAGATACTAAAGAATAAATTATTAAGAAAACCTAATGAATGGTAGGGTTTAGACTAGACCAAATTTTAGGAGTGATTCTACAATCCTCTTCTTACTGATCTTAATAAAAAATTTACTTCATGAGAGATTGGGTGGAAAGATCGAGGTATGCAAAAATTCTCCTTAAAATTTACTTTGAAAAAAAAATATATATATTGGTTTTCTACTGAGTAACCGGGCCCCTTCGCCTAAGTAAGCATTGTGGTTCACGTAAAAAGGTGGGCAATATTTAAAAAAAATAATGGATAATAAGGGGACTAAATTACAAGAAGATAATAAACCTCTCTCACATTAAGTTAGAAGATTTAAAGAGTAAAGTGGGGAGTTGGTGAAAGAAAAGCTCTTGAAATTTCTTTAGTTAATACTCAGCCACTAATTGGGTCAAATTGATAATCCAATGAAGTATCTCTTTAATGGTCTGACCAGGTATCATCTACCTTTTGGGATGCCTAACCTAACTTTTTATTCAAGATCGAGTCGATACACAATGCTGATATATCTATTTTACTCGAGGATGAGTAAAATTCAAGTTGAGAGATGTGATAAACACTTAATTTAAGTTATTTAAAGCAAAAAATTATATTAAATTTATTTTATTTATTAAGAATTTGATGCTTCTTTTTATGTTTTACAAGAAAGATGATCGTCGATACAAAGAGTCCGATTCGCAGATCCAAAAGACTCAAGTTTGAAGAAAATTAGACTTAAAACAAAATTAAAATAAAAGAAGGATGCATACAGTATTATAGAAAATGAAGATACTATGCAAGAAATCCAAAAAGGATATAGGTGTCATTTTAAAGAAATAAAAGTTTTTTTTTGTAATTTTCTAATCAAAAAAGGAGCGTAAGTGGTTTCCTAACAGCTAATGGGTCCATGAAAGAAGATTGCAGGCGTGCGGCATTGCGGGTGCGCGGCATGGTGGGTTCGCAGAGAGTTTGTGCTGGCGGACACAGTGACGAATAGACGGACGCTCATGATAGCAGATGGATCTAAAAATTAAAGGAAAAAATTATAATACTTGAAAATACTTCAAGAGGAAGAATTTATATTTTCTTTATCTGCTTGTGATCTTTCCATCTCATCCATCCATCTTTTAGTCCTTAGTATTTTCTTTAGTCTTACATTTGAAAACCATGTAAAACTCCTCCCTCCTAACACCTATAAAAAGGCTCTTGTACTCTCATTTGAGGGGGAATCCAAAAATTTTTCTAGAGCCTTGCATAGAGGAAGAGAAAGGGACTACTCCATGAGCAGTTAGGCTAGCAGTCTCGGGAGTGGAGAAAAAATTTTATAACGACACAGAGTGGGTTTATTGTTCTAAACTTTCTTGTATTTCTTTATATGCAATAAAGATTATATTTTTTATTTAAATCATCATGAGTTCTTTATTTGCTCTCTTTCATATGCTTTTATTTATGCTTTCCTGTTAGATTAATATTAGGAATAACTTTTACTTTCCAGAAATGTGCCGTGATCTATGGGTACGGGGCATGCCGAGGAAAGAAGAGTTGTTTACCTAGTACTTTTTGGAGACGCACTGTGATCTATGGGTATGGAGTGTGCCGAGAAAAGATAGATATTTTTCCTAAGATTAATCGTATCTATTTAATTAAAAAAAAGAGATACAACTCTACTAGTGCAAAATTAATTTAAAATTCCTGAGCTCTTTATTTTTTAATTACATCAATTTTAAGATAATTTATTTTCTAAATCAAAATAATACTTCTTTCTTTTATTTTTCAATCTCAACTTATCCCAAGGTCCCTGAGGATACGATCTCGACTCATCCTACCTACGTAGTGAGAGTAGAGTTATTTTTGGTGCTATCAACGACTACGCATCAGTAATCAGGTGCTTAAATACTAAATACTAACTTACTTGAGGACTTTAAAAATTCAAAAATTTTTATTATTCTTCTCTCCTAACTTAATCGATATTGTCCTCAATGGAATAGAAAAAATGAAGAGTGCATGTAAAGAGAAAAAAAAAGAAGAGATGTCACCTGATCTAGAAGTTTTTTTAAAATTAGTTCTCCCCCCAACTTAGACAATATTATCTTTAGATTCCTACAAAAGACTCAATTAACCTAGACAAAATGCAAAAGATAAAAAATAAAAGCTAAAAATTAAAAACTAGGTTGCCTCTCAGGAAGCGCTAAGTTTACCGTCTTCTGCCAGACTATACCGATTCTCACCTATCCTGTATCAAATATTGGATTGACAAATTTTAATGGTTTTGAATTATCAATCTCAAGAAGATGATCTATAATAAATTTTAATATTTTATTATCAATCTTCAAAAAGTATTTTATATCTCCCTTCTTAATTTTAGAAAAATAATTTATAAACCCATTCACAGATCCTTGTTTGTTGAGAATTTCTCCTATTTATTCTTCTAAAATGCTCATAAATTGAGTTTTTAGGTTAAGTGTTGAGTTCGATGCATGAGATGCTGGAAAGGTATCACTTGATTTTAAACATGTGCACTCAGATGTGACCAAGGGCAATTTCAGTTCTGGAGGAGGTGATTTTAAAGTGGAAGAACCGACTTCTAGGGCTAAAGAAAATGAGACTCTTGGTGAATATATCTTGGGTAGCTCATCCGCTTTCTTCTTTTCTTCACTTAGATTAGTAACAATACTGGGCTCAAGTTCTTTTATTGGGTTAGTCTCAATACTAACCTCTTCTTCCAAATTCTCATTTTGGCTAGCATCAGTACTAGCCTCTTTCACCTGGTCTTGGTACAAATCCTTAAGAATCTTATCACTTCTAAGCTCAGAGATTACTTTATCATTTTCAAATTGAGGATTCTTAGGTAGGATATTAGATTGATAACTAGGTCCAGGTGATTGGTAGGTGGGTGGGTCATTTTCAAAATTAGGTTTTGTTTGGCTTGGTAATTGACCTAGTTCTCTCCTCATAGAAGATTCAGCTAATTGACTTATTTATACTTCTAGCCTGATGAGAGATTGCTGTTAGATCATAATCATTTATTGGAGTTGGTTGAATCTATAATCGGCTAGATTGATCTGTTGAGGAGGTGGATATGAAGGCTAATTGTAATAGGATGGTTGGATAGGCTGACTAGGCTGACCACTATTATAGACATAATTTTGGTTTTGGAGCCTATTCTGAAAGTTCTACACAGAAAAAGTTTAGTTCTTAGCCTGAGTCTGTTGGGGTCTCCAAGAAAAATTAAGGTGGTTCCTCCAATCTTGGTTATATGCATTTAAGAATGGGTCATTGATAGGATTGGAGTAATCTTGAGCAGCTTAAACTTGTTCCTAAATAAAAGGTGAAAACTATGCAGCCATAGGATATTCACTCACATGATGGGCTGGGCTAGCACAGATAGAATAAATCTCCTGATAATTGGAAGGTTGTGTGTATTGCGTAGGAGATTGTGGACTTAGGGCTAGGCATTTATCTATAAGAAGATCGACTTTATCTAATTTTTGGGCTAACAGGTTCAAATCGATCTTAGGACTAGAATCTGAATAATTGATCCCATAGAATGATGGAAACATTGATGGATTATAGATGGAAGGAATAAAATATTTCTTCACCTATCTAGGTGGTTCTCAGAATTTTCAGCCAGTTGATTATTAGGTGTAACATGGATCAGCCATTTAATTTCAAAATTAGATTCAACTAGATTAGAGTTAATTATACCGTGCATATACCAGTGCAAACCTTAATGTGTGTGGTTCAAATATTTTTTTTTTAAAGAAGAAGGAGAAAGAAAAGAGAAGAGACAAAAAGAGAAAAGTTCTAAAGGTAAGATCCTTAAGAAAGTCCTAGACCAAAAGATGAAAGATGAGAAAAATTAGTTGTGGTTAAGTGTTAACTGCAATCAAGTTAGCAAACAATTAAACCTAGACACCTATGGGTTTCTTAGACCTAACAGTTTGATATAGAGTGGCTTAGCCTAAATGCAGGTTGGGTTTGTTCTTACTTTTTTTAACTAGCCAGGTAAAAGGTGGGGTCATGGGGGTCCCCTCGTTGCTTGCCTTAGACACCAATTGAATTGGCCAGGTAAGTTAACGGAATCAATTAAATAACCATGAGTCCACTTAGGCTGAGCTTTTGTAACATCTTATTCTAGACACCAGTTTCAGGGATAAGTCCAAACTTACTTTGCACTTGACTTCACCACAATACTCAAACTAAACTCAATTAATCTTAGGGGTCAACGTCTACTTGAGTTTAGTTAGGTTTGGATCAATGCGGGATGCTGGTTGGTTATTTTTGGGCTAAGAAAGAGTGATAAAATCTCTACCTTATCTTATTATGGTGTTGCCCTTAAATTGATTTGAGATGAATATGCACAACTGTTGCCCAGCTATGCAACCCAAGAGGGGGGGTGAATTGAATTTTTGAAAATTTAATGTTAATTTAAAACTATGAGGATTAAATAACAATGAGCAGGATATATGTAGACAGTGATTTAAGCAAGGTGTAGAAATTAGATGCAAGAGTGCAAGAAGAAAAAGAAAATAAGATAGAGAACAAGTAAGCACACCATAAACAATCAAGATTTATAGTGGTTCGGTGCCAACCTTGCACCTACATCCACTCCCCAAGCTCCAACTTTGGAATTCCAATCCATTAAATCATATTCAACAAGAATATAACGTCGGTACCTCCGACTCTAGCTATCCTAAGCTAGAACACTTATTTTTCAGATACAAGCCAATCCAATACAATCCGATTCAAGGTTCGGACCAACTTTTCCAAGTTTTGGAATCCTTCCAAAACTAAAGATTATGATAAAATAGAGTATGTGAGTTAATCACATGAAAATATAAATTTAGCTTCTTTAATGAGCAAATAAAATTTTAAATATACTTTACACAATAAGAAGGAAGCTTTTCTGATTTTTCTCAAGATGGTTGAAGATTTGAATGAGCTCTTGAGGGATTGGTGAACTTGAAATGAAAGCTTCTTTAACTTTAAGAAGGCTCTTTGCTTAGGGTTGAAATGAATGCTTAAAAAACCTTCTTTATTCTTTCCTTTAAGTGCCTTTTATAACTTCAAATGATGGTGGAGAGTGATCTGGATAGTTTTAGAGCTATTGGAGATCATTAAATGAGCATTACATGCACCAAAATGAGCCAAAAAACTAGCCGTTATGGAGTTTTTTCGTCACAGGGGTCGACTCATACACGAGTCGACTCATGAGGTTGACTTCTGTGGCACAGAACAGAAAATGATTGTTCTGTAATTTTGGCATACACAATAATAGAGATCGACTCATAGGGTCGACTTATGCATAGGGGTCGACTCATGCACAGGAGTTGACTCATGGGATCGTCTCAATTGGGTGTGCCAGCCAAAAAATCAACATACCGTTTAGCCCCTTTTGATATGAGTCGACTCATAGGGTCGACTCAATTTTATAAACATGATTTTCTTTCAAAATACATATCCAAAAATTTTGAAATTGCCTCCAATAGATCATAAATCTTCTATTCTTGCTCTTGAGGCTTTCGAGTTAGGACTTGATGAAATTATGATTTTGTCCCTGATGAATAATAAATCTTTTTTTAAGCCAAAATCATTAGTAACCTCCTCAAATGCTTTGTAATTATCAAAATCAATTCAGAGAGCAATAATCTCTCTCTTTTTGATGATGACAAAATACTTGAGCAAAAACAGAGTATAATATATATAAAGCATTGAACATGAATTTTAAATTTATGAAGATGCATCACTTAAACATCATAGCCAGTTATTTGAATGAAATGCATCATGAGTAGTTTGAAGATCAATTTGAAATTTGCTTATAAGATCATTTGCTTTGAAGATTAAATTGAAAATTATTGACAATTTTGGTTCTTCGACACATTTGCTTTGACAATTTTGCTTATTGCTCTCGATTCTATTTCTTTGACATATTTGCTTCGACAATTTTACTTATTTCTCTCGATTCTATTTCTCTATTGCTTATTGCTCAATCTCAATTTTTGATTCTCTACTCTCCCTTTTTGACAGCATCAATTAAGATCTTAAGGGATTTTGAAGAGAGAAAAAAAAAGATTACATAAAGGACATATTTTCTCTACTCTCCCTTTTTGATACCATATTTTATTTCTTTACTCTCTCTCTTTGATTGTTTATTTCTCTACTCTCCCTCATTATAGCAATTATAAAGGACATATCAATTTGCTCATATAGAAGATATTGCTATTCATAATATTTCATAGCATAAATATGAGTTATTTTTTATATCTCATAATTAAGATAATTCAATTAGTCCCATTCATAAACATTAATCCAAAGACATTCATTGAAATTCAAAGCATAAAAAATGTATATATCAAAATGTGACTGAATACATTAAGTCAAAATACATAGATCATACAAAAATCATGGATAACAACTATCCAAGAGTCAATCAGCCAACAAAAAACAAAGGCCATGAGATAGATCCTAGATAAAAATAAAAAAAAGATTAATTATTCTAGATCTAATAGATATCATGGCTAGAGGGATCAGAATCTAAAGAGTCAGAGATATGATGAGAAGATGTAGGATCAAATCCACGGGCACGACCTCGACCATGTTTGCCTCGGCCACGGGTAGAAGTACCGGCACGAGTAGAGGGGCAAGAGGATCCTAGAGCCTGGAAAGCTATGGACTGTGCTAGAAGAGAAAGTCTGATGGTGTCCAAAAGATCCAAGGCTCTTGATACAGACTACATTAGGGTACTAAGCTGAGTAGAGGCAGTCTCACTGGAGCCCCTGATCTCTCTCCTCAAAAAATCAAATCCACTACCTAAAATTTCTCGAAGTCTAGCCACCTCTGCAGATAGATTGGAGACCTCTGTGATGTCCTCATGCGGCTGGAGATGAGCTAAAGATAATACTTGCCTCTGTAAATCTAGAACTTTGTCCGTCAGTCTTAGAACACATCCCTCAAGCTCCTCAAGTCGTACGAACTGAGCTGTGAGTATTTGAAAAATAGTAGAGATATGAGGGATGAGTCATCCTGAGATGTCAACCTCTAAGCAAAGACTGAGGTGGCAAACTGCTAAGATAAAATGGAGGCAACACACTGGGACATCAGCTCAATCTGATCATCTGCAAGTCTGAACTCTGAAGAATGTATCCTGCTCCCTGACTGTAGAACTGAAGCATGCCTCCTCACTAACTCTGAGGGACCAGCCTCATGATCAGACATGAATTGAATATCTGGAGATGCTCTGTGATCATGAGGAGGTGAAGACAGTCTCTCCTCCTCTGCTCTCTCCTCAACATCCTTTGACCAACCACCATCAGTCTTTGAAAAACCCATGCGGTGCAGTGTGTGGCGGTTGATGGTGTCGAAATGAGATAATCTAGCAACTACCTCCCCCTCAAAACTGACTCCAAACCTCCTAAAGACCAGGGTGAGTGCCATACTATAAGGCAAGTGAGCCTTAGACCTATTCAAGATCTCCCTCATGGTCTCAAATATTAAAGCAGGAAGGTTCAAAGGGGTCTCAGTAATCACATGGTACATGATGCAAATGTCCCTACCAGATAGAAGGTCATGTCTGCCACTCCTAGGGACAAACAGTTTGGTTACCATATGATGTAACAGCCTTATTTCCACTGAAAGTATCTTGGCTTCTAATTTATTTAAACTACCAGTAAAAGTTCTCCCTAAGATAACATTAATTCCTTCTTCTTTGATTGGGAGCTCTATATTAGTATAGCCTTCACAAGGCAAGTGCAGAATTTGTCCCAAATGCAAAGGATCAAGAATAATATCAATACCTTTCACTGTAGACTTTACTGTTCCATTGAAGTAACTTAAATTCAAATAAAATTGTCTGACCAGATCAACATAAGTATTTTCTTTCAATAGATAGTAAAACTTCCATCCTTGATTTTTAATCTTTGATCCAATAGAGAACCCTTCTTTTTCAAAAAACTTGAAATCTATATTCTTTCCGGGTTTTACTTTTCGATCAGAGAGAGATACCTTGCTTGGACTGATTGGAGACTGTGTAGAAGCTAAAGCAGGACCTGAAGCTAGGATTGAAGTAGGAGAGGGCTCGACTGCTATTCTTTTTCTGCGCACACTCTTTTCCAACCCACGAACAGATTTTCTTCTTTATGGTAGCTTCATTTTGGGAGCTATTTGGACAAAAGAGACTTGCAAAGAGCTTTGGAGACTAAATGAGAGGTAGAGAGAAAATGATTTTAGAAGAAAAAGTAAGGATTTTGAGGGGATAAATCATCGATTTGGAGAAGAGGGGTAGAATCTAGGGCAGGCTCGAATCGCTCAAACAAGAAAGAAAGAGGAGAGGAAGTTGGTTCCTAAACGAGCGATTTGAAGGGTGAAAATTGGTGGGAAGAGCGATTTGAGAAAAATCTTCGGTTTGAGGGAGAAGAGAGGGAGAGCTTTTGGTTCAGTGGGAGGAAGAAGAAGAAGGGCTGAGTCAGCTCAAAGAAAATTTTTTAATAAAAAGAGAGCGCTCGAAGAATTTTGACAGAATTACAAGTTTACCCTAGGGTCAACCTTGGGGGTCGACTCATGGCATAGAAAAATTCATAAGAATGATGAAAAAATTTGAAAAAATTTGAAACTTTGAGAAAAAAAGTGTCTACCTAGAGATTGATTATGTGAAGTATAGTTTTGAGCTTTTAAGAGAAAAGAAGAGATGAGAATTGAGCTCAATAAATTTGGTTCAATAAATTTTTTAGCATTAAGAACTTGAAATTAGAGAGATACTTAAGCTGATAGATCAAGGATTCCTAGTTCTCTCCTAATTTCACAAAATCTATCTTCATTTAAGGCCTTAGTAAAAATATCAGCCAATTATTTCTCAGTACATACATAGTCAAGAATTATATTATTATTTTGAACATGTTCTCTTATGAAATGATGTCTAATTTCAATATATTTTGATCTAGAGTGCTGGATTAGATTTTTACTTAGATTGATAGCACTAATATTATCACATCTTATGGGAGTTTTATTGAGTTTGATGACAAAGTCCTCAAGTCATTGCTTAATCCACAAGATTTGAGCACAACAACTTTTGACTGCAATATATTCAGCCTCGACCGTAGATAGTGCCACCGAACTTTACTTCTTGCTAAACCAAGAGATTAAGTTAACTCCAAAGAATTGACAAGTTTCACTAGTACTTTTTCTATCTAATCTACATTCAATAAAATCAGCATCTGAATATCCTATTAAGTCAATTGATGAGTTCTTAGAATACCATAGTCTTAGAGTTTGTGTACCATTTAAATATCTAAGGATTCTTTTAACTGCATTCAAGTGTGATTCTTTTGGATTTGATTGAAAGTGAGCACAAAGACATACACTAAACATAATATCTAGTCTATTAGCAGTTAAATACAATAGAGAATCAATCATTCCTCTATAAAATTTTAAGTCTACATTTTTATCTCCTTCATCTTTGTCAAGCTTACATGATGGGCTCATTGGTGTACCAATTGCTTTGGAACCCTCCATTCCAAATCTTTTGAGTAGTTCTCTTGTATATTTGCTTTGAGTGATGGAGATTCTTTTCTTTGTTTGTTTGATTTGGAGTTCGAGGAAGAATGTAAGTTCTCCCATCATGCTCATCTCGAACTCTCCCTGCATGAGCTTAGCAAAATCTTGACAAAGAGTTTTATCAGTAGATCCAAAAATAATGTCATCAACATATATTTGTATAACTAAGATATCATCTTGATTTCTTTTAATGAAAAAGATTGTGTCTATATTTTTTTTTGAAAAATTATTATTAAGCAAAAATTTACTTAACCTTTCATATCAAGCCCTAGGTGCTTGTTTCAAACCATATAATACTTTGTTTAATTTAAAAATATGATTAGGAAAAGTATGATTTTCAAAATCAGGAGGTTGCTCTACATAAACTTCTTCAGTAATATATCTATTTAGAAAAGTACTTTTGACATCCATTTAGAATAACTTAAAATTCATAAAGCAAGCATATGCAAGTAAAAATCTAATTGCTTCTAATCTAGCAACAGGTGTAAAGGTCTCATCAAAATCAATTTTCTCTTCTTGATTATAACCCTTTGCAACCAATCTTGCTTTATTCCTAATTATATTTTTATGTTCATCCAGTTTATTTCTATATACCCATTTTATGCCAATTACTAGATAATTTTTAGGTCTTGATACTAAAATTCATACATTATTTTTTTCGAATTGATTAAGTTCTTCTTGCATTGTATTTATCTAATTATAATCTTTTTCAGCTTCATCTATGTTTTAGGTTCAAAATAAGAAACAAATGCAAAATGATTGTGTGCATCTCTAAGAGAGGAACGAGTTCTTACTCCATGTGTAGGATCACCAATGATCAATTCTTTGGGGTGATTGTGATCACACCTTCATTCTTTAAGTAGATCATTTGAGCCTTGAGGTTATTTTTATTATTTTTCACCTTCATCCTCTTATTTATTTTCATGTTCTTCTTTATTTTGAATTGTTGAGTCTTTTAGGGTGATCTCCTTCATCCCTTCTATAAGAGGATCTGCATCATCAATACCTTCATTCTTCTTTGAAGGAAGATCGTTAGTTTCATCAAAAACAACATGTATTGACTCCTCTACTATTAAAGTTCTTTTGTTGAAAACTCTAAAAGCTTTGCTAGAAGAGGAGTAACCAAGAAAAATAGCTTCATCAGATTTTGCATCAAATTTTTCTAGTCTTTCTTTACCATTGTTCAAAATAAGACATCGGCAACCAAAAATATGAAAATATGCAATGTTTGATTTTCTTCCTTTCCAAAGTTCATAGGAAGTTTTCTTTAAAATTGATCTAATTAAAGTATGATTTAATATGTAACATGTCATGTTAATTACTTTCGTCCAAAAATATCTTAGGAGGTTGCTTTCACATAGCATGGTATGGGCCATTTCTTTAAGAGTTCTATTTTTTCTTTCTACTATTTCATTTTATTGGGGTGTCCTAAGTGCTGAAAGGTTGTGGTCAATATCATTTTTATCATAAAATCTTTTAAAATCTCAATTTTCAAATTCGGTTCTATGATCACTTCGAATATTTTGAATTAAAATTTTTTTTTCATTAGTGATTTTTCGATAAAATTTTGAGAACACATAAAAAGTTTCATTCTTATATGCCAAAAAGAAGATCCATGTAAAATGAGAGAAATCATCAATAATCATAAATTCATATCATTTTCCACCTAGACTAGTAGTTCTAGTGGGTCCAAATAAATCCATGTGCAATAGTTCTAATGGCCTAGAAGTTGAAACAATATTTTTAGATTTGAATGAGACTCTTGTTTGTTTATCCAGTTGGCATGCATCACAAATTCTATCCTTTTCAAAATTTAATTTGGGTAAGCCGGTAACCAATTCTTTTTTAATAAGTTTTGAAAGTGAATGCATGCTAATATGTGCAAGCCTACGATGCCAAAACCAACTAGTCTCATTAATCTTGGCATTCAAGGCTACTAGGCATTGCGTGTTTATTTTGAAAAGATTATTCAAATTTATCATATAGACATTACCATATCTATGCTCAACAAATTTAATGCCTTCATCAATAGGACTAGTTACTAATCATAATGAAGATTCAAAAATGACTTTGTATCCTTTATCACAAAATTAACTGATGCTTAATAGATTATATTTCAAACCATCTACTAATAAAATATTTTCAATATACTTGAAGGGAGTGATATCAATGTTACCTATACCGATGATCTTTTTTTTGCCATTGTCTCCAAAGGTGACCATCCCTCTATCTTTAGCATCAAGTGTGATGAATTTGGATTCATCACCAGTCATGTATCTTGAGTACCCACTATCAAGATATCATTTTTGATTTATTCCTGGGGATGCAAGATACACCTACATACAAAAATCAAGTTTTGACTTTAGGTACCCAAGTTTTCTTGGATCCTCTTTGGTTAGTCACAATGGTTCCTTTTGAAACCCATATTTTCTTCACATTAAAATTTTTAGATTTGTTAAAAAAATATGTATAGGATTTATGTTCTACTTTATCATATTTAAAGCAAGTAATATTTGAAAACTTGTTGCATGATGAGTTACAAAGATATTTTTCAAAAGTTTTTATTTCTTTAAAGGGTTATATCCAAGACCGACTTTATCATAAATGACCTTTTGATTGTCAAGTATCATTTAAAATTTATTTGAATTTAAAGTGAACTTTTTAACCATTGGTTTTAACTTGGAAATTTCATTTTTTAAGTTCAGATTTTCTTGAGACAAGATTGATTTTTCATTTGAAATAATCTCATTTTCTTTTAGTAAAGATTGATTCTTTGATTTTAATTCTTTGTTCTTTACCCCTAGCTTCTTTAGTTCATCAATTAGATCATAAAATACTTCATAAAGTTCTTCAAAGATAAAGTCATTCGAAGTTTTAGTATTTATCTCATTTTCATGTGCCATAAGGCACAAGTTGGCTTGTTCATTTAAATCTTCTTCTTCGGAGCTTGACTCATCACTTCCGCTCCATGTATCCATCATAGCCTTTTTCTTGTATTTGTTGGAATCTTTCTTAAGTTGTAGACATTCAGACTTAAAGTGTCTCGACTTCTTATATTCATAACAAATAAGGGGTTGCTCCTTATCCTTCTCTTTGCTATGTTTCCCTTTTGTAGGTGGCTCTTCCTCATTCCTTGTCTTCTTTTCTTCAAAAACTTCTTAAACTTTCTAGTAATGAGGACCATTTCTTCATCCTGCTCTTTATTTTTTGTATCATCAGATTTCTCATCAAGTTGAGCAATGGATTTGAGGGCGCTTGTCCTCTTCTTTTTGATATCTTCTTCTTGATGTTGTTTCATGCTTAGCTCATGTGTCATTAGCAATCCTAGAAGCTTCTCCAAGGATAAGATATTTAGATCTTTGGCTTCTTGGATTGCGATCACTTTAGCCTCCCAAGTCCTTGGTAAAGATCTAAGAATCTTTCTCACGAGATCACCGTTAAAATAAGACTTACCAAGACTTTTTAGATCATTAATAATATCAGTAAAATGAGTAAATATTTTAGTTATTGATTCATCATGCTCTATTTTAAAGAGTTCATATTTATGCACAAGCATGTTAACTTTTGATTCCTTCACTTGATTAGTTTCTTCATGAGTTACTTCTAATCTATCCCATATTTTTTTTGTTAGATGTGTGCCCTAAATGCCAGATTGGCTGACACATTCTTGTACAAATATAACGACAAATTTATAATTTTGACTATAAATGAATAAAAAAATTATTCTACTATCACATTGTGTACATTATGTCTGTGATACATCCTTTGAGTTAGTAGGAATGTTAATTCATATTTTCAAGAGTTGAAAATTTAAGGCATGAATTTACATAACTAACTCATAAACAGCTCCTGACCATAGGATCATCACGAGGATGGTGATCGATCTGAAAGGTTGGTGTACGATCGCTTCCTTAAGATAGATGTATCTTGAGTCTATGGTGTGGAGATACCAGAGTGAGAGTACAGGTATTCATTGGGAATGAGAGTACTGAGCGTGACCACCTCGAGCAGTCATAAGGAAGTCTACCTTCTCGTCGATGACTAGCTCGATGCTGCAGCTGTGTGTCTAGTTCTTTGACCTGAGGTGAATCGACAGTTCACCTTGAGTGTGTTATAGTTTGACTACACCATAACTTGATCTCCTAGCCATTCGAAACTCTGAGGTATATGTTGGTTGTAGCATATTCATTGTAGGAACCAGATTGCACCAAGATGGAATCTATCAACCTCGGTAGATAAGAGGAGTAGTCTTATGATGATTGAAAGATCGAGTCCTTAAGCCCATGGCCATGGTAGAGTGAAATAATAAAAAAAAATTTTTTATTAAGGTTTCACATCGAACTTGGATAGATCGATTGATTCATATGACTGATATTGGGTTTGACGAGTTCACCTTAACCCTAATTCAGTCGAAACTCATGATAGAGGAACTCAATCACACAGGTAGCTGCATCGAGAGATTCATCTTTATTTCTGATGGGTTGCCACCATATACTGCTAGATGTCACTGGTGGATTTTGGGAGTAATTAGAATAAACTTGATGATCAATCATTCTAATTGTCTGAATCAAAAGAGTTCTGGTCCATCGAAAAAAATTTCGATGATGTCGATGATGAGATCACGACATGTCTCATTACCATACAGAAATGAACCTAATTGGATCACACAAATAAGAGTTAGGGTCTGAAAGTCATCAATTGAGCTAGCCTAGTTCGATTGATTTGGATTAGATCCAATTAGGTTCAAGAAAATCATGCTAGCACACGATTGAGCCCAACTTTCTCCTCGTGTAATCTTTTCTATCTTGACTGAGCCAAATGTGATTTGACTCACCTAGAGAACTTTGAGAAGATTTTTTTCAGTCTGACTGGAGCCAGTCTAGCTTAAAAAAATTTTATCTTAATTCATGAGATGAATTTAAGATAACACCTGCTAATTCCTGTCATCTGCCATTTTCATTTTAGGACATCGGTCAAATGTTGACCCATGGACCTTGGACTGAAGGCCACTTGGAAAGAGATCATTGAAGAATTTTTATGGAGTATCTACCTGCTAATTTTACCCTCAAAGTGAGTACCATAATCAGATATGGCGTGCGCCCCAAGTGGATAAGGATAGAGTCCCATGAGATGAGGACTCTATGCCTTGATCGACTCAAACTTTTGGGCACCAATCTCACTGTGTTTATCCAGTGTTGGCACCAACAGTATGAGGGTTTGGTGGGATTTTTATCTGATATGATCAAATGATATCACTCCATCAATCAAAATTTTTTCAGAATTAATTAAAATTTTTTGATTGGTCGAATGATGTGGCACTGCATGGCGCAGCAGGGTCTATTTAAACCCTGTCTGCACCTAGGGTTTAGAGAATCTGCTCAATACCCAGCAAAAACATGCAACCCCTCCACTTTTTTATGCCCCCTCTACTCTTCTCCCTCCCCTCTTCATGTCCAAGAGGTTGGGCATCCATCTGGTGCTTGTCCAAGGCGTGGTGGCTTCCTGATTAGAAGGCTGTAGGGATTTGTCGAGAAGCTGCTGCTCTAGCTTCAGAAGATCTTTTGAAGATCTTCCAGATTAGATCCAGATCTGATTTTTGGAGCAAAGATTTGTGAGGAAAAGATAATCTAGATCTTGCTTGAGTGGATATCGGTAGAGACCAGGCGACTGCGTGGCTATTTCAGAACCTCGGGCGTTGCTGCGATCATCTACAGGGTAATCTAGTTACCTTAGAGGTATTCCTCTAATCTTCAAGTTTTTAGATTTAATTTTAGATTAAATATTAGATAATAAGAATCAGATCTAATAGATCTTAGATCTAAAATAAAGAAAGATATTTTTTTTTTAAATATTCCATCTCAGATCTCATTAGATCTGAAAGATCCTATAAGGAAAAAGGCAGTTTTTTCTTCAACTGGTATCAGAATCAGGTTGATGGCTCTATTTCAGATCTAATTTAGATTTGATTTTTATTTTTATTTATCTAATATTAATGAATTTCAAATATCATATCAGATGTGATTGGATCTGAAATAAAAAAATTTAAAATTAAATCTAAGTAGATCTAACATGTATGAGATGCATGACTAGACTAGGAATAGTTTAAACTATGAATAGTCTTGAAGTTTTATATTTTAGTATGATTAAAATATAAATTAGATCTAATTTATCCTTTAATTTTTTGATATTATAAATATTATATTCAGATCAAAAAATAAAAAATAAAATTTAATTAATTCATAAGATTGATCTGCTGTATGCCTAGACTAATTGTAGAATTATTCTAGTAACTGTCTAGAATAGATTTTATATTGAATAGTTCAATTTAAATCTTATTTTTTAGATATTACATGTGATGTATCAGATTTGAAAGCATGCTAATTAGATCATATTTTAATACATGAGATGTATGCAAAGCATGTATAAGTTAGATCTAAAATTATATATGTGATATGTAACTTAGATCTAACTAGTTTTGTAGTTAAATCAATATTTTTGATTAAGGTGTTCCTCATAGCCGTCCGGTCATAAGAATAAAGTAGGGTTTAATATCCTCTCCTATCATTCAATGGGGTGTTCTTATGGCGTGTAGGGGTGCTACACGTTCATCCTTAATCAGAAATCAAAATTTACTTTTCTGCAAAATCCTAGATCCTAAAATTCTAAGATTTATTTACATATTTTATTTATGAACCCAAGACTTAATTAATGAATTAAGCTTATGAAATTAAATTAGATCTAAAATTGAGAATTTCAGATCTAAGCCATTTTCATAAAATTGGATTCGGACTTGGGTAGCTCAATTAGGTCTAGCGGTTGATCAAACCGAATCAAAAGTTGGTTAGGTGGGATCATGAAAGCTAATAATTGATCAGCCTAATAGGATTAAGTCTAGGTCAAGGTCGAATCACATTCATATGTGACTTGATTAAGTTAAGACCTAATTTGGCTCAATGGTTAGAGCTTGGATTGTAGGCTAACCCAATTGGTTCTGGTTCGATAATTTGGTGTCTAAGGTAAGTTGGACAGATACGACTGACTGATTTTTAATTGGAAGCTACTCGACTCGAATGCATTCTTGTCAAGTTAATTGCATATCCCTCCCACCGGTCTCACTTACCTGGCCATATGTGTTGACCCAGTTCTGATTTGAGGTGGCTAACAATTCGAGCTAGCCCATGCTACTAGGTTAGTCATAATTGTTATGACTATGTCAAGTCAAGATTAATGAGACCTAAATCAAATCTCTCTAAGAAAATATTAAGTCTAGGGTCTTCCACCATTGTGGATGTGCGGGCCCTTCCTGGGGTTGATTGTTCTTGACTGGTTACAGTGGTTTAGTTGCACAGGAAAGACACAACCATGTCCATTAGGCATTGGATGCTACGGATTAGAGGATAGATTGTGCTCAATATTTTGGATACGGTGAGGGACCCAATCAGGAATCTAGTTCGTGCAAATGGTGGGTCTGACTTAACTAAGGATTGGAGCAATATTCTGGGCACGGTGAGCTTCATGAATTAGAGACCAAGTTTTGGGTGCACCATGATTAGAAAATCATTGGACAAGAGTTGTCCACTCATCGATTGACCCATCACCAATAACTGTTAGGTGAGGTGGTGAGCCAGTCGGTGAGACCGCATCATCCACTAGAAATCACTAATCATGGAGATTTTCACATCTCTACCTAGGGAGTGTAGGGATCTGAGAAAATATTGGGAGCCTAATTTGTTTAAAAATAAAAATTTTAAATAAATTGGTTAAGTCTGATTATAAAATCTAACTAAAATTTTTTGACTCTCTACAGGAAATATGTCTGCGTCCAACCCCCTGACCAAAATACTAGACACCCATATATTAACTGGATCCAATTTCAAGGACTGGTTGAGGATCTACAAAATTATTCTAGGTTTTGAGAAACTGACTCATGTCTTGGACTAGGATCCACCTGCCATGCCAGCACGTCCGATTGTTGAACAGAGAGCATCTCTGGAAAAGTGGATGGATGAAGATAACAAAGTCAGGTACTACATGTTGGATGCAATGTCTGATGACTTGCAATGCTAGCATGAGAATATTATGACTACCCGCCAAATGTTGGCTCACCTACAAGAGTTGTTTGGTGAACAAAGTCATGCAGCCAAGTATCAAGTCTGTCAAAGACTTTTTAAGGCTAAAATGCATGATGGGCAGTCAGTCCAAGATCATTGTTTGACAATGATCAAGGACCTTGAGGAGCTTGAGAAGCTCGATATCATCTTAGATAAGGATTTTCAGATTGATGTGATCCTTCAGTCCTTGTCCGATGTATATGGTCAGTTCATCATGAACTTCCATATGCATAAGATGCAGTGTACCTTGGCTGAGTTAATGAACATGTTGGTTACGGCTGAGCTTTCTTTGAAGAGTTCAAAAGGCTCAGTCCTTACTGTGGAGCAGACTTCTTCCAAGAGAAAGTCTTTTGGAAAGAAGAAAAAGTCTGTGAAGAAGCAGAAGGTGGATGGGAAAAGGAAGAAGATGAAACCGAAGAAGAAGGCTGTTGAAAAGAAAAAATATTTCTACTGCAATTCAGATGACCATTAGAAATGAAACTGTCTTCAGTACCTAACCATCCTGAAGAACAAGAAGGATGGTCCTTCTGGAGGTATGCTCGTTATAGAATCTAATCTTACGGTTTCCTCTGCATCCAGTTGGGTACTTGACTCTGGTTCTAGTGCTCATTTGTGCACTTCTATGCAGGGTCTTGAGGAGAGCAGGAGGTTGAGGGATGGGGATATGATCCCACGCATCGGGAACAGAGTAAGAGTTGCTGCTGTGGCCGTGAAAATCTACCCTCTGCAATTATCGTTAGGATTAGATTTAGTTCTTAGAGACTGTTATTATGTGCCTGCAGCAAGCAGAAATTTGATTTCTATTTCATATTTAGCACAAGAAGGCTATGTGATTAGCTTTCATAAGGACCATTGTAACATATTTTATGAAAATAATAAAGTTGCAAATAGTTTTCTTATTAATGGTCTATATCAGCTACATATTGATGTATCTGTATTTCATATCGAGCAAAATGTGAATACCATAGGAATTAAAAGGCTTAGAGATAGTCTAAATGATAGGTATCTGTGGCACCTAAGGCTAGGTCATATAGCGGAAGATAGGGTTAGCAAATTGGAGAAATTCGGGCTATTGAGTCTGTTGACTTTCGAGTCATATCCAGTTTGTGAATCATGCCTTCAAGGCAAAATGACCAAGCTCCCTTTTGTGGGACATGGGCAAAGGGCCACAGACCTACTTGCCCTAGTACATACAGATGTGTGCGGCCCATTTGATGTACCGGCTAGAGGTAACTATGTTTACTTCATTACCTTCATCGATGATATGTCTAGGTACGGATATGTGTTTCTAATGAAACACAAGTCTGAAGCCTTTGAAAAGTTCAAAGAATTCAGACATGAAGTAGAAAAATAAACAGAAAAACCCATTAAAGTTCTTCGATCAGATCGAGGAGGTGAATACCTTAGTCGGAAGTTCCTAGACTATCTTAAAAATAATGGCATAGTCTCTCAATGGACTCCACCTGGAACGCCACAACTCAACGGAGTTTCAGAACAGAGAAATCAGACCCTATTAGATATGGTCCGTTCCATGATGAGCTTCACGGACCTCCCTGAGTTTCTTTGGAGATATTGTCTCATGACAGCAATATATGTATGGAATAGGGTTCCCTCTAAAACCATTCCTACCACACCTTATGAGATATGGCATGGTAAGAAGCCAAGTCTTTTAGAGCTCGGTTCATAGGATATCCTAAAGAGTCATTAGGATACTATTTCTATATTCCAGAAGATCACAATATGATTGTGAATCGACATGCTATTTTTTTTGAAAAATAGTTTATTCAAGATAGTGGCATCGGAAGAATAATTAAGCTCAAGGAGAATGTCTCCCAAGAGCAACAAGCTAAAGAACCTGAGGAACCCAATCAATTAGAACCAATCCTAACACAACCTCTTCCACCTCGTAGATCGACTAGGATTTCTCATCCTCCTGAAAGGTACTTAGGTACTATACAAGAGGAAGCAGAGAAAATGTTCCTCATGAGAAATGGGGCTCATGGTGATGACCTCAAGATCTATGATGAGGCGATATCAGATAGCGACTTTGAGAAATGATTAGAGGCAATGAGACTAGAAATTGACTCGATGTACTCAAACCAAGTCTGGACCTTGGTAGATCCACCTGAAGGTATTGTTGTTGGGAATAGTGTCCCAAAACCAATCATCAGCCTGTTGACGGTTGTGCTCTTTCTTGTATTAGTATATGAATTATAAATTAATAAAAGTTATTTTGGTATTTTTCATCACAAATTGTTTCATCTTCTAATGAACTCCTGTGTTGTGGTGAAGTTCTTAGGACTACTTAGACTCGACAAAGAAGGATTTATCGTTTAGTCCTTAAACCTGTTTGCAACCAAATGATACGTTGTTACCAAGGACAACAACGTTTATCAAGCATAGGTCATTGTGTGCCATATGGATTGGTTGTCTTCTTAACCAAGGAGTGTGGAGACACTGGTATGGCATACAGATGAGATGTAAGGGTACATCTGCACTGAACGTGACCGACTCCGGAGCTTTTTCTGCTGTCAAGATTTGCTCCGATGGGATATGGATATAACTGTCCCTCTGACTTGAGACTGCCACAGTGACTTGCAAGCAACTCACTGTACTTAGGCACTGGACTACCTGAATTTCTAATTCAGTGACGGAAGGCTGCTGGGTGTAGTCAAGTACTTGACTTGTCGATGTGTGTGTCAAGATGGGATTGACCACTCCAGTTCAAGAGCTGTGTATAGTCGTGTTTCAATTTAGCAAAATCTTGGCCAGGGTAGTCCTAGTGAGGAGTCATAGGACTGTTTGAGTTGAGCACGATTCAGATGATTTGATCAGGGTTGACAGTTTAATCCTGAGTCGTCCAATACACAGGGGTCAAAAGGGATGAATTATATAGTAACCATATTCGCGTAGGTTCTGAATGTTGCGATTGTGACTATTCGACCTATTTGAATGTCGGGTATCATTGCTAGATGGTCACTTTGATTAGTACAGAAATTTATTCCTGTGCTACCGGCTTAGGTTCAAACCTGCGGGGTCACACACATTAGAGGTTCCTATCTGATTTGATGGCTGGTGAAGAGTCCCACTGGACTGGAACTCTTCGACCAAGAGTCCTAATGCTCAGGGACTCTGAGTCCTATGTGTCTGGGACTCTGTGATCGAGAATCAAGATTCTCTGATCATGAGTTCCACACATTTTGAGTACCGGGGTCAAGAGTCCCACTGGTTTGGGACTCTTCGATCAGGGTTTTATATCGATGGACTCTGATGCCCGATTATCCATCAAATTTGGACTCAGTATTTATGAGAGATTTAATTAGTAATTTGATTACTAATTAACTCAATTTTATTGAGTAATTATTTTTGGATCAAGTCCAATTGAATTGGATTCAGTTGGGTTTGACCCGATTAGGTTAAGAGTTGACCTAATTGCCAAGGTGGTTTGGTCCCTGATCTGATCAAGTATTGGGTTTAGTTAATTTTTGATTTGATTAAAATTTTATTGAGACTAATTAAGCTTAATTATGTTGGGTTTAACTTAGTCTAATTGTGCCTAACCCATTTTGATAAGGTTGGTTCAATTAGGTTTGAAACCACCTTGACTTATCTCCCTGCGCCACCTCACCTCATCCTGCGCCCATTTGAATTCATGAGAAATGAGTTCTCATGAATCTTCTCCCATGTAGAAGCTTTCCCATGTCCTCCTGTGTGCACCATTTTTAGTGGATAAAGATAGTTGGTTGGCCATTCAAATTCAAATGATGTTTGAATTTGAATGGGCAACTAATCTCATGCGCCACCTTATCCACTTATGCGCCCCATTCACTACATGAAAAAAAAGTTTCTTGTGTAAACTCTCCATGCACAAATAAACCCATGCCCCTTCTCTTCTCATGCCTTGAGTGGATAAGGATAGGTTGGTTGGCATTTAAATTTAAATTTGATTTGAATTCAAGTGAGCAACCACCTGGCTTTATCCTCTCACACGGTGAAAACGCTGAGAAGATGCGGTCTTGCACCATTTTAAAAGGAATGAGAAAGTGGGGCATGTGCTAATCTGATCTGTGAGAGAAAAGGGGGCATGAGAAAGGCTTTCTACATGAGAAAAGAAAAGAAAACAAGAGAAAAGAAAAGAAGAGAGAAAGGGCGCAAGGTTCTTCTGTGAGTACCCTAGGGTTTTTGCCTAGGGTTCGGGAAGTGAGAAGGTGAGCTACGAGTATCGTGAGCCCATCAAACTTTAGGAAGAGCTTCATCAACCTCTCAAGCACCTTCTTTGATGACCAGAGCATCCGAAGAGTCGACAGACACCGATTGAAGGAGTTCGATCAGCATCGACCGTCGAAAGGGTTCTGCAATGAACTAGCATTCGTGAGGAGCCGATCAGATCGAGAGCTTCATGTGGATGATCCACAGAGATCAGACATACTGTGTGACTGTATTACGATGATCAGAGTATTTCGACGGTGATCAGACTGCGGCGATCGACTACCTGCACGAAGGTAATGTGTTTGGAACACATAATAGTAAAATATTTACTGTAGAAGTTTAAATTTCAAATTTAAATACATACTATATATATCATATTTAGATCCTTGTATAGGGTTAATACATATTAATTAATTTGATTAATTAATAATTTTTACTATAAAATTATAATTTTAAAAAAATTTTAAAATTATCGTTTTACCCCTGCACTGAAATTCACAACAAATAGTATCAGAGTAGGTTTTAAAATATGATATACATTTGTATGCATAGATTAAGTAGTAATCTAAAAGTTTAAATTTAAAATTTGAATTTGGATTTTGAAATTCAAAATTTAAAATTTGAATTTTGAAATTTGAAATTCTAAATTCAAAAATTTGAAATTCAAAATTTAAAATTTGAAATTTAAAATTTGAAATTTGATTGAAATTTCAAATTTAAAATTCAAAATTTAAAATTCAAAAATTTGAAATTTGTTTGAAATTTAAAATTCAAATTTTAAAATTTAAATTTTGAAATTGGTATATTTAGATATACTTGATCCAAGTAGCAAGTAGTCTAATTGGGTTGATTGCCATGGTCGTCCGGTCATAGGAGAAAAGTAGGATTTAAAGGCCCTCTCCTCTCATTCGATGAGGTTCTCCTATGACGGTAGGGGTGCCGATGCGATTATATCCCATACAGACGAAGTAGTGAAAGGACTTAATTGTAAAGGTTAAATTGTATAATTTATCATGAATGTATTAGATTAGATCTAAAAGAATATTCATGATTTATTTTGATTGAGTTATTTTCTATTATGTAATTAGCAATAGGATTGCTGTTTATGAAATATGCTGATCCGTTTGTGAAATGAGTCAACACATTTGGTGAACAAAAAATAAAACCTTTCAAATTTAAAAATTATTTTCGAAATGCCAAATCCTGACCCATCAGCCCAAATACTTAATTAAAAGAATTAAGTGTTGTCTAGTTGGTCTAGAATTGTAAATTAAGACCTAAGATAATTGCATAAATTTGTGGGTTAATGGGTTAGATAGATTAGATCCATAATTGGGTTAGACCTAAGGTTAGCTTAAAGAAATGGACTAAATTAGAGTAATTGGTCAAATCTAATCAAAAGTTGAATTAGATTAGGTCAAGGACACTCTAGACTCAACTCCAATAGTTGTAGTTGAATGGGTCCATGTCTTTAACTAGACCAAGATGGACTTAATTCATGGCTACATGGTGGAACCCTATTTACTAAGTCGATCAAATTAAAACTAATGAACCGGTTGGTGTCTAAGGTAAGTTCAGTAGTTTGACCAGTGGTTTTTAAGTGGGAGCTACTCACATTGATTCGATCTTTGACGAGTTAATGACATATCCTCACCACTGATCTCACTTACCTAGCCAACCTAATGAGTTAGGTTTTGATTAGATCACTTGGTGATTAGGACTCACCCATGTCATTAGGTAAATCAGTGTGACTGATTTAGGTGCTCTTAATGCTGGCTTTAATTAAATTCTTTTTAATCTGACTTGGTGAAGTCAGTGGGAGGATTGAAATTGGCTGGTTAATTTCTTCTCTTCTATCCTTTAATAAAATTTTCAAAAATTATTAGGTCCCTAAAAATGATTAAGTTATAGTGATAACTAAGTCATAGCCTCCCATTAAGTGAGTGATAATGAGTTCATTAGTTTAATAATCACTGGAGGCCCAAAGGCCTGGGGCTTATTGACTAATAGAATTATCATTCATAATATGATAATTTGGTTGAGTCTTTCTAATGGTGGTCAGGTTGGCCGGCCAAAGTCGGACCTGATCATTTATTGGTCAGATTCACCAAATCAAGTCATGTTAATGGTTGGACCTAACCAGATCTTTTTAGTGAAGGCCAAAGCCTACTGATTAGGTTCTGGGACAAAATTAATTACTAGAAGTTGTTTAGAGAAACAACTGGTTATGAACCTACCCATAGATGCACATGGATTGACCAATCAAAGTTGGGCTCGTGTGTGGTCTGTGTGGATTCTAGTACCCACAAAGGAATTAAAGTAATTCTGCGAATTGGAGGTTGAGGCTACCAGTTTGTAAAAATACTGAGAGAAACTTTAGACTAAAGTCCAAGTCTTTAGTATTAATAATTTATGTACTAATAAAGGTCTGGTTTTCTTTTATGCAGCTATGGCCACTACCCTATTGCTCGGATCATTATTAGATAATGATAAGCTCATGGGACCTAATTTTGATAGTTGGTATCAAAAATTAAAAATCATCCTTGAGCATGAACGAATTCTTTATTTAGTAATAGATCCGGTACCTGAGGAGCCAGCCCCGAATGCTAGAGGGACGGTCCGAGATACTTATCAGAAGTGACTCAACGATCGTACCACCGTTCGGTGCATAATGTTGGTGGCAATGAATGATGAGTTCAGCCAAAGGTTCGAGAATGCCTAGCCGCAGGAGATGCTTCAAATGTTGAACGACTCCTTTGACATGCCTGACGATATTGAAAGGCACAAAACTAGTTGTGCCATTTTCAATGCTCGGATGAGGAATGGGGCCTCAGTCACTGATCATGTACTGTACATGATCGAAATGATTGAGCACCTAAGTAAACTAGGCTTTTCCTTGCACGAGCAGCTCGGTAAGGATGCGATCCTTAATTCTTTGCCCAAGTCCTTTCTTCCCTTCCTTACTCATTTTCGGATGACAAAGCCTGCAGTGAACTACCACAGCTTGTTGGGGTTGCTGCAAAACTTTGAGAAGGACCACCAGCTCCATAAGGAGTCGGTGAATGTTGTGGGAGAGTCTTCTTCTGGTCATCGACCCTTTAAAAAAGGGAAGAAGAACAAGAAGAAGAAGAATAAGAAGGTGCAGCTGCATGCTGGGACGTCTGCACAGGGTCAGACCAAGAAGCGCAAGCCCGATCAGAGCCAGGTGGAGTGCTTCTTTTACAAGAAGCAGGGGCACTAAAAGAGGAACTGTCCTCTATACATTGCCTCCCTAGATCTGAACAGGCCGAAGAAGAAGCAAGGTAATTATATGATAACACCTTGCAACTTTTCCATTTGTGATACTACTGCCTGGGTATTGGATACTGAAAGCCCTTATCATATTTGTAATCAATGTAGGGTCTACAGGTCAGTAGGAGATTTGATGAAGGTGAGAGGTTCCTGAACGTTGGAGATGGAGGCAAAGTTTCAGTTCTAGCTTTAGAAATCATGAACCTTGTAATCAACTCTCGTAATATAATTCTGAGTGAATGTCATGTTATCCAAGCTTTTTATTAAATATTATTTCTGTAGGCCTTTTGGCCATGTACAGTTATGAATTTTTAATAAAAAGAAACGTTTGCAATATTATTTTGAATGGTGTTACAATATTTGTTGGATAACTAAATAATAGAATTTACTTACTATCACAGCCTGTTAATGTGGTTCAAACCTCCGGTAAATACCTTAGAATGGAAAATATGTCAGAAGTCTACCTTTGGCACTATAAGCTAGGTCATATCAATAAGAACAGGATAAACAGGTTGGCTCAAGAAGGAATTCTTGAAGTTAGTGATTGTGAATCATTTCCAACCTGTGAGTCCTATCTTCTTGGGAAGATGATCAAGTCACCTTTTACTGGAAAAGGTGAGCGAGCCAGTGAACTCTTGGGTCTGGTACATTCTGATGTATGTGGACCCATGATTTCAAGTGCAAGAGGTGAATATTTCTACTTCATAACCTTCACAGATGACCTATCGAGGTATGGGTATGTTTACTTAATGAAGCATAAGTCGGAGTCGTTTGAAATATTCAAACTATTTCGAAATGAGGTAGAAAAACAAACTGAGAAGTGTATTAAAAACTCTTCGATCTGATCGAGGAGGTGAATATCATTCCAATGAGTTTCTGACATATCTTGGGGAGAATGGAATTCTCTCTCAGTGGACTCCTCCTGAAACACCACAGCATAATAGTATGTCTGAAAGGAGGAATCGGATCTTGTTGGAGAAGAAAGGGCGCAAGATTCTTCTGTGAGTACCCTAAGGCTTCTGCCTAGGGTTCGGAAAGTGAGAAGGTGAGCTACGAGTGTCGTGAGCCTACCAAACTTTAGGAAGAGCTTCATTAACCTCTCAAATACCTTTGCTGATGATCCAAAGTATCCGAGGAGTCGACAGACACCGATCAAAGGAGTTCGATCAGCATCGACCGTCGAAAGGGTTCTGCAATGAACTAGCATTCGTGAGGAGCCGATCAGATCAGAAGCTTTGTGTGGATGATTTGTAGAGGCCAGACATACTGTGTGGCTACATTATGATGATCAGACCATCCTGACGGTGATCAGACTATGACGATCGACTACCTGTACGAAGGTAATGTGTTCTGAACACATAACAGTAAAATATTTACTGTAGAAGTTTAAATTTTAAATTTAAATACATGCTATATATATCATATTTAGATCCTTGTGTAGGGTTAATACATATTAATTAATTAGATTAATTAATAATTTTCACTATAAAATTATAATTTTGAAAAGTTTTAAAATTATCATTTTACCCCTGCACTGAAATTCACTTCAATTGTACCTATTAGGTGTAAATGGATCTTCAAGAAAAAGATAGGTACAGATGGAAATATGAAGATATTCAAGGCTAGGCTCATAGCAAAAGGTTATAGTCAGCGCGAAGGCATTGACAATCAGGATACCTTTTCGCCCGTAGCCATGCTAAAATCCATCCACACATTGCTTGCTGTTGCAGTCTATTTCGATTATGAAATATGATAGATGGACATAAAAATGACATTCTTAAACGGATATCTTAAGGAAGATATCTATATGGAACAGTCGCTTGGTTTCACATCCAGTGATGATGATCACAAGGTCTGCAAGCTGCAAAGGTCCATTTAGGGACTTAAGCAAGCATCTCAAAGCTGGAATATCCGTTTCAATGATGTGATCAAAATATTTGATTTCATCAAGAATGAGGAGGAACCATATGTATTCAAGAAAGTTAGTGGGAGCGCAGTTGTCTTTCTCGTACTGTACGTTGATGACATCCTCCTAATTGGAAATGATATTTTCATGTTGACCTCAGTCAAAATATGGTTATCTAAGGAGTTCTCTATGAAAGATCTAGGAGAAGCATCCTTTATACTGGGTATTAAGGTCTATAGAGATAGACCAAATAAGATGCTGGGACTTTCACAGAAGATGTATATAGAGGAGGTGCTAAAAAGGTTTAGCATGGAAAATTTCAAAAGAGGTTTAGTACCTTTTAGACATGGCATTCATCTCTCCAAGAAGATGTGCCCTAGCACGCCTAAAGAGATTGAACGCATGAGCAAGATTCCTTATGCTTCAGCAATAGGAAGCCTCTTGTATGCCATGCTATGTACATACAGCAAGATCCCTTATGCTTCAGCAGACGGTGATTGCTGATTCCATCATGGAAGCAGAGTATATTGTTGCATCGGAAGCTGCGAAGGAGGTATTCTGGTATAAAAAGTTTGCCACAAAGCTTGGAGTGATGTCATCGGATGCTATCCCTCTTTACTGCAACAATAATGGTGCCATAGCTCTAGCTAAAGAGCCAAGGTTTCACCAGAAGTCCAAGCATATCGAGCAGTGATTCCATCTGATTCGTGATTACCTCGAAAAAGGTTATGTCGAGGTTAAGAGAGTCGACTCTACAGACAATGTGGCAGATCTGCTGACAAAGCCATTAGGCCAGCAGAAGATTGAAGCCCACCTTGAGAAGATGGGACTTAGATATATAGCCAATTGGCATTAGGTCAAGTGGAAGTTTGTTAGATGTGTGCCCTAGATGCCAGATTGGCTGACACATTCCGGTACAAATGTAAGGACAAATTTGTAATTTTGACTATAAATGAATAAAAGGGTTATTCTACTATCACATTGTATACATTATATCTGTGATACATCCTTTGAGTTAGTAGGAATGTTAATTCATATTTTTAAGAGTTGAAAATTTAAGGCATGAATTTACATAATTAACTCATAAACAGCTCCTGACCATAGGATCATCACGAGGATGGTGATCGATCCGGAAGGTTGGTGTACGATCGCTTTCTTAGGGTAGATGTATCTTGAGTCTACGGTGTGGAGACACCGGAGCGAGAGTACAGGTATTCATTGAGAATGAGAGTACTGAGCGTGACCACCCTGAGCAGTCATAAGAAAGTCTACCTTCTCATCGATGACTAGCTCAGTGCTGCAGTTGTGTGTCTAGTTCTTTGACCTGAGGTGAATCGACAGTTCACCTTGAGTGTGTTATAGTTTGACTACACCATAACTCGATCTTCTAACCATTCGAAATCCTGAGGTGTATGTTGGCTGTAGCATATTCATTGTAGGAACCAGATTGCACCAAGATTGGATCTATCAACCTAGGTAGATAAGAGGAGTAGTCCTATGATGATCAAAAGATCGAGTCCTTAAGCCCATGGCCATGGCAGAGTGAAATAATGGAAAAGAGTTTATCATTAAGATTTCACATCGGACTTGGATCGATCGATTGATTCATATGACTGATGTTGGGTTTGACGAGTTCACCTTAACCCTATTCAGTCGGGACTCATGATAGAGGAACTCAATCACACAAGTAGCTGCACTGAGAGATTCGTCTTCATTTCTGATGGGTTGCCACCATATACTGCTAGATGTCACTGATGGATTTTGGGAGCAATTAGAATGATCTTGATGATTGATCATTCTAATTATCTGAATCAGAAGAGTTCTGATCCATCGAAAGGAGTTTCGATGATGTCGATGATGAGATCATGACATATCTCATTACTATATGGAAATGAACCTAACTGGGTCACACAAATAAGAGTTAGGGTCTGGATATCATCAATTGAGCTAGCCCAGTTTGATTGATTTGGATTAGATCCAATTAGGTTCAAGAAATCATGCTAGCACACGATTGAGCCTAACTTTCTCCTTGTGTAATCTTTTCTATCTCGACTGAGCCAAATGTGATTTGACTCACCCAGAGAATCCTGAGAAGATTTCTCTCAGTCTGACTAGAGTCAGTCCAGTTCAAAACAATCTTGTCTTAATTCATGAGATAAATTTAAGACAACACCTGCTAATTCCTGTCACCTGCCATTTTCGTTTTAGGACATCGATCAAATGTTGACCCATGGACCTTGGACTGAAGGCCACTTGGCAAGAGGTCATTGGAAAGTTTTTGTGGAGTGTCCACCTACTAATTTTACCCTCAAAGTGGGTGCCATAATCAGATATGGCGTGCGCCCCAAGTGGATAAGGATAGAGTCCCATGAGATGAGGACTCTATGCCTTGATCGACTCAAATTGTTGGGCGCCAATCTCACTGTGTTTATCTAGTGTTGGCACCAACAGTAGGAGGATTTGGTGGGATTCTTATCTGATATGATCAGATGATATCACTCCATCAATCAAAATTTTTTTAGAATTAATTAAAATTTTTTGATTGATCGAATGATGTGGCACTACATGGCACAGCAGGGTCTATTTAAACACTGTCTGCGCCTAGGGTTTAGAGAATCTGCTCAATACCCAGCATAAACATGAAACCCCTCCACTTCTCTATACCCCCTCTACTCCTCTCCCTCCCCTCTTCATGTCCAAGAGGTTGGGCATCTATCTGGTGCTTGTCCAAGGCGTGGTGGCTTCCTGATTAGAAAGCTACAGAGATTTATCGAGAAGCTGCTGCTCCAGCTTCAGAAGATCTTTTGAAGATCTTTCAGATCAGATCCAGATCTAATTTTTGGAGCAAAGATTTATGAGGAGAAGATGATCCAGATCCTGCTCAAGTAGATACCGATAGAGGCCAGGCGACTGCGTGGCTATTTCAGAACCTCGGATGTTGCTGCGATCATCTACAGGGTAATCTAGTTACCCTAGAGGTATTCCTCTAATCCTTATATTTTTAGATTTAATTTTAGATTAAATATCAAATAATAAGAATTAGATCTAATAGACCTTAGATCTGAAATAAAGTAGGATAATTTTTTTTTAAAATAATCTGCTCCAGATCTCATTAGATCTGGAAGATCCTACAAGGAAAAAAGCAATTTTTCCTTCATCCTTAGCTGACATGCATGTTAAAATATGATTAAATTTATTAGCATCTAGAGCACAATATAAAATATTCATGGCTTTTGCATTAAGTTGACCCATTTTCTTATCAACCTTATCCCATTTTTTTTCGACTTTGATTGATTTCACACCATCAATTATTTTAGTGGGTGTGTGGTCCATTTACTATGATACTCCACATATCATAGTCAAGTACTTGAATAAAGATTTTCATCTGAGCTTTTTAATAGGTATAATTTGACCCATTGAAAAGTGGAGGTCGGTTTGTGGACTGCCCCTCGGTTAGTGAAGCACCAACATGAGTTGTCATAGATCTTTAGCTCTTTGATGGTTAAATCAAAGTAGGGCTAGAGCACCGGGCTCTGATACCACTTGTTGCCCAGCTATGCAACCCAAGAGGAGGAGGTGAATTAGATTTTTAAAATTTTAACATTAATTTAGAACTATGAGGATTAAATAACAATGAGCAGGATATATATAGAGAGTGATTTAAGCAAGATGTAGAAATTAGATGCAAGAGTGCAAGAAGGAAAAGAAAATAAGATAGAGAATAAGTAAGCACACCACAAACAACCAAGATTTATAGTGATTCGGTGCCAACCTTGCACCTACATCCACTCCTCAAGCTCCTACTTGGAAATTCAAATCCACTAAACCGTATTCAACAAGAATATAATGTCGATACCTTTAACTCTAGCTATCCCAATCTAGAACACTTATTTTTTGGGTACAAACCAATCCAATACAATCCGATTCAAAGTTTGGACCAATCTTTCCAAGTTTTGGAACCCTTCCAAAACTAAAGATCAAGACAAAACAGAGTATGTGAGTTAATCATATGAAAATATAAATTTAGCTCATTTAATGAGCAAATAAAATTTTAAATACACTTTACATAATAAGAAGGAAGCTTTTCTGATTTTTCTCAAGGTGGTTAAAGACTTGAATGAGCTCTTGAGGGATTGGCGAACTTGAAATGAAAGCTTCTTTAACTTCAAGAAGGCTCTTTGCTTAGGACTGAAATGAATACTTGAAAAACCTTCTTTATTCCCTCCTTTAAGTGCCTTTTATAGCTTCAAATGATGGTAGAGAGTGATCTGGATAGTTTTAGAGCCGTTGGAGATCATTAAATGGGTATTAAATATGCCAAAATGAGCTGAAAAACTAGCCGTTACGGAGTTTTTCCATCGCAGGGGTCGACTCATAGGGTTGACTAATACACATGAGTCGACTCATGGGATCGACTTCTGTGGCACAGAATAGAAAATGACTATTCTGTAATTTTGACGTACACAACAATAGAGGTCGACTCATAGGATCGACTCATACACAGGGATCGACTCATGAGGTCAACTCATGCACAGGGGTCGACTCAATTGGGTGTGCCAGCCAAAAAATCAGCATGCCGTTCAGCCCCTTTTGACATGAGTCGACTTATAGAGTCAACTCAATTTTATAAATATGATTTTTTTTCAAAATACACATCCAAAAATTTTGAAATTACCTCCAATAGATCACAAATCTTTTGTTCTTGCTCTTGAGGCTTTCGAGTTAGGACTTGATGAAATTACGATTTTGCTCCTGATAAATAATAAATCTTTTTCTAAGCCAAAATCATTAGTAACCTCCTCAAATACTTTGTAATGATAAAAATTAATTCAAGGAGCAACAACAATGAATTTCAAATAAAGAGTTCTATGTAACTAAATTAGATGTATGAAACTAATGAAACTTGAAAGCTTACCTTGTCTCTAGCGATCACCAAATATAAATCTAAGATGATGAATGCTTCTAAAAATTAAGTTTCTACTTTTATCATATAATTTTTATTAGATTTATGTAGATAAATTTTAGGTTAATTTAAAAAAATAACAATTAATATCAAAAAAATAGTTAGGGTTAGGGTTAGGATTGATCTCACCAAGCAAAAGTGGAAGCTTTCTATCTTTTTTTTTATTTTTTTATAAAAAAAAATTAAAAAATTAGTAAGCTATATTTATAAAAAAATTAAAAAAAATTAAATATTAAAATTGGTGCCTTCCTCGGTAATGGTGTCAAAAATTGATATGATCACGATGTTATCGTTAGGACACCATGATTATCAATTTAATTTTAATTTTAATAAAAATTAAAAATATATAAAAAATAATGAGTCAGATCAAATTTATAGTGAAGGTAGGATTTTAATTTAAAATCTTTAATTTTTAAAAAAAATAAAATTTTGAAGAAAATAATTTAAGATGAAAAATAAAAATTAAAAGTATGAAAAATAAATTAGATACTAAGATCTACTAGCTAGATCCTAGCCTCTTCATATAATAAAAATAAATAAAAAAAATTTAAAAAATATAAAATAAATTGGTACTAAGATCTACTAACTAGATCCTAGCATCTACTTGTGAAAAATAAAAGATAAGAATTTAAAGTACAAAAAAATAAATTTTGCATTAATTAAAATTAAAATTTAAATATAAAAAATTAAAAAATAAAATAAAATAAAATAAAAAAATTATAATAAGGATCTGAAGTTGATCAGCCCGCTTCATCGGAAAGATGGTTGATGATCTCTTCTTCTTCTGTCGTACTTCATAGAGTGAACCAGCTTTTCTCCTTCTTCTCCTTGGGTTCCTAAAGCTCTAATATTTTTTTTCTAATTTTTTTTAGTCTTTTCACTGACTTTTTTCTACTCCCCAGACTTATTCCCAGATCTCTTATTTATAGATGAATTTTTTATATTTTTTTGATAGAAAAAAGAGTCCTAAAACTCTTAGAATTCGTATAATACCCTTTACATTAATTTTTGACCATCGGATCGTCTTTGGACCGCCCAGATCAGTCTAAAAAATAATTTCTTTCTCCTTATGACGTTCGGATGTGATTCTAACCAACCGATCGTGCTTCAGATGAGATCTGGGCTATCAGATCGTGCCTCTGATCTCCTATTCAAAGTCGGGAGCATCCTTAGCCGTTGGATCACATGATGGATGGAATCTGGGCCATCGGATCGCGCCTAGGAGTCCTTTCAACTGGCAACAAATGTGAACCGTCAGATCTGGGTCAGGATGAACATAGATCGTTGGATCACATGAAGAGACTTCTGCCCACCATGAGCCATGTCTGTGAACCGCGTAACATTTTCAATGGATCGCACTGTTGACTGTGAATTGAGCGGCTGGTCCACCATGCATCAAAGATAATATTTTTTTATTTTTTAGAGTACTTTGGCTCAATTTTTGCTTCAATTTTTGTCTAAAAAATTAAAAAAAAATATACATTAAATTTTTTAAAATTTTTTTATTATTTTGATGCTTAAATTATTTAATTGAATTAACATCTATTTTTTATAAATATTTTTTAATTTTATATATTTTAAAAATTATTTATTTTTGTAAGAAAATCTAATTTATTAATGAAATTAAGTTTTTAAGAAGATGTTAGCATCATAAATTATCAAAAATATCTATAATAAATATAAAAATATATCATTTTTTAGCTATGTAATTATGCTTTCATATGATGATATGAAATGATGCATATATAATCCATCACTTCATCATCCTGACATAAGGTTGTCCTAACATAATGGGATTATGTTGCAAGATTGTCCTAGGATGATGAAAGTCCATATACTATACTTGCACATATAGAATATTTTAATGCTGATATATATTAGCATAAATTATCATTATATAGTTAGAATATGTATGAGACCAAATAAAAGCCCTCATTAAAAATTATATTAAGTTGTAGTGATATGCAACTAGGGGTTAACCAATTCTTGATCAATTGATCAATTGATGTTGTTGATGCAGAATTTTGCCGACGTTGGAGAAGCTGGAGTTGAGGAGATCGCGTCCGCCACCGAAACCTGCAAGGAAAGTCTAAACTGGAGTTGGGGGTGCTCTGGCAAGATCCTCCGATGCTCAAGTCAGTACTCTGCCTCAACAAAAATGGAGCACTCAAATAAAATTTTAGCAGAGTTTCGAGATAGAGTTTTTAGCTTACAGAAGAATATATCTGGGGGTCCCTTTTTTATAGACGGAGAACGTAACTGATCGACAGCGACGTCTGAAACCACCTGGTAGTGGGCCATTCGTGGCCACGCGGAGTTTGTTATGGAGAGTAGTGGCGTCAGTGGGCCATTCAGAGCCATGTGGAGTTTGTTATAGAGAGTGGAGTGGTATCCATTATCGCGACTTGCCAAAGAGTGGTGGGGCCACGTAGAATCTATTACAGAGAGTGGAGTGGGGTAGTGGCCATTGTCATGACTTGCCAGAGAGTTCGGGCCTGACGGCTGAAGCTCGACTGGGATGTCTGATGGAGCGGAATGGCTCTCTGTCTCTGCAATCTAAGAGAGGCTCGGATGTTTTCAAGGTTGCTGACGAGTCCACTATTGTCGGATGCCTTGAGCATTGATTGGGCGCTGATGCTGCAGGCGAAAGTCATCTGCTGTAGAAGCTCAGATAGAGACTTTCTGTTGGAGAAGTCCGCTGAGAGTCCGATTGCTAGAGAAACTCGGATATTGATGAAGTTCGAAAGAAGTTTGGAGTAGAGATCCAGCTGGTGGAGCCCGTCCATTGTAGGAGTTCGTCTGGAATCCATCCACTGTAGAAGTTCGACTGGGATCCAACTCTCGTTGGAGCTCGGATGAAATTCGGAAGGCGATCGACTACCGTAAAGACTTGGATGGAATCTGATTATTGTAGAAGTCCTATTATTGGAGAAGCTCAGACATTGACGAAGCTCGAAAGAAGTTTGGAGTAAAGTCGTTCGTGGTCGGAAGAAGTCTGGAAGAGATTCGGAGAATAGTCGATCACTGTAGAAAATCGGTTGATAGTGAAGCTCAGAGAGCGTTTGGAATAGTCTGGCAGATGAATGGAGGAGCCCATTATCGGAGAAGTTCAGATGGTATTGTGGAAGCTCGGACGGTCGGGGGAGTTCGGAAAGATGCCACACAAGGTCGGAAGTCGGAAGAGCCCTGGAAGGGTTGGCCTTTTACGAACTTCGACTGGGGTTATTTTATAACCAACACCAGTCCTCCTACTTTCGAGTTCAGGTTTCGAACAAAGAAAGTACAGAGAAATTTTTACAGCCAAAGTTGCCTCCCTTGATTTTCGCACTTGGTTATTTCCAGATATTTTGATGTTTGGCACGCTGGTGCCAGAGCCTTTTCAAATCGAGGCGATCTGAAAAGATTTTTTCGAAATTCTCGCTGGAGCGTTGCTCTAGGTACGATGCAATAATAGTTCTATCAATTGCCAGCCACTTTTAGCCGCCTGCCATGGTGAGTGGGACACGTGGCGGTTGTAGATCGGCCAGAGAAAATCTGCGGTCATTATTGCATCAGACTCCATCGCCTATTTAAACCTGCCTCCCTCCTTCAGGGGTCTCACTTTGCCTGGAAATTTTTTCGATCTCTCCTTCTTCCTAAGAGTTTCGTTCTTCCCCAGCGTCTTTCTCGACCTTAGGCGTTCTTCGAGTCGTCCCCATCTCTGCATCTCTGCATCCTTCAGACTAGCCTAGGTTAGTTCTAGAACTCCCCCTTCTTTCGTGGCTCTATTTCTAAGCTGTGCCGATCTTCTTTCATTGCAGATATGGACATGGATGCAGCTTGGATGTTAGCTAAGAGTCTCAAGGCCCACAAGAGGAAAGGCACTGCAACTTCTGGATCGGTGAAGAAGGTGAGGGTAGAAGAGACAGATCCGACCGTGCTTCGCCTTGATTGCCCAGAGCCCGCGCTTGTGGTACATCTTCGATCGTGAGTACTTTTTGATCTCGCAGAAGGGGGAAGCAAAAGAGAGACTGGAAGAAGAAGTTAAGTACTTAAAGCAATCCTCGATGATGGCTGGAATCGAGAGTTCGAAGTCTGAAGAAGTCGAGCTTCCTTAGAGCTTTTTTACCTTTTATTCTATGTATTCCTATCTTTTCTTGTTGCTCTCTTTTTTTTTGGCCTTCAAAGGCTTTGTAACGTGCACTTTACTAATGAAATGAAAAGAAAATTTTTCATTACCTTGTCCATTCTTGCATTTAGTTATCGTTTACCAAACTTCTTTTGTCTTCTGTCTTATTCGATGTCGACATTGTTTGAAGATTCCTGATCATCGCCGTATTGATTCGTCCTTAGGGACTGGAGATTTTTGACAAAAATTTTCTTCCTCATTGAGATGAGGTTCCTTGAACTTTGCATGTAGTTCATTTTTTTTTATCTCTGGTGTAGCTTGTCACTTTTTCTTCTTTTTTTTTATTTTAGGGCGAGAGTTTTCCTTCTGCTCCTAACGGGATTATAGGGGTGTAGAGGAGTTGCTGAGGGGCTTTTTCCTTCATTCGATCTCAAACGACCAGATCTTCATTTATGTCAGGATGAGATTCTCTTCCTGTTTCCGATATAATCAATTTCAGCTCATGTTAGGATAAGATCTTCCTCCTACTCCAAATAGGGCTGCGGGGGCACATAAGGACCGTTGCAAGGGCCTCTCCCCCCATCCGGTCTCTAAATAATCGGGCTTTTGACTTTGCTCATGTTAGGATGAGGTTCTCCTCCTGTTCCTAACATGGCTGTGGGGGCATATAAGGACCGTTGCAAGGGTCTCTCCCCCCATCCGATCTCTAAATAACCGGATCTTTGACTTTGCTCATGTTAGGACGAGGTTCTCCTCCTATTCCTAACATGACTGTGGGGGCACATAAGGGCCGTTGTAAGGGCTTCTTCCCCCATCTGATCTATAAATAATCGGGCCTTCAACTTTGCTCATGTTAGGATGAGGTTCTCCTCCTGTTCCTAACATGGCTGTGGGGGCACATAAGGGCCGTTGCAAGGGCCTCTCCCCTCATCCGGTCTCTAAATAATCGGGCCTTCGACTTTACTCATATTAGGATGAGATTTTTCTTCTGTTCCTAACATGCCTGTGGGGGCACATAAGGGTCGTTGCAAGAGCCTCTCCCCCCATTCGGTCTCTAAATAATCGGGCTTTCGTTCATGTCAAGACAAGATTTTCCTCTTGTTCCTGACATGCTTAATTTTGATTGTCTGAAGAAGCTACTTCATGTCATCATAAGCTCATACCAAAAGAAAAGATATGCGAGTATGAAAGAAAATTTTATTTAAGGCAAAGTTATCGGTAATACATTCATAGATTTTTCGAATTTCATGGTCGCAGAAGGTCTGCTCCTCCGAGCTCTTTTAAATAGTATGTTTCGGGCCGAACCACCTCCCTGACTTCATATGGACCTTCCCAGTTAGGGGTGAGTTTCCCTTAATTCTGAGGTTGTGAGACAGCGGCTTGCCGAAGTACCAAGTCCCCCACTCTGAAGGCCTTGCTCTTGACCTGGGAGTTGTAGTAGCGGGCCACTTTCTGCTTGTAGGCGGCCATCCGAACTTGAGCTGTCTCCCACTTTTCTTCTAATAAGTCGAGGTTGGCTTTGAGATCCTATGAGTTGCACTGCTCGTCGAATGCCACAACTCGTGCTGACCAAAGTTTGAGTTCGATGGGGATCACGACTTCTGTTCCGAAGGCTAAGGCAAAGGGGGTCTCCACGATGGGCAGTCTTTGGGTAGTTCAGTATGCCCACAACACATGATAAAGCTCATCTGCCCAAATTTTTTTTGTCCTTTCAAGTCTCACCTTGATTCCTTGCAGCAGAGTCCTGTTAGTAACCTCGGCTTCACCGTTTGCTTACGGATGGGCTACTGACATGAAGTTATGGGAGATGTTTAAGTCCTCACAAAATTCAGCAAACCTTGCCCCAGCAAATTATCATCCATTATCAGTAATGAGAGTTCTGGATAGGCCGAACCTACAGATAATTGACTTCCAAACAAAGTCCTGCACCTTAGCTTCTGTAATTTTCGCCAAAGGTTCAGCTTTGACCCACTTGGTGAAGTAGTCAATTACCATCAAGAGGAACTTTCGCTTCCCGGATGCCATGGGAAAAGGTCCGAGGATATCCATCCCCCATTGTGCAAATGGCCATGGGGCACTCAAGGGTGTAAGTTCGGAGGTGGGTCACCTTTGGATATTTGCATATCTCTGACACCGATCACACCTTCTGACATATTCGATGGAGTTGTGGTATATGGTAGGCCAGTAATAGCCTTGTCGGAGTAGCTTGTGGGATAAAGATCTGGCCCCTAGGTGACTTTCGTAGACTCCTTCATGTACCTCCAACAAGGCGAAGTCAGCTTCAGAAGGTCAGAGACATTTCAAAAGGGGCAAAGAGTACGACCTCTTGTACAGCTTGCCTTCATAAAGAATATATCGGGAGGCCTGGTTCCTAAGCTTTTGAGCTTCTTTTGCATCAGGAGGAAGAACCCCATCCTTTAGGTACGCAACCAGTGGGTCAATCCAGCTGGGTTCATGGTTGATCTCCATCACAAGCTGTGGCTCTTTCGTACTTGGACACTTTCGAACTTCGAAGAAGATTTTCTTGGGCAGTTCAGCCGGAGCCAGTGTAGCCAACTTGGAGAGAAGGTCGGCCCTGATATTTTTGGCTCTTGGAATCTACTTGATGTCAAAGCTACCAAAGGCAGGGACGATCTCTTTTATCTTTTCAAGATACTTGGCCATACTGTCTTTCCAAGCTTTATAGTTTTTGTTGACTTGTCCCACCACCAATTGGGAGTCACTGTAGACTTGGAGCCGATCTACTTCTAACTCTTTGGCGATCCTTAATCCTGTAATCAGAGCTTCATATTCTGCTCTGTTATTCATCGTAGGAAATTTGAAGCGCAGCGCATACTCCACAATAATTCCTTCTGGATTGACCAAGATCAGGCCCGCACCTGTGCCTGACATATTGGAGGAACCATCCACGTAGAGGGCCCAAAAACCATCAGGGAGATCTGTTCTTTCTTCAGGGGAATTCAATTAGAGCCCTGAGTTGTCGGCTTCACCTTGTTTAAGTTCGGCCTCTTCCGGAATAGTGCACTCCACTATGAAGTCTGCTAATATCTGGGCTTTAATTACCGGCTGAGATTGATAGTTGATATCAAATTTTATGAGCTCGACTGTCCATTTTGCTATCCTTCCGAAAGCATCCGCTCGATGCAGAACCACCTTGATCGGCTGATCGGTGAGCAGTGTTATGGTGTGCCCTTGAAAGTAAGGTCGGAGCCTTAGAGCTGCAATCAACAAGGCATAAGTCAGTTTCTCTAACTTAGTATACCTGGTTTCAATGTCTCTCAGTACTCGGCTAATGTAGTAGATCGGCCATTGAATTTTTGCTTCTTCCTTAACCAGAATTGCTGTGAGAGCCATAGGGGAGACCGCCTGGTACAAGAACAACTCCTCTCCAGATTTGGGCTTTGCCAATATCGGAGGTGAGCTGAGGTAGCTCTTCAATTTTTCGAATGCTTGCTGACATTCAGTGGTCCAACAGAAGTTCTTCGGCTGCTTGAAAGTCTGAAAGAAAGATAGGCATCGTTCGGCTGACCTTGAGATGAAGTGATTCAGAGCTGCTACTCTCCCAGTAAGGCGCTGAACTTCCTTTATTGACTTTGGGGTGGTCATTTTCTGGATGGCATGAATCTTTTTCGGATTTGCTTCGATCCCGTGCCTCGATACCATGAAGCCCAAGAATTTTTTTGAGGTTACTCCAAAAGTGCATTTGATCGGGTTCAGCTTCATCTTATATTTTCGGAGGGTGCTGAAGGTCTCCTCAAGGTCGGCGACGTGGTTTTTTGTGGATTTACTTTTTACAAGCATATCATCCACGTAGACCTCCATGTTGCGGCCGATCTGCTCTTTGAAGATCTTGTTCACCAGTCATTGATAGGTCGCCCCTGCATTTTTGAGGCCAAAAGGCATGACCTTGTAACAATAAAGACCATGGTTAGTAATAAAAGTAGTTTTTTCTTCATCCTCCGGTGCCATCCTGATCTGATTGTAGCCGAAAAATACATTCATGAAAGTGAGAAGCTCGTGGCCCGAGGTTGCATCCACTAATTGATCAATTCTGGGCAGAGGGTAACTATCCTTCAGGCAGACTTTGTTTGGCTTTTTAAAGTCTATACACATCCTCCACTTACCGTTCGCCTTCTTGACGAGAATCACATTGGAGACCCAGTACGGGTAGTTGACTTCTCTGATGAACTCGGCTTTTAGGAGTTTATCAACTTCCTCAGCTATTGCCACTTGTCTTTCCGATGCATGACTTCGGATTTTTTTCTTCGTCAGTCGATGTTTGGGATCAACAGCTAGGCGGTGTTCCATGACTCCCGCATCAATCCCTGGCATGTCCGTCAGAACCCAAGCGAAAATATCCGCATTCTTTTGTAGAAAATTGATGAGCTATGTCCGTACCTCTTCTCCTAGGTTAGAGTCGATCTTTACTGTTGGAAATAGTGTCCCAAAGTTAATCGTCAGCCTGTTGACGGTTGTGCTCATTTTTGTATATATGTACATGAATTATGAATTAATAAAAATTATTTTGATATTTTTCATCATAAAATATTTCATCTTCTAATGAACTCCTATGCTGTGGTGAAGTTCTTAGGACTATTTAGACTCGACAAAGGAGGATTTGTTGTTTAGTCCTTAAATCTGTTCATGACCAAATGATACGTTGTTACCAAGGATGACAACATTTATCAAGCATAGGTCGTTGTGTGCCATATAGGTTGGTTGTCCTCTTAACCAATGAGTGTGGAGACACTGGTATGGCATACAGGTGAGATGTAAGGGTACATCTACACTGAACGTGATCGACTCCGGAGCTATTTCTGATGTCAAGATTTGCTCCGATGGAATATGGGTATAAATATCCCTCTGACCTGAGACCACCATGGTGACTTGCAAGCAACTCACTGCACTTAGGCACTAGACTATCTGAATTTCTAATTCAGTGATGGAAGGCTGCTGGGTGTAGTCAAGTACTTGACTTGTCGGTGCATGGGTCAAGATGGGATTGACCACTCCAGTTTAGGAGCTGTGTACAGTCATGTTTCAATTTAGCAAAACCTTGGACATGGTAGTCTTTGTGAGGAGTCACAGGACTATTTGAGTTGAGCATGATTCGAAAGATCTGATCAGGGTTGACAGTTTAACCTTGAGTCGTCCTAAACACAGAGGTCAAAAGGATGAATTATACAGTAACCATATTCACGTAGGTTCTGAGTGATATGATTATGACTATTCGACCTATCCGATCATCAGATACCATTGCTAGATGGTCATTTTGATTAGTACAGGAATTGGTTCCTGTGCTACCGGCTTAGGTTTGAACCTGCGGGGTCACACACATTAGAGGTTCCTATCTGATCTGATGGCTGATGAAGACTTCTAATGCTCGTGGACTATGAATTCTATGTGTCTGAGACTCTATGATCGAGAATCAAGATTCTCTGATCATGAGTCCCACATATTTTGGGTACCGGGGTCAAGAGTCCCACTGGTTTGGGACTCTTCGATCAGGGTTACATATCGATGAATTCTGATGTCCGATTACCCATCAAATTTGGACTCAATATTTATGAGAGATTTAATTAATGATTTGATCACTAATTAACTCAATTTTATTGAGTAATTATTTTTGGATCAAGTCCAATTGAATTGGATTCAGTTGGATTTGACCCGATTAGGTTAAGAGTTGACCGAATCGTCGAGATGGTTTGGTCCCTGATTTGATCAGGGGTTGGGCTTAATCAATTCCTGATTTGATTAGAATTTTATTGAGCCTAATTAAGCCTAATTAAGTTAGGTTTAAATTAGTCTAATTGGGCTTAACTTATTTGGTTCAATTAGGTTGGTTTAAATAATGAAACCACCTTGACCCATTCTTCCTGCGCCACCTCACTTCCACTGCACCCATTTGAATTCACGAGAAGAAAGTTCTCATGAATTTTTTCTCATGCAAAGCCCTCCTCACGCCCTACTTTAATGCACCAAATGAGTGAATAAGGATGATTGGTTGGCCATTCAAATTCAAAATAAAGTTTGAATTTGAATGAGCAACCAATCTTAGCGCCTTGACCTTATCCTCTTTTAGCACCCCATTTATTACACGAGAAAATATTTCTCATGAAATTACTCATGCACAAATTAAGCCATGCCCTCCTCTTCTCATGTCCTTAGTGGATAGGGATAAATTGGTTTTCATTTGAATTCAAAATTTGATTTGAATTCAAATGTGCAATTACTCATCTTTATTCTCTCACGTGGATAAGACGTTTGACATTATTTTAAAAGGAGGAGAAGAGTGGGGTGTGTGCAAAAAATTTTTGGAGAGAAAATGGACGTGAGGAATCCTTGTGTGCAAGGTGAAGGTCTATATCCTTTTGAGAGAAAAAGAAAGAAAAGAAAGAAAAAGTGTGTGCAGGGTTTCAGTGAGTTCTTCAGGGTTTTAGCCTGGAGTTCGGGAAGTGAGAAGGTGAGCTACGAGTGTCGTAAGCCCATCAAATTTCAGAAAGATCTTCAACATCCTCTCAAACATGTCTGCTAACAATTCAGAGCATCCAAAGAATCGACAGACATCGATCGAAGGAGTTCGATCAGCATCGGCCGTCGAAAGGGCTCTATAACGAGCTAGCACTCGTGAGGAGTCGATCAGACCAAGAGCTAAGTGTGGACGATCTGCAGAGGTTAGACATACTGTGTGGTTACATCATGATGATCAGACTCTCTCGATGGTGATCAAATTACGACAATCTACTACCCGTACAAAGGTATTGTGTTCTGAACACATTACAGTAAAGTTTTTACTGTTCCAATTCGAATTTTAAATTTAAATGCATGCATGCTATATATCATATTTAGATCCTAGTGTAGGATAAATTTTTATTAATTAATTAGATTAATTAATAATTTTTATTATAAAATATTGATTTTGAAAAAAATTTAAAATTACCATTTTACCGCTACACTGAATTTTTCTATAAAATGGTATCAGAGCCAGTTCTTACATATGATATATATATTTGCATGCATAGATTAAGTTGTAATCTAAAAGTTTAAATTTAAAATTTAAAATTTAAAATTTAAATTTTAAAATTTGAATTTTGAAAGTTGTTCAAAATTCAAAATTCAAAAATTTGAAATTCAAAATTTGAAATTTAAATTTTAAAATTTGAAATTCGAAATTCAAAATTCAAAAATTTGAAATTCAAAATTTGAAATTTGAAATTTGGTTGAAATTTCAAATTTAAAATTCAAAATTTAAAATTCAAAATTTGAAATTCAAAATTTGAAATTCAAAATTTTGAAATTTGAAATTTATTTGAAATTTGAAATTCAAAATTTGAAAATTAAAATTTAAAATTTAAAATTTAAATTTTAAAATTGATATATTTAGATATACTTGATCCAAGTAGTAAGTAATCGAATTGGGTTGGTTGCCATGGCCGTCCGGTCATAGAAAAAAAGTAGGGTTTAAAGGCCTTCTCTTCCCATTTGATGGGATCTCCTATGGCGGTAGGGGTGCCGATGCGATTATATCCCATACAGATGAAGCAGCGAAAGAAATATTCATGATTTATTTTGATTGAGTTATTTTCTGTTATGTAATTAGCAATAGGATTGTTATTTATGAAATATGCTGATATATTTGTGTAATAAGTCAACATATTTGGTGAACAGAAAATAAAACCTTTCAAATTTGAAAATTATTTTCGAAATGCCAAACCCTGACCTATCGCCCAAATACTTAATTAAAAGAATTAAGTATTGTCTAGTAAGTCTAGAATTGTGAATTAAGACCCAAGACAATTGCATAAACTTGTGGGTCAATGGGTTAGATGGATTAGGTCCATAATTGGGTTAGACCTAAGGTTAGCTTAAAGAAATGGACTAAATTATAGTAATTGGTCAAATTTAATCAAAAGTTGAATTAAATTAGGTCAAGGATACTCTAGACTCAACTCCAATAGTTGTAGTTGAATGGGTCCATGTCTTTAACTAGACTAAGATGGACTTAATTCATGGCTATGCGATGGAACCCTATTTACTAAGTTGATCAAATTAAAACTAATGAACCGGTTGGTGTCTAAGGTAAGTTTGGTAGTTTGACTAGTGGTTTTTAAGCGGGAGCTACTCACAGTGATTTGATCTCTGACGAGTTAATGGCTTATCCCCACCACTGATCTCACTTACCTGGCCAACCTGGTGAATTAGGTTTTGATTAGATCACTTGGTGATTAGGGCTCACCCATGTCATTAGGTAAATCAGTTTGACTGATTTAGGTGCTCCTAATGCTAGCTTTAAGTAAATCCTTTTTAATCTGACTTGGTGAAGTTAGTGGGAGGATTGAAATTGACTGAATATTTTTTTCTCATCTATTCTTTAATAAAATCCTCAAAAAAAAAATATTAGGTCCTAAAAATGATTAAGTTATGTTGATAACTAAGTCATAGCCTCCCATTAAGTGAGTGATAATGAGTCCATTAGTTTAATAATCATTAGAGGCCCAAAGACCTGGTGCTTATTGACTAATGAAATTATCATTCATAGTATGATAATTTGGTTTGAGTCTTTCTGATGGTGGTTAGGTTGGCCGACCAAAGTCGGGCTTGATCATTTATTGGTCTGATTCATCAAATCAAATCATGTTAATGGTTGGACCTAACCAGATTTTTTTAGTGGAGGCCAAAGCCTACTGATTAGGTTCTGGGGCAAGATTAATTACTAGAAGTTATTTAGAGAAACAATTGGTTATGAACCTACCCATAGATGCACATGGGTTGACCAACCAAAGTTGGGCTCGTGTGTAGTCTATGTGGATTCTAGTACCCACTAAGAAATTAAAGTAATTCCTCGAATTGGAGGTTGAGGCTACCAATTCGTAAAAATACTGAGAGAAACTTTAGACTAAAGTTCAAGTCTTTAGTATTAATAATTTATGTACTAATATAGGTCTGGTTTTCTTTTATGCAGCTATGGCCACTATCCTATCGCTCCGGTCATTATTAGATAATGACAAGCTCATGGGATCTAATTTCGATAGCTGGTATCAAAAATTAAAAAAATATCCTTGAGCATGAGCGGATCCTTTATGTAGTAACGGATCCGACACCTGAGGAGCCAGCCCTGAATGCTAGAGGGAAGGTTTGAGATACTTACCAGAAGTGGCTCAACGACCGCACCAACATCCGGTGCATAATGCTGGTGGCAATGAATGATGAGTTCAGTCATAGGTTCGAGAACACCCAGCCACAGGAGATGCTTCAAATATTGAACGACTCTTTTAGCATGCCTGACGACGTTGAAAGGCACAAAACTAGTTGTGCCATTTTCAATGCTCAGATGAGGGATGGAGCTTCAGTCACTGATCATGTACTGTACATGATCGAAATGATTGAGCGCCTAAGTAAACTGGGTTTTTCCCTGCACGAGCAGCTCAGTAAGGATGCGATCCTTAATTCTCTGTCCAAGTCCTTCCTTCCCTTACTCATTTTCGAATGACAAAGCCTGCAGTGAACTACCACAGCTTGTTGGGGTTGCTGCAGAACTTTGAAAAGGATCACCAGCTCCATAAGGAGTCGGTGAATGTTGTGGGAGGGTCTTCTTCTGGTCGTCAACCCTTTAAGAAAGGAAAGAAGAACAAAAAGAAGAAGAATAAGAAAGTGCAGCTGCATGCTGAAACGTCTGCACAGGGTCAGACCAAGAAGTGCAAGCCCGACCAGAGCCAGGCGGAGTGCTTCTTTTGCAAGAAGCAGGGGCACTGAAAGAGGAACTGTCCTCTATATATTGCCTCCCTGGACCCGAACAGGCCAAAGAAGAAGCAAGGTACTTATATGATAACACCTTGCAACTTTTTTATTTGTGATACTACTGCCTGGGTATTGGATACCGGAAGCCCTTATCATATTTGCAATTCGATGCAGGGTCTGCAGGTCAGTAGGAGATTTGATGAAGGCGAGAGGTTCCTGAACGTTGGAGATAGAAGCAAAGTTCTAGTTCTAGCATTAGGAATCATGAACCTTGTAATCAATTCTCGAAATATAATTCTTAGTGAATGTCACTATTGTCCAAGCTTTTTATTAAATATTATTTCTGTAGGCCTTTTGGCCATGAACGGTTATCAATTTTTAATAAAAAAAATATTTGCAATATCATTTTGAATGGTGTTACAATATTTATTGGATAATTTTATAATAGAATTTACTTTCTATCACAACCTGTTAATGTGGTTCAAACTTCCGGTAAACACCCTTGTTGCCCAGCTATGCAACCCAAGAGGGGGGGTGAATTGGGTTTCTAAAAATTTTAAGCTTAACTAATGACTTATAAAAATGTTTGTCAATAGCAAAATGAATGAGGAGAAAAACCTTAGTTCAAGATTAATTGCCTAAAGCAAGAGAGCAAGGAAATAATGAAGAGTTAAAGAGAAGCAATTATGCACACCACAAACACAATGATTTATAATGGTTCGGTGCCAACCTTGCACCTACATCCACTCTCCAAGCTCCTACTTGAGAATTTCAATCCACTATACTTGTATTCAACCCGAATACAAACGTCGGAAACTCTGACACTAGCTATCCCAAGCTAGTCCACTTATTTTTCGGGTACAAGCCAACCCAATACACTCCGATTTCAGGTTCGGATCAACCTTCCCTTATTTTGAAACCCCTCCAAAACAAAAACAGTCACTCAAAATGAGTAAAACAAATTATAGCACAAATAAGTACAATAAAAGCCCTTTTAATGAGTGAATATAACTTTAAATACACTTTACTCAAGAGAAGAAGCCCCTTTTTGGATTTCCTCAAAGTGGATGGAGAATTGATTGAGCGCTTGAGGAGTTGGTGAGCTTTGATTGATGGCTTCTTGAAGGCTTTAAATGAGCTCTTGATTAGGACTGAAAAGTTGGCTTGAGAAATCCTTTCTCTTTTGAATGCTCTTGAATGCTCTCTTGAATGCTCTTTTAAATCTCTTTCTTTCTCTCTTTCTTCTTCTTTCAATCTCTTATATGTTTCCCACCTTTTGAATCCTTTTATAGCTTTAAGAAATAGAGGAAAATATTCTAGACAGAAAAAGAGCCGTTAGAGCATATTAAATGAGCATTTAAAGCACTTAAAACGGGTTAAAAACTAGCCGTTGCGAAAAAATCCCGTCGCAGGGGTCGACTCATGAGTCGACTCATGCCTCAGGGGTCGACTCATGAGTCGACATTTGTTGAAGCAACCAGAAAATAGGTTTCTACAACTTTTGGTCTAAAACAGCAGAAGTCGACTCATGAGTCGACTCATGCCTTGAGGGTCGACTCATGAGTCGACTCACAGGCCATGTCAAGCCAAAAAATTCAGCGTGCCAAACTGCTCATTGTGCCATGAGCTGACTCATGAGTCGACTCATGGATTTCAAACATGCATAACTTCAAAAATACAAGTCCAAAAACAATGAAATTTTCACCAATAGATCACAAATCTTTTGTTCTACCAAATGATACTATTAAATCAGGATTTTGGTAAAATTATGATTTTACCCCTGAAGAGTACAAAGACTTTTTCAAATAAAAAATATTGGTACCCCTTCAATCTGCTTTGTAATCATCAAAATCAATCTAGGAGCAACAATCTTCCCCTTTTTGATGATGACAAAACACTTGAACAAAAGCATTTATGTGAATCATGAATTTCAAAAGGATGTATTATAGGTGCATATGCTTGAAAAGAATATTGATTCTTTTGGCATGTGATACAAATGGTCATATGCATAAATAGTTTGCCCATTTGCTTGAAGATTTGAAAATTTGCTCATTGGATTATGTGATTTCGGTGTTAGAGCAAAAAATTTGTTTTTGTTATCAGAGCAAGTTGTATCTTGAAAATTTGCTCATTCTCATTTGATTGTTTAGTTTTAGTATCAGAGTAAAAATAATTAAGTCTACCAATGCATGTCTAAGAGTTAATTTGTAAAGTATATTTGAGCATGTTAAATTTAAGATGTATCAGAGCAAGTAAAAATTTTAAAGCATATCAGAGCATGTTTAAAGAAGTAATTTTAAAGGTTGCTCATTTGCATTGTACATAGCAATTTACTCATTGTATTTTTAAGTCATTTAATAATGTTACTTCTGATATTGTTCTTTAATTTCTCCCCAATTCATTCATTTTATTTCAAAGAATTTATAATTTTTCTTTTGATGGGTTTCTTTTTCTTTAATTTCTCATAATTTGTAGTTTTGCTTTTGATGGGTTGCTTTTTCTTTAATTTCTCCCCCTTTTTGACATCATCAAACATTGTTAACTCTCCCTCTTTTTCTGAATATATTTTCTCTTTAATACTTATTCAAACTTCTAGTGCTAATCATTAATGTTTGCTCCCCCTCAATACAGCAATCATTAACAGCAATCATCAACAAAGAGAAGATATTTCAACAAGGAGAATATATATAACCAAAAAGATGATTGACATCATTACAAAAAGTAGATATATAGGTAAAAGATGATTAAAACCATAATTATTTCAATACAAATTTCATAACATAAAAGTCAGCTAGCTAATGTCATTACATGGCCCCAAAATACAGATCCTAGAAAGAACAAGAGACTAACACCTAGGATCTAGTAAAGATCATACTAGAAGGATCGGAGTCATCAGATATAGGGTGAGGAGATGATGGATCTCGACCAGAAGAACGTCCTCTACCCCGTTTGCCTCTGGCATGAGCAGGTGAGCGAGATGAACTAGGAGGCTGAGAACGTTGCGAGGCCAAGGACTGGACAGAAAGAGTGAGTCTGATGGAATCAAGAACGTTCAGTGCTCTGGAAACAGACTGAAGTAGAGCAGTGAACTGAGTAGATGCATGCTCACTCGAGCCTCTGATCTCTCTCCTCAATAACTCATAGCCACCCTCCAATGCACCTCTGAGCCTGCCAGCCTCTGCAGTAAGGTCTGTGACCTCAATAGTGGACTCCTGTGGCTGAGGATGGGCCAAAGCTAGGACTTGCCCCTGCAAGTCAAGAACTATCCCAGTCAGTCTCCAAACAGTGTCCTCAAGCTGCTGAATCTGGATAGACTGATCTGAGATCAACTGAAACACAGTGGAGATGTGGGGAGTCAAAGTCTGATCAGATGAAGTAGCCCCTGGTGTAAATGTAGTAGTGCTCCACTGTCTAGATAGTAAGGAAGCCACACGCTGTGATATCTGCTCGATCTGATCATCAGCCAATCTGAACTCTGAAGGAGGTGCTCTGCTCTCTGGCTGATGTACTGGTGTGGGCCTCCTGGTGAACTCTGAAGGGCCAGCCTCTGGATCTGGAATGAACTGGATATCTGGAGATGCTGCCCTGAATCATGGATAGGAGATGAGGGACCTTCTTCTTCAGCTCTATCTTCTACTCTGTCCTCAGCTCTCTCCTCAGAACCCTTAATCCAACCACCATCAGTTTTTGTAAATCTCATGCGGTGCAGAGTGTGTTGGTTGAAGGTGTCTACGTGAGAAAGCTTAGTAGATGCCTCCCCCTCAAAGCTGACTCCAAACCTCCTAAAAACTCGTGTAAGGGCCATACCAAAAGGCAGATGTGCCTTGGATCTGTTCAGTGTCTCTCTCATGGCCTCAATCATTAATGCAGGGAGGTTTAAGGGGGTTTGAGTGATCACATGAAACATAATACAAATATCTCTGCTAGAAAGTAGATCATGCCTACCACTCCTAGGGAAGAAGAGCTTTGTCACTAACTGATGTAAGATCCTCATCTCAATAGACAAAATTTTGGCTTCCAATTTATTCAAACTTCCTGAGTAGGTTCCCCCTAAAATCACACTGATTCCCTCTTCCTTCACTGGGAGTTCCATGTAAGAATAACCCTCACAGGGCAAATGAAGTATTTCTCCCAAAATGACAGGATCCAGACAAATATCAACTCCCTTAACTGTAGAAGTCACTGTTCCATTCCCATAATGCAGATTCTGATAAAATTCTCTAACTAGGTCTACAAAAGTGACTTCCTTAAGAGAGCAGTAGAAACCCCAACCCTGGTTTTTAATTTTGTTCCAAAGGTGAAACCCTCTTTTTCAAAGAATCTAAAATCCATATTTTTCCGGTTTCAACTTTCCTATCAGATAGAGGGATCTTACTGGGGCTAAGGGAAGACTGAGAGGGACCTTGAGCTGACACAGAACGGAGTGGGAGCAGTGGAGGACTGAGCAGCTTGCCTTTTTCTGCGGATATTTTCTTCTAGCTCACGGACCGACTTTCTTCTCTGAGGGAGCTTCATCTTCGGAGCCATTCTCACCACAGCAGCAGGCAGAGAGACTTGGAGATCAAGTGGATGAGTGGAAGAAGGGTTACAAAAGAATGGAGAGGGATTTTGGCGGAGAGAAGAGGCAGTTTTGAGAAGAACGGTGGAGGCTAGGGCACGCTCCAACCATTTCAATCAAAGGGAAAGATGCGAAAATCTTCTTTCCCAGGCGGTGATTTGTGATGGAGAGGAGAAGGGAGAACAATCTTGAGCTAGATCCTTGGTTTTGGAGAGAATGAGGATGAGGATGTCGGTTCTTGGAGGAGGAAGATGAAGAGATGAGTCGGCTCATGAACAGGCTTCCAATTAAAAAGAAAGAGCCCGTGGGAAGTTGGCAGTAATTACAAGTATGCCATAGGGTCGACTCAAGGGGGTCGACTCATGAAACTCAGAAATTCAGAAAAAATATGAATAAATTCCAGAAAAATTTGAAATTTTGGGAGAAGGAATTTTGCTCAATGACAAGTTAAGAGAATGATAAACTTGAGCATTTAGGACCAAGAGAGATGATGAAATTGAGCTCAAAGAATTTTTGACATCAAATCTTTGGAATTGGAGAAATATTTAGGCATATGGATCAAGAATTCCTAGATTTCTCCTAATTTCACAGAATCTGTCCTCACTAAGGGCCTTTGTAAAGATATCAGCTAATTGATTTTCAGTGCAAACATATTCAAGAATTATATTTTTATTTTGAACATGTTCTCTTATAAAATGATGTCTAATTTCAATATGTTTGGATCTTGAGTGTTGAATTGGATTCTTAGATAGATTTATGGCACTTGTGTTGTCACATCTTATTGGTGTTTCATTAAGTTTGATTCCAAAGTCTTCGAGTTGTTGCTTAATCCACAAGATTTGAGCACAACAACTTCCGCTGCAATGTATTCGGCCTCAGCCGTAGACAGTGCTACCGAATTTTGTTTCTTGCTAAACCAGGAGATTAGGTTAACTCCAAGAAATTGGCAAGTTTCACTTGTGCTTTTTCTATCTAATCTACATCCAGCAAAATCAGCATCTGAATATCCTAATAAATAAATTGTGAGTCCTTAGAGTACCATAACCCTAGAGTTTGAGTACCATTCAAGTATCTAAGGATTCTTTTAACAGCATTCAAATGAGATTCTTTAGGATTAGATTGATATCTAGACACAAGCAAACACTAAATATGATATCAGGCCTACTTGCAGTTAAATATAATAGAGAGCCAATCATACCTCTATAGTATTTTAAGTCTACACATTTACCTTCATCATCCTTGTCAAGCTTACATGAGGGGCTCATTGGTGTGCCAATTGGTTTGGAGTTCTCCATTCAAATCTTTTGAGTAGTTCCTTGGTGTACTTGCTTTGGGTGATGGAGATTCCCTCTTTTGTTTGTTTGATTTGGAGTCCGAGGAAGAAGTAAGTTCTCCCATCATGCTCATCTCGAACTCCCCTGCATGAGCTTGCAAAGTCTTGACAAAGAGATTCATTAGTAGACCCAAAAATTATGTCATCAACATAAATTTGTATTACTAACATATCATTTTGATTTCTTTTAATAAAGAGGGTTGTATCTACATTACCTCTTGAAAAACATTATTTAGTAAAAATTTGCTTAGCCTATCATACCAAGCTCTAGTGCTTGTTTTAATCCATATAAAGCTTTATTTAATTTAAAAACATGATTAGGAAAAGCATGATTTTCAAATCCGGGGGTTGTTCTACATAGACTTCTTCAGCAATATATCCATTTAAAAATACACTTTTAACATCATTTGAAATAATTTGAATTTCATAAAGCAAGCATATGCAAGTAGAAGTCTAATGGCTTCTAATCTAGCAACAGGTGCAAAGGTCTCATCAAAATCAATTCCTTCTTCTTGATTATATCCTTTAGCAACCAATCTTGCTTTATTTCTAATTACATTACCATGTTCATCTAATTTGTTCCTAAAGACCCATTTTGTGCCAATTATTGAATAATTTTTAGGTCTTGATACTAAAGTCCAAACATTATTTCTTTCAAATTGATTAAGTTCCTCTTGCATTGCATTAATCCAATTATGATCATTTTCAGCTTCTTCAATAGTTTTAGGTTCAAGATGAGATACAAAAGCACAATGATTAAATACATCTCTAAGTGAAGAATGAGTTTTTACCCCATGCATAGGATCACCAATAATTAACTCCTTAGGGTGATTGTGAACATACCTCCATTCCTTGGGTAGGTCATTTGTACCTTGAGGTTGTTCTTGAATTTCTTCACCTCTCTCATCTTGTTTGTCTTCTTGTTCCTCGTCCTCTGGAGTTGTTGAATCTTTCAGAGTGATCTCCTTCATACCTTCTATTAGAGGATCTGCATCATCAACACCCTCATTCTTCCTTGAAGGAAGATCGTTAGATTCATCAAAAACAACATGTATGGACTCCTCAACTACTAAAGTTCTTTTGTTAAAAACTCTAAAAGCTTTACTAGTGGAGGAGTAACCTAGAAAGATTGCTTCATCTGATTTTGCATCAAATTTACCAAGTCTTTCTTTACCATTATTTAATACAAAACATCGGCAACCAAAAATATGAAAATATGCAATATTTGGTTTTCTTCCTTTCCAAAGTTCATAGGGGGTTTTCTTTAAAATTTGTCTAATCAAAGCACGATTTAAAATGTAACATGCTGTGTTAATTGCTTCCGCCCAAAAATATCTTGGAAGGTTGCTTTCACAAAGCATGGTACGGCCATTTCTTCTAAGGTTCTATTTTCCTTTCAACTACCCCATTTTGTTGGGGTGTCCTAGGAGCAGAGAAGTTATGGCCAATTCCATTTTCATCACAAAAGTTTTCAAAGTCTTGATTTTCAAATTCAGTTCCATGATCACTTCGAATATTTTGAATTGAAAATCCTTTTTCATTAGTGACTTTTCGGTGAAATTTAGTGAAAATATGAAAAGTTTCATCTTTGTGTGCTAAAAAGAAAACCCAAGTAAAACGAGAGTAATCATCTATAATTACAAAACCATATCGTTTTCCTCCTAGACTAGTAGTTCTAGTTGGTCCAAATAAGTCCATATGCAAAAGCTCTAAAGGTTTAGAAGTTGAAACAATATTTTTGGATTTAAATGAAACTCGTGTTTGTTTACCTAGTTGGCATGCATCACAAATTCTATCTTTTTCAAAATTCAGTTTAGGCAAGCCAAGAACTAATTCTTTCTTAATTAATTTTGAAAGAGAATGCATGCTAATGTGTGCAAGTCTACGATGCCAAAGCCAACTAGTCTCATTAACTTTAGCATTCAAGGATACTAGGCATTGCATGTTTATTTTGGCTAAATCATTTAAATCTACCATATAAACATTGCCATGTCTATGTCCAATAAATTTAATGCCATCGTTAATAGGACTAGTCACAATGCAAACAGATGATTCAAAATAACTTTATACCTTTATCACAAAATTGACTAATGCTAAGTAATTATGCTTTAAACCATTAACTAACAAAACATTTTCAATGTATTTGGAGGGAGTGATACCAATGTTACCTATACCGATGATCTTTCCTTTGCCATTATCTCCAAAGGTGACCATCCCTCCATCCTTAGCATCAAGCGTGATGAATTGTGATTCATCACCAGTCATGTGTCTCGAGCATCCACTGTCAAGATACCATTTCCTGTTTCCTCCTTGGGATGCTAGACACACCTGCAAGCAAAGTCAAGTTTTTGTTTTAGGTACCCAAGCTTTCTTGGGTCCTTTTTGGTTAGTCAAAATGGTTCCTTTTGGAACCCATATTTTCTTTATAGTTGAGTTTGCAGATTTGTCAAAGAAGCAAGTGTATGACTTATGTCCTACTCTACCAATTTGAAACAAGTAATATTGGTAGACTTGTTACTTAAAGATTTACATAAATATTTTTCAGATATTTTTGTTTCTTCAAGGGGTTATAGCCAAGTCCAGCCTTATCATATAGGCTTTTTGATTATCAAGAATCATATTGAGTTTGTTTGAACTTAAGGTGAACTTATCTACTATTGGTTTCAGCTTGGCAATTTCATTCTTTAAGCTTTGATTTTCTTGAAGCAAGGTGGATTTTTCAATTGAAAAGTTTTCAGCTTGTTTCAATAAGGATTGATTTTTAATTTAGCTCTTTATTTTTCATCCCTAGTTTCTTTAATTCATCAACTAAATCATAGAATGCTTCATGCAATTCTTCAAAAGTAAAATCACTAGGGTTTCAGAAATTACCTCATTTTCGTGTGCCATAAGGCACAGGTTGGCTTGTTCGGTTGAGGTTTCCTCATCGGAGCTTGAGTCATCACTCGCACTCCATGTGGCCATCATGGCCTTCTTCTTGAACTTCTTGGGACCTTTCTTCAGTTGTGGACATTCGATTTGAAGTGTCCCGGCTTCTTGCACTCGTAGCAGATAAGGGGTTGGTCTTTCTCTTTTTCTTTGCTTTGTTCCCTTTTGTGAATGGCCTCTTTCTCATCCCCTGTTTTTTTTTCTCAAAAATTTCTTGAATCTTCGGGTGATGAGAGCCATCTCTTCATCTGTTCTTCATCTTCAGTGTCATCAGTTTCTTCATCAGGAGGAGCTGTGGATTTGAGGGCGATGGTTCTTTTCTTTTTGACTTCTTCCTCTTGATGTTGCTTCATGCTTAGCTCATGAGTCATCAAAGATCCAAGAAGCTCTTCTAGAGGTAGAGTGTTCAAGTCCTTCGCTTCTTGGATGGCAGTCACTTTGGCTTCCCAAGTTCTTGGCAAGGACCTGAGAATCTTTCTTACAAGCTCACTGTTAGTATAGGACTTACCAAGACTCTTTAAACCATTAATGATATCAGTAAAATGAGTAAACATTACAGTTATGGACTCATCATGCTCCATTTTAAACAATTCATATTTATGCACAAGCATGTTTATTTAGACTCTTTTACTTGATTGGTTCCTCATGGGTTACTTCTAACCTATCCCATATTTCTTTAGCAGAAGAACAAGTAGAAATGCGATTAAATTCTTTGCATCAAGAGCACAATAAAGTACATTCATTGCTTTAGCATTTAATTGGGCCATCTTTTTATCAACCTCATCCCATTCTTTCTCGGGTTTGGTTGATTCCTCACCATCTATAATTTTAGTGGGTGTGTGAGGATCGTTCACTATGATACTCCACATATCATAGTCGAGTGCTTGAATGAATATTTTCATCCGAGCTTTCCAATAGGTGTAATTAGACCCATTGAAAAGTGGAGGTCGGTTGGTGGATTGCCCTCGGCTAGAGAAGTACCGACGTGGGTTGCCATAGATCTTTGGCTCTTGATTGTTTAGATCAAAGACGGGCTAGAGCACCGGGCTCTGATACCACTTGTTGCCCCAGCTATGCAACCCAAGAGGGAGGGTGAATTGGGTTTCTAAAAATTTTAAGCTTAACTAATGACTTATGAAAAATATTTGTCAATAGCTAAATGAATGAGGAGAATAACCTAAGTTCAAGATTAATTGCCTAAAGCAAGAATGCAAGAAAATAATGAAGAGTTAAAGAGAAGCAATTATGCACACCACAAACACAAGGATTTATAGTGGTTCGGTGCCAACCTTGCACCTACATCCACTCCCCAAGCTCCTACTTGAGAATTCAATCCACTAAACTTGTATTCAACCGAATACAAACGTCGGAAGCTCCGACACTAGCTATCACTTGTTTTGTAAGCCAACCCTACACTCCAATCAGGTCGGACACTCCTGTTGCCCAGCTATGCAACCCAAGAGGGGGGTGAATTGGGTTTCTAAAAATTTTAAGCCCAACAAATAACTTATGAAGAACAAAACAATGGCTTTAAATCAATATTAATTACTAAAGAGTATTGCAAGGATATAATAAAGAAATAAGATAAAGCGATAAAGCACACCACAAACACAAGGATTTATAGTGGTTCGGTGCTAACCTTGCACCTACATCCACTCCCCAAGATCCCACTTGGGAATTTCAATCCACTATCCTTTGTATTCAACCCGAATACAAAACGTCGGAAACTCCGACACTAGCTATCCCAAGCTAGAATACAAGACGTCGGAAACTCCGACCCTAGCTATCCCAAGCTAGAACACTTATTTCCCGGGTACAAGCAAACCCAAAATACTTGATTTCAGGTTCGGATCAACCTTTCTTGTTTTGGAAATCCTCCAAAAACAAGAGCAAAAACTCACAAAGAGTAAGAATATTTAGAGCACAGATGAATACAATAACAGCTCCTTAAATGAGCAAATATAACAATAAAAGCTTTACTCAAATGAAGAACCCCTTTTTCAGATTTTCTCAAGATGAATGAACGGTTGAACGCTTGAGAAGAGGTTGATTGTTGATTGAAGATCTCTTGAAAGCTTTGAACGATCTCTAGATCAAGGTTGAAAACGATAGCGTGAAGATTCTCTCCTTGAAAGATCTTCCTTTTCTCTTTCACAATCTCTCTGGTATATTGTGGATCCTCTCTCTTTTCTCTATGGATATTTCGTTGATCTCAGTTTTTCTTGCAAATTTCGGATCCTCTCTTCTGTTCTTCTCTTTTTCCTCTCTTTCTCTTCTTTTTGATTTCACGTTTGATCCGCTATTTAATCTGTAATTTCTTTCATCATTTAAAATATTTTGTAGCATTAGAAGCAAGAGAAAACAATTTAGGCAGATAAAGAGCCGTTAGAGGATTTTTAGGAAGCATAAATGGCAATTAAAATGGGCAAAAAAATAGCCGTTGCTGACATTTTCCCGTCGCAGGGGTCGACTCATGAGTCGACTCATGCTTCAGGGTCGACTCATGAGTCGACCTCTGTTGCAAAAACCAGAGAATGCTTTTCTGGAATTTCTTGGCTCAAATTAGCAGGGGTCGACTCGTGAGTCGACTCATGCCTTGTGGGTCGACTCATGAGTCGACTCACAGGTCGTGCCAAGCCAGAAAACTAGCGTGCCAAGGAGAATTTTTGCGTGCCAATCAGCTCACAGTGCCATGAGTTGACTCATGAGTCGACTCATGCACTTCAACCTTCATAACTTCAAAAATATAAGTCCAAACACAATGAAATTTTCACCAATAGATTCAAATCATTTGTTCTACCAAATGGTACTATCAAATCAGGATTTTAGTGAAATTACGATTTTGCCCTTGAAGAGCATAAGGACTTTTTCATTTAAAATTTTGGTATCCCTTCAATCTGCTTTGTAATCATCAAAATCAATCTAGGAGCAACAATCTCCCCCTTTTTGATGATGACAAAACATATGAACAAAAATATTTATGTTAATGCATTATTTCAAAAGAATCCATTATAGGTGTATATGCTTGAAAAGAGTATGATTCTTTGGCATGTAATATAAATGCAAAATAGTTGTCCATTTTCTTAAAGATTTGAAAAGGGTATTAGATCATTTGAGTTCAAGATATATCAGAGCAAGAGAAGATAAATAACTTTTTCTATGTATCAGAGCAAAAATAATTTTTACAATGATATCAGAAAAGATTTTATAATGTATCAGAGCAAGAAAATTTTAATGTATCAGAGAAAATTTCATACAGTATCAGAGCAAATGTTATAATATTTAAGAAACCTTCACACTGTATCGGATCAAATGTTATCATGTATCAGATCAAGTTGAAGAAATTGTAGGATGTATCAGAGTAAACAAATTTCTTATTGATGTATCAAGGTGAGTAAAATTCAAAAGCAAGTTTGAATATCAGAGCTTATATATATAAAAAAAATACTATTTGCATTGTACTCATGATTTGCTTTTGATGGATAATTTTTGTTAAAGTTCTGTCTGATACCAAAATTTTGATACCAAAATTTCTCAAAGTTTGTTTAATCTTTCAATCCTTTTTTGTCTAATTTCTCCAATATTGTTTAATTTCTTCAATATTTGTATTTTTCAATATTTATTTTAATTAATTTTCCCCCTTTTCTCATAATTTAGGTTTTGCTTTTGTCTAATTTCAATTTTTGTTAATTTTAATTTCTCCCCTTTTTGACATCATCAAACATAGTAACTCTTCCTTTCTTTTTCTGAAATATTCTTTAATTTCTTCCTCTTTAGAGTTTTTCACAGATGTTTGCTCCCCCTTAATATAGCAATTATCAATACAAACAACAACAAGGAGAAGATAATATTCAAAGATGTATCAGGAGATTGAAAATATAACCAAAATATAATATTACAAAAGAAAATATAGGTAAAAGATGATTCATAATATCATCAATTGTTTCAATACATAAAATCAACCAGCTAAATGTCAATACATGCCCCAAGGTATAGATCCTAGAACAAGATACTAACTCCTAAGATCTAGATAAGTCAATGATCAGAGTCATCAGATATAGGGTGAGGAGATGATGGATCAGAAGTGCTTCCTCTACCCCGTCTGCCTCTGCCACGAGTAGGAGAACGAGATGAACTGGGAGGCTGAGAACGCTGAGATATAGGGCTGATACCATGAGTCTGATAGAATCAAGTACGTTCAGTGCTCTGGAAACAGATTGAAGTAGAGCAGTGAACTGGGTGGTAGCATTCTCACTCGATCCTCTGATCTCTTTCCTCAATAGCTCATATCCACCTTCTAATGCTCCTCTAAGCCTTCCGCCTCTGCAGTGAGGTCTTGACCTCAAAGTAGACTCCTGTGGCTGGGGATGGGCCAATGCAAGAACTTGCCCCTGCAAGTCAAGAACTCTGCCAGTAAGTCTCCAGACTGTATCCTCAAGCTTCTGTATCCTGATGGAACTGATCTGAATCATCTGAAATCACAGTGGAGATGTGGAGAGTATGGTCTGATCAGAAGAAGTAGCTCCAGGTGCAAAAGAAGTACTACTCCACTGGCTAGACAACAAAGAAGCCACACGCTGTGAAATATGCTCGATCTGATCATCAAGCCAGCTGAACTCTGATGGAGGTGCTCTGCTCTTTGGCTGATACACTGGTGTGGGCATCCTAGTAAAACTCAGAAGGGCCAGCCCTCAGTATCAGGAATGAACTGGATATCTGGTGAGCTGCCCTGAAATCATGTACAGGAGAAGATGGACCTTCTTCTTCTACTCTGCCTTCAGTTCTGTCTTCAGCTCTTTCCTCAGCTCTCTCCTCAGCTCTTTCTTCAGAGCCCTTGATCCAACCACCAACAGTCTTTGTAATTCCCATTCGGTGCAGGCTGTGTTGGTTGAAAGTGTCCACATGTGAGAGCTTGGTAGGTGTCTCCCCTCACAGCTAACTCCAAACCTTCTAAATACTCTAGTAAGGGCCATACCATAAGGCAAGTGTGCCTTGGATCTGTTTCAAAGTTTCTCTCATGGCCTCTATCATAAGTGTAGGGAGGTTTAGGGGGGTCTGAGTGATGATATGAAACATGACACATACATCTCTGCCAGATAGTAAGTCATGTCGTACCACTCCTAGGAAAGAATCAGTTTTGTCCAAACTGATGCAGGACCCTCATCTCAATGGATAATAGCTTTGCTTCTAATTTGTTTAAATTTCCT